>NC_141342.1:6474090-6819090 GCF_037954235.1 Aulostomus chinensis
ATCCATCACCCATCCATCACCCATCCATCCATCCATCACCCATCCAACCATCATCCATCCATCACCCATCCATCCATCCATCACCCATCCAACCATCATCCATCCATCACCCATCCATCCATCACCCATCCATCACCCATCCATCCATCCATCACCCATCCAACCATCATCCATCCATCACCCATCCATCCATCACCCATCCATCACCCATCCATCCATTCATCACCCATCCATCCATCCATCACCCATCCATCCATCCATCCATTCATCACCCATCCATCCATTCATCATCCATCCATCCATCACTCATCCATCCATCACCCATCCATCCATCCATCACCCATCCATCCATCCATCACCCATCCATCCATCACTCATCCATTCATCACCCATCCATCCATCCATCACCCATCCATCCATCCATCCATTCATCACCCATCCATCCATCCATCACCCATCCATCCATCCATCCATTCATCACCCATCCATCCATTCATCATCCATCCATCCATCACCCATCCATCCATCCATCACCCATCCATGACCCATCCATCCATTCATCACCCATCCATCCATTCATCATCCATCCATCCATCACTCATCCATCCATTCATCATCCATCCATCCATCACTCATCCATCCATCACCAATCCATCCAATCATAATCATCCATCCATCACCCATCCATCCATTCATCACCCATCCATCCATCCATCACTCATCCATCCATCCATCTTCCCCCTCTTCTCCTGTTAAGGGTGGTGGAGGTGGAGCCTACCCCAGCAGCCTTCCCCCTGGACAGGTCACCAGTCCATGGCAGGGCCAACACATAGAGACAGACAACCATTGGCTCTCCCAGCCACGCCTACGGTCAATTTAGAGTCTGGATTAACCTGGTCCCCTCTTGATGTCTTTGGACTGTGGGAGGAAGCCGGAGTACCAGAGAGAACCCAGCAGGAACAGGGAGAACATGGAGACTCACACAGAAAGACCCCGTGCTGCAGCCGGGGCTCCACCCACAACCTTCTTGATGGGGTCCACAGTGAGGACCACTGCTCCACCGGGCCGCCAAGGAAATATTTATAGAATAATTGACACTCCTTTATTGCAATATTTCAGAAGTTTGCTAAGAATTAGCCTGGGATCTGAACGGAAACACGACGGCTGAGAAAGTGGCAGGAATCTGTGGAGACGCTCTGGTTTACATGATTAGCTGGCTGTAGTTTCACAACGTGGAGTTCAGGTTAGAAACAGGACGTAGCTGGAACCACGTCTCAACCACGCTGAGTCGTTGGATTGTTCCCACATGATGCGTGTTTGGGTGGGAGGGTTACTGAATCCTTCACCTGAGAGTCAACTCTCAGCACAAACACTCGCTGCTCTTCAGTAGTTTTCCAACAGTGACGATGCTGTGGACTTTGGAAAAACCCTGAGTGCCACAGGAGGCGACTGAATCCTCAACGATGCTGACTCACACTGTGGTAAACAGTGTGTGTGTGTGTGCATGTGTGTGTGTGCGCGCGTGTGTGTGCGTGTGTGTGTGCATGTGTGTGTGTTGTGAGGAGTGTGTGGTAGATCTAAGCCAGGATTATTATTTTTACAGTTTCCATCAGTTTTTCATTTGTTTTGTCTGGAATTTAGGATATTTGTAGCATTCAGAAGGCAACAGTTCATTGTTCAACCAGATTAAGTGTTCAACAATGGCAACGTAGATTAACTCAATATACATGTAAAAATGAAGCAATGAAAACTAATATACCTATTTTCATGACACATGACACAGGGTTCAGGGTTCAAGGGGTGGCGCATGGAACAGTCCATCACATTTTGGGTCAGGAAGGTTTCTCTTTCTTTGAAATTGTGAATTATTCTGGGAGTAACTGAAGGACCAGTATCCAGGCTGTGGAGGAAGCAGGGTCCCACCCTTCTACTAAATTCAATACTTCTGAGTAACTACCGTGTAGTAATTTCCCGTAATTCCAGTGACATAATACTTTACTTGCATGCAAAGATCCTTCAGCTGCATCTTCTTGAGACAGCCAAGAACCATGACGAGGAGCAAAGGGTTCCCAGTTCTACAATTCTACGATTTCATTTAGCAGACGCTTTTGTCCAAAGCAACGTACAACACAAGCAAGAATTCAGACTTAAGGAAAAACCCATAGTAGCGCTAAAGTGCTTCAGTTGTGAGTTGTCAGTTACAGCAACATCGAGGTGACAATTACAGTCGTGCTGTCCTGCGCCATCTTAACTCCTGGATGTTGGCCTGTCGCGCCAGGCAGCTGCAGGCAACAGCTCCTCTATGTTTGTGTGTTCATTTATGCATCTTAATATGATCTGAGGTTTCAGCTGATGAAATCTGCTGCGATATCTGGAGGAACCCACAGTGCTGCACCTCACACTGCCGCTGACCGGAGGAACCGCTGAAGGAACATCCCTGCCGGCTGCCAGCTGAGTACAGTTTACCAAGACTACAACTGAAAAAGAACATGAAGGAAGAAACGACTAAAAACTGCTCAGTTATAGATGAAGGATCGGCCCTGACTACAAACATGGCAGCAGCAAATGAGCAGCACTGCAAAAGCATGTGAACAAGCATGTAACTGTAATGAACCAGACGATGAAGAACACTAGCGTGTGTCATGGTGTTGCTCTGTGGAGCAGTGAAGAGTTCAGAGAACGCCAGCGCGCCACAAGGCTGCTGAGCACTGAAAGGAATTACAGTTCTGTGATGCAAACGTGGCACCAGGACCTCGTATGAGCCCCCCCACCCACACACACACACACACACACACACACACACTCCTCCCAGCTTCCTTAATTTTCCTGCCAAAGCCAAGGCAACCACTCAGTTCCCGGGGGCAACTTGTGTGGCACACAACTCCCCACCCCAGCCGCTTCCCCTCCATCCCTCCAACCCCACATCCATCCCTCTATTCCTCCACCCGCACACCAATCCTCTCCATCACCATCCAGGGACAAGCCACCTTCACAGGGACACACACACCTCACCAGCCATGCTCTAGTCATGACCTTTGACATCGCATCCATCCAGTTTGGGAACCGTGTGATGTGTGTAACCAAGTGCTGAGCAACACTGTGCTGAGAAACACTTCTGTTTCTGAAAAACATGAACAACCCCCTAACCGTTACTAGCGTGTTAACACCTCACCAGGAAGTGGGAAGAACAGGAAAGATTAACAGAGATCCCAGCTTGTTCCAGGGCTCCCACATCTTGAGCAAACACACACACACACACACACACACACGCATACACACATACACACACACGCATACACACACACATATACATCCTAGTACTTATATTTTTGTGAGGAATTTCAATGATGTCATACATTCCCTAGCCCCTCCCCCTAACCCTAACCATCTCAACTGACTGCCTGATTCTAGCCTTGACCCTAAACCTGAACCTGATTCTAGCCTAATGATTCATCTGCTCAGTTGCATTACGTCACTGCTACAATGGCAACATGCAACTGTACTTTTAAGTAAAACCCCAAAGTATTGGTACCACTGACTGATAGAAAGTTATGGTACTTTAAGGAGTACTTTGCTGCTGGAAGGATGGGGGTCTGTTGAAATTGGTTCCCAATGAAGTAGAATGTGCAGTACACACACCTTCCAGAAGGGGGAAAGGGAGAAACGCTCTTTCCTGCTCGAATGGAAGAAATCCTACAACAGCCACAATGCACTGTGTTAACTGCTTTCCGAGGCCACGCCCACTGCTTTCCAGTCAGAGCACAAGTAGTGAAACCGTTATTGCTACTTGATGACTAAATCAGACACTTTGAAGTTGATGCTTCACTTTATATATATATATATATATATATATATATATATATATATATATATATATCACGCTCATGTTGGACAGTCTACCGTTCACCAATGTCCTCGTGTGTCTCCTCATTTCTTTGGCATTGAACTTGATGGCAGAAGATTTTCCTTTGTGAAGAATAAAAGATCTGCTACTGTTTAAACCTCATGGTGTCTGCAGCCAGGTTCACCACCACGGACCTGCACCATCATCATCATCATCATCATCATCATCATCATGTGCAAAGCAGCCTAACAGACCACGGGACACTCTTTCCTCCAGCGTGACTGTAACAGATCCTTAGACATAATTTGGCTCTCAGTTTAACAACCAAAGGTTCCAGAAGTAGATTCCTACTTCAGCTACATCTCCATATTGCTAGTATGCTAGTATGGACAAATATTTGCTAATCTGGCAAAGACAGTAGCTCAGCATCTCAAGTGTTTGTCCTCTAAGGAATTAGTATTTCTCAAACACACTATTCCAGTGGGAAAAAACTCTGCCAGTAAACGAACCACAACCAACATGCATTTAAAGTTTTCATCTGAGCAAATATGAACAAAAATTCACAAAAATGAAATGTGGACGAGGTCCCTAACTTGGTCTGCTGCCCAAACCACACTGCACCGGACCCTTCTGGCTCCTCCTGTGGTTCGTGGGTCCATGGGGGCATGAGTCCATGTAAACTTTTAAGGGCTGGGCCACATGGGCTAAGGACCAACCACCAGGCGCTCACCAAAGGGCCCCTACTCCAGGCCTGGCTCCAGGGCGGGGCCCCAGTGCCCCTCCGGGCTGGGTACACAAACTCCTAGTTCTTGTTTCCATGAAGGGTCTTTTGAACCATTCTTTGTCTGGCCCTTTGCCTCGTACCAGTCTGCCTTTGGTGACCCTACCAGGGGTAAGATGCCCCTGACAGCATAGCTCCTAGGGTCATTAGAGCACTCAAACTCCTCCACCACAATAAGGTGATGGTTCCAGGAGGTGGCACCAGGACATCCTAGTTTGTAGGTCTAAGATCAATTTTATAGTCGTATCATCTGACCTGCGGCCGAATGTTCTGGACACTCAGGTGAAGAGAGGAGCTGAGATCAGTGACATTTTCAATCTGTCACTGAAACAGGCTGCCCAGCCTGCTTGAAATCTACCACTATCATTACTGCCACTATCACTACCGCTCCACCATCGACAGCCTGCTGACCTACGCTGTGTCTGTTTGGCACTCCAGCTGCATGGAGGCGGACAGGAAGACACTGCAGAGGGTGGCAAACACCGTACAGAAAATCATTGGCTGCCCTCTTCCTTCCATATCTTCCTCTGCCTCACCAGAGCCAGAAACATTCTAAAAGACAATTCTCAACCTAGTTTCCATCTCTTTAACCTGCTGCCTTCTGGAAGGCATTTCAGATCCATACTGGCCAGAACAAGTAGACTCAGGGACAGCTTCTTCCCCAAAGCTGTCACCTACTGAACTCAAATCTGCACTCTGAGCTGGGGTTCTCCAGGAGTATGAGGTGGATGGCCCCTTACCAAGGGCCATTCAGTCTCTCTACAGGAGGAGTGAGAGTCTGGTTCGCGTTGCCGGCAGTAAGTTGAACTTGTTCTCAGTGAGGGTTGGACTCCACCAAGGCCGCCCTTTGTCACCGGTTCTGTTTATAACCTTTATGGACAGAATTTCTAGGCGCAGCCGGGTGGTGGAGGGGGCCGAGTTTGGCGGTGGGAGGATGTTGTCTCTGCTTTTAGCGGATGATGTGGTCCTCTTAGCTCCATTAGGCCACGACCTCCAGCTGGGACAGTTCGCAGCCGAAGCGGCTGGGATGAGAATCAGCACCTCCAAGTCTGAGGCCATGGTCCACAGCCGGAGAAGGGTGGCCTGCCCACTCCAGGTCGGGGTGGAAGTCCTGCCTCAGGTGGAGGAGTTTAAGTATCTCGGGGTCTTGTTCACAAGTGAGGGTAGGATGGAGCGGGAGATTGACAGGTGGATTTGGGCGGTGCCCTCAGTGATGGTGCTAAAGCAGTCCGTTGTGGTGAGGAGGGAGCTTAGCCAAATGGAGAGGCTCTTGATTTACCTGTCAATCTACGTTCCAACCCTCACCTGTGGTCATGAGCTCTGGGTAATGACTGAAAGAACAAGATCCTGAATAAAGCGACTGAAATGAGTTTCCTCCTCAGGGAGGCTGGGCTCTCCCTTAGAGACAGGGTGAGAAGCTCAGTCCTTCAGGAGGGACTCAGAGTAGAGCTGCTGCTCCTCCATGAAGAGGAGTCAGTGGAGGTGGTTCAGGCATCTGGTGAGGACGCCTCCTGGACGCCCCCCTCGGGAGGTGTTCCTGGTATGTCTGACCAGGAGGAGGCCTCGGGCCGACCCAGGACACACTGGAGGGATTATATCTCTGGGCTGGCCTGGGAACGCCTCAGGATTCCCCTGGAAGAGCTGGTGGAAGTGGCTGGGAGAGGATAGTCTGGGCTTCCTTGCTGAGGCTGCTGCCCCCGCGACCCGGGCCAACCAGATAAGAGGAGGAGGACAATGAAAGGTGGAGCTTGTTGGCTCAGGTCAGACTGGTCCCAGTTCATCTTTAGTGTCTATAGTCTGGTGCTGCCCGTCAGGTGCTGCTACTGGACTCTGATGACCTGGACTACACAGGCTAATGATACAGGGCTCACAGGATCCCTGCCACGGATCCAGTGGTCCAGTGGTCCAGGGATGTACACTCTTTGTGCACTACAGCTGAAATGTGCAACCACTACAGAGACCTCCAGTCTAGCGGCAGATTTTAGGATGATTTGGGACACGTGAACCTGCCTGGAGCTGCTGATCGTGAGCCCCGACCACCTGGCTGTTGGAAATGAGAGCAGCTGTAGCATGCTAGCAATTAGCACTTGTGTTGAAGTTTACCGCTGGCTCCAGTGTCTCCATAGTGGTTAAACACAAGACGTTAACAGAGGTGTGAGAAGGGACAGATAAGCTAACTAGCTAACCAGCAAGCCTCAGCACTCACTAGCAGCAAATTCTTCACATCCATAGGGTTAAGTGCAGCCAAGTGTTAGGGATAAAATGATCTCAGATTAAAAGTCAAAACATCAAAAGCCTCACTTAAAAGATGCTTCAAATCCACATTACAGTCGTAAAGCAAGGTTAGCATTAAGTACACACTGTCTGCCACTAGGCTTGAACCCCATACTCTTAGCATGGGAGGCGGACACTCGAGCGAGGAGGCCAAAACCCACAGCTACGACAATCAGTTGCCAGTGCACCTCTTAGCGTGTTGGGGAGCAAGGTCACACACTGCTAGCATTACCTGCTCCTGTTACACATGCCTCTCGCATGTTACATTGAATGCAATCGTTGAGCTTTAAATGGTCACTCATAGCAAAATCTTGTAATATAGAATATAATTTTGTCAGTAATTTTAGCTTCATTGAATAGTTGTAAAGTGTACATATTTGAGTTACTTTCATTATTTGATGCTGTTATTTTATATTTAATATTATTATATTAATATCGTACCCGAGGGCTTGTGACCCAGGTGAGTGTGACTGTTAAATGGAAACCTGTAAATATTAATTTATAAATGATTTGAGAGAGAATTAAATTCTAATCATAACAATACTGAGATTCAGAGTGATTATCTAGGTGAACTGAACTGAACTGAACTGAACGTTCGTCTGTTGGTCCTGTGGTTGTTAAACTTCATAACAGAAATCATTTATTAGTATTGTAAGTTTCTTTTGATTATGATTTTATTTGTACTAAGTTACTGAGACCGGGCTGGAATCCTCCAGATCCTGAAGTGCTTGTAAAAACAAATCAGTGATCGACATCGGAGCTGTCTGGGTGTCTTTGTTGGAGTCAACGCTTCAGACGTCAGCCGTTAGTCCTACAACATCACCGCATCACAACGCAGAGACTGAGGCTGTCATTGTTAACATTTATTTAAAACAAGCTTAACGGGGGTACTATATATAGTCTCCCGCTACATGAGCCACCATTACACCTGCAACCTCTGACATCAGGCAACCATGCTGATGTTGGGGAACCATGCTGGGATTAGGGACCTGTTCCCCTGGAACCTCAGGTTGAGGTGGAGTTTAACCTTCATAAAGAAACAACTGATACGATTTTGGAATTGATCCGGGTCTGACCCGGTCATGTCCCCTCGCGATCTGCCTTGAAGTTGTTCTATGTGCTTTAATCCCACATTGGAGGGAACAGAATGGAAAAATTGTCCTGTGAAGCATTTTGTGCAGCTCTAAATGAAATGTTACGTGGGACAAGTGAGTGCTGAATGAAGAGCAATCAGCAGTCTGACTGTGGGCTCCCAGAGAAACGGGAGGGATGCTAACTGGATCTGAGTGACGTGCTGAACTTTAAGTGTGAGGAGAAACAACCACAGAGCAGCAGGAAGTAGGTGTGGTACGACGACATGGAAAATACAGACATGCATACTGAAAACAAATGATGGAAAATCACACTTAGGCCTGCACACTGTTAAATACAGCTACATGACACATGAACACACATTTAACACGAACCAAGCAAACAACAACATGTTTAACTATAAAGCCTCTAAAAGGTCTGTTTATAGGACATAAATACAGGCTGACTTGTTACTGTGCTGTAATGTTCTCACTGTTAAAAACTGCTGTGTCTAATTTTCCTGTTGCCTTGGCATCAAACGTGTGACGGATGGATGGTGTTTCTGCTCGGCTGACGTTCAGACACGCACCTTAAATCATCAGGAGGGATTTTGCTGAAAAATGTTGCTCTGGGTTGAATCTGAATCTACAGAAATGCCCTTCCCATCGCATAAATCTCTCCACATGTGGAGGTTTTCTGCAGAGCAGCAGGGGTTGAGAACGCGAGCCACACATCTTCCATTTTACTGCTCTGGCTAAGATGTCACCGCGCTGCCCTGCCAAGAAACACAAGCAAATTCAATTTGCATGAGTGTGAATTCTGCCTTTGACAGTCGGATGCCATCCCTAGCCACCAAGAGAGGAAAATACACAGCAGGCAAAACCCAGTGACATCGATTGTCATTTTCCACTATTCTGCTATGTCATGCGGTTTGGATGAGGTGATATGTAGGCCAGCCCAAGCAGACGCATGAGTGTTAGTGCCCCTTCTCCCTCAGGTTATATGGTGCGTTGGGATGAACGTGGTCATCGCCGTCAGTTGAAACCTTGTCATCAGACCACAAGAATAAATACTGCAGCACTTTAATGAAGCAAAGTGACCCACTGAGTATCTTAGTTATATAAGAAGGTTGTTTATGTATTTAATGGTTTGCTGCTATGGTTCCAGCTGTGCTCACATATTATAGAACTACACGGTCTGGGTAGAAGCCTCTAATCACTTTAAACGTCTTGAGAGAACAAAACCTGCATTAAGATGGATCTCACAACCTTAAGATTACAGCAGTGCCACAGCGATGGGCAGCCCAGCCGGGCCTCCGTAGCTCTGGTCTGGGGTCAGTTTGATGTAGGCCTGACCTTCTTCTCCATCTGTGTTGGACTAAAACTGAGACTTTGCTCCTTCAACTTCTTATATTAAAATTGTTGCAGTTTGGTGGCCAACACACTAAAATGATCCCTGCTGGAATTCCTTCCCTGCACAGCTCCGTAATCGCACTCAGCAAGAATGTACGTTTGTCAGACCTGATGTTTACTGTGATGGATGACTTCTCTGGTGCCTGTTTCACTTCTCGACAGTTTCCTGTTGTTTCAACCACACAAAATGAGAGGCTTCCTTATGACATGAATAACTTGAATATCTGAAGTTGTATTTGAAATACCAATGGTTAAACATGCCTCCAGACCAGTCCGATCATTCCTTACTCAATATCGTCACTTGCAACATATTTGGAGGACTAGCTGATGACAAAAACACGGCATTTTCAGGGTCAGAACCCTTCATCAGACCCCCAGGACACTAGAACACTCTTCATCCCTCCAACTGCCAGGAACTGAGCTGATATCAGTGTCTAATACCCTGCAGGTCTCCAGGAGATTCTCCTAAGCTCAGTCTGGCACAGTAAGAACCCTGAGACTCTGCTGATTAGAACCCAGCTGACAAAGGACTTCCTGATTGGCTGGACTGGAAATGAGGAGATGGTGAGGAGAGATTGACAACAGTCTGGCTTGGCCAGCTTTGCAGCAGTTTAGATCCAGCACAAGTCTGGAGCTGGTGTCCTGGGTCTGGAAGGGGACCAGGTTGGTCCTGGACACGGTGTGCTGTTAATTGGGTTTCTGTCTCATTATTAATGAATTTGGCAGCTGACTGTATTCATGTGTTCATGTGTTCCTGTGTTTGTGAGGTGAACATCCAGCACCAGCTCCATCTACCACCAACCACCAGGCATGAGCTGAGGGTGGTGTAGTCCAGCTGGCTGCAGTGGGTGTACTGGGATGATTCCTGCTCCCCCACTGACCTGCCACATCTGTACACCCCATAACAACCACCGAACCCTGAGACATCCACCATAAGCACCGGCACACTCCAAAGACCAGGGTGCAGCAGTTAAAGAAGGTGAAGCCAAAGTCCTCATGGGGCTTCGCCTTCAGGGCTCATGTGAAAATCACGGTGGACGACATGTTGCTACGTTTCAGTTCAGGAGGCTGGAAACCGGGGGCTTCAGCAGCAGCTAGACTGTGTATTCCTGCAAGAAACACAGACGAGACCACAGCTGCTGCTCGCTGATGGACACTACAGCCAGTTAGTCTCTAGTTAAAGTCTATGTCACAGTCTCTAGTTAAAGTCTATGTCACAGTCTCTAGTTAAAGTCTATGTCACAGTCTCTAGTTAAAGTCTATGTCACAGTCTCTAGTTAAAGTCTATAGTCACAGTCTCTAGTTAAAGTCGATACTCACAGTCTCTAGTTAAAGTCTATAGTCACAGTCTCTAGTTAAAGTCTATAGTCACAGTCTCTGGTTAAAGTCTATGTCACAGTCTCTAGTTAAGGTCTATAGTCACAGTCTCTAGTTAAAATCTATGTCACAGTCTCTAGTTAAAGTCTATAGTCACAGTCTCGAGTTAAAGTCTATGTCACAGTCTCTAGTTAAAGTCTATAGTCACAGTCTCTAGTTAAAGTCTATGTCACAGTCTCTAGTTAAAGTCTATGTCACAGTCTCTAGTTAAAGTCTATAGTCACAGTCTCTAGTTAAAGTGTATGTCACAGTCTCTAGTTAAAGTCTATGTCACAGTCTCTAGTTAAAGTCTATAGTCACAGTCTCTGGTTAAAGTCTATGTCACAGTCTCTAGTTAAGGTCTAGAGTCACAGTCTCTAGTTAAGGTCTATGTCACAGTCTCTAGTTAAAGTCGATACTCACAGTCTCTAGTTAAAGTCTATGTCACAGTCTCTAGTTAAAGTCTATAGTCACAGTCTCTAGTTAAAGTCTATGTCACAGTCTCTAGTTAAAGTCTATGTCACAGTCTCTAGTTAAAGTCTATGTCACAGTCTCTAGTTAAAGTCTATAGTCACAGTCTCGAGTTAAAGTCTATGTCACAGTCTCTAGTTAAAGTCTATAGTCACAGCCTCTAGTTAAAGTCTATAGTCACAGTCTCTAGTTAAAGTCTAAGTCACAGTCTCTAGTTAAAGTCTATGTCACAGTCTCTAGTTAAAGTCTATACTCACAGTCTCTAGTTAAAGTCTATGTCACAGTCTCTAGTTAAAGTCTATAGTCACAGTCTCGAGTTAAAGTCTATACTCACAGTCTCTAGTTAAAGTCTATGTCACAGTCTCTAGTTAAAGTCTATGTCACAGTCTCGAGTTAAAGTCTATACTCACAGTCTCTAGTTAAAGTCTATGTCACAGTCTCTAGTTAAAGTCTATGTCACAGTCTCTAGTTAAGGTCTATGTCACAGTCTCTAGTTAAAGTCTATACTCACAGTCTCTAGTTAAAGTCTATAGTCACAGCCTCTAGTTAAAGTCTATAGTCACAGTCTCTAGTTAAAGTCTATGTCACAGTCTCTAGTTAAAGTCTATAGTCACAGTCTCTAGTTAAAGTGTATGTCACAGTCTCTAGTTAAAGTCTATGTCACAGTCTCTAGTTAAAGTCTATAGTCACAGTCTCTAGTTAAAGTCTATGTCACAGTCTCTAGTTAAGGTCTAGAGTCACAGTCTCTAGTTAAGGTCTATGTCACAGTCTCTAGTTAAAGTCGATACTCACAGTCTCTAGTTAAAGTCTATAGTCACAGTCTCTAGTTAAAGTCTATGTCACAGTCTCTAGTTAAAGTCTATAGTCACAGTCTCTAGTTAAAGTCTATGTCACAGTCTCTAGTTAAAGTCTATAGTCACAGTCTCTAGTTAAAGTCTATAGTCACAGTCTCGAGTTAAAGTCTATGTCACAGTCTCTAGTTAAAGTCTATAGTCACAGCCTCTAGTTAAAGTCTATAGTCACAGTCTCTAGTTAAAGTCTAAGTCACAGTCTCTAGTTAAAGTCTATGTCACAGTCTCTAGTTAAAGTCTATACTCACAGTCTCTAGTTAAAGTCTATGTCACAGTCTCGAGTTAAAGTCTATGTCACAGTCTCTAGTTAAAGTCTATGTCACAGTCTCGAGTTAAAGTCTATACTCACAGTCTCTAGTTAAAGTCTATGTCACAGTCTCTAGTTAAGGTCTATGTCACAGTCTCTAGTTAAAGTCTATGTCACAGTCTCTAGTTAAAGTCTATGTCACAGTCTCTAGTTAAGGTCTATGTCACAGTCTCTAGTTAAAGTCTATAATCACAGCCTCTAGTTAAAATCTATAGTCACAGCCTCTAGTTAAAGTCTATACTCACAGTCTCTAATTAAAGTATATGTCACAGTCTCTAGTTAAAATCTATAGTCACAGCCTCTAGCCAGGGTCTACAGCCAGGGTCTATAGTCACAGCCTCTAGCCAGGGTCTATAGTCACAGTCTATAGTCAGAGCCTCTAGCCAGGGTCTATAGTCACAGTCTATAGTCACAGCCTCTAGCCAGGGTCTATAGTCACAGCCTCTAGCCAGGGTCTATAGTCACAGTCTATAGTCACAGCCTCTAGCCAGGGTCTATAGGCAGGGTCATGTCCAACCGTGATCCCCAGTCTTGCTCCAGAATCCCCCCCAGCTTGTAGACCGCCCTAGTTTGGATCTCCAAGCACCTCAGTGCTGCGAACTGTGGCCTTGTCGGTCTACTCGTCCTCTTGGACCTCCCTGCAGCCTTCGACCCAGTTTCCCACCCTCTCCCCTCAACCTGTCTGAGCAGCGAGGCCTCACCTGCACAGGTGTCACCTGCATTCAGTCATACTTCTCCAAGAGGAAACAGTTGTTGACATTGATGGTTGACAATCAGATCTTTTCATGTGTCAGAGAACAATAATTGGTGACAGGTTGGCTCATATTAACCCTCTGATCTTTCAAGTCCCTTCACACCCCCACAACCACCCTGTTGCTATGCTGCACCTCTGCCTGCCTCTTCTGATGACTCCGCCCACTGGCTCAGCACCCGCTGTGCACTTAGATGCTGCTGTCAGACTATGCGGTGATCAGGTTCATGGTTGTAATTTACAGTAGAAGGTATTAGGTGAGTCACACACACGCCAGGTGAGCGTTAGCTAAGTGGATGAGAGTCAGGTGAGAGCAGGAGAACGGGGATTAGCTGTAAAGCTAACATAACCAGCCCACAGGCCCACATATGAAACCCAGCAGACAGAAGGCAGCAGGCTGAGAGGATTGTTCATCTATTCTGGTTCCAGTCGTCTGTTATTCTTCGCACACTCGTCTCATGCACGTGACCTCTGAGTGACCTCCACTTCCTGTAAGCCAGCGCAGCAGATTACTCCATGCTAACTAACATTCAGAAAAGGATCAGCAGCAGGAATACTGGAGGCTTTTGTTGGTGACGCTGAGCTGCAGCAGGAAGGTACAAATGAAAACATGACCGAGATTCATCCAGAATGTTTCCAGTCGGATGAAGCAAACATACTTGAGTGCAGCCAAGCACAGCTAAATTATTCCTCTCCTGTCAGTCACAGCTAAATCAAAGCAGATGGAGGGAAACTAAATGAGATTTTTGTCCAGTTTACAGGGTTTGTGTCAAAATATTTACTTTGAAGAGACATTTGGAGACATTTCCTTAAATGACAAAAGTTGGGAAAACACTGAGTGATGGAAAACAGCACAGGAATGCAAACTTTCAGTTGGGATTAAAGCTCTGTGTTTGAAATCAAACAGGACGTGAAACTGAAGTGGAAGTGAGAGAAATCAGACGTTCTCGGCTGGGATGTAGGACAGTAGGAAACTCTGCTGTTCCCACTCAGAGGGGACATAGCAACGCGCGCCAAGAGGGAATATTTCTCTGCTCGCTTGTTTTTCAGAGCCACAGTTATCTGTTAAGAGTATTACAACACTGCCACATGTTTACAACCCATAAAACATAGTTGTGCGGGAAACTGTCCGACGGGTCAAACCGCAGACTGCGTGTCCCCGGGCCAGTCAGGTGGGAGGTGCCTGACATCTGTGAGCCCTCTGCTCAGAAACATTCATTGAATTAAGTTTGTTGAGTAACAGAAATATTCCCACTTGGGTTTGTCAAGCTAGCATCATAAAAACTTCAATATTGAAATTTAAAGACATTTTCCAGAATTCTTGTCCCCCGGGATGAGATGGGAAAACAACAATGAACCAACAACCATTTTCAGCACACGTGCAGGTGGAGACACTCCGCCCACATCACACGTGTAAATTAGTAAAAACCTAGTAAACACAGTCAAAGCTGCACCAAACCAGTTTTTTTCTCCCCTATGAACGGCAGTGAAAGTGGCTTAGAAATCTTGCCGGAACTGGACGCACCCTTTGGTTGAGCAGTGGCCATGGGGCTAACAGCATCACCCAAGTCAAGACAAGATCAGATCAATGTCACTGTATGGAACAGACACAATAAACTAGAACCACAAACGCATCGGAACTTCAACAAAGAAAGAAATGACACATTACTGAGAACAAGATGTCCTTTATAGTATTTGACATCCTAGTCGTCACTTGCTCCCCTTTTAATATTTCCCTTCCCTCTACACACACACACACACACACACACACACACACACACACACACACACACACACATATATATATATATATTTATATATACATAAATATATATGATGATGGTTAGTGTGATTATGATGATGATATTATTATTATTATTATTATTATTATCATTATTATTATTATTATTATTATTCATGTATGTATTTACTACCTGTGCTTGCTCCTGATGATCCTGATGCTTCTTCCTGCAGGGTGGCAGACTCCTCAGAGAGTCTCTCCCTGGACTCTGAGTCTCAGTCTTCCGAGGGTCTCATTTTGCTAACTTTTTCTCTTGCTTCTTCAACTCTGTCACATTTTCTCTTAAACATGTCACTTATTTTACGTTGCATTGTGCCAAAGCAGGTCGCCAGCAGCCGAGTTCTTTGATTTTGCCCTCTGTTTTGTTTTCTTTCTCTTTTTTTCGTTCCGTGAAAGCAGAACGGTGTGGTTTTAACCAATCAAAACTAACAATGCTGGTAACGTGACCCAGATGTCCGTCTGTCAGCCAACCAGAAACGGCTCGCATGCTGAGATGCGCTCATGGGCAGGACTCCGTGTCAAGGCGGTTTCACACTGAACACGCAAGGCGCAGGCTACGCGGGGGAAGTCCATTCATTGCGTATGTGGGTGCACTGTGACGTCACATGAGCGCAAACCGAGCCCAGCGAGTCGGCAGCGCTGTGCGTGCTTGCGCCCCACCCCGCGCAGCGCAGCGCGCCGCGTCTGCCGCTTTCAGTGTGAAACCGCCTTCAGACGTTGTTCTCTTTATTTAATATGGGATTCTGACAGCTCCCTTCTCCTCCTCCTTTTCACTTTCACCCCTGGGTATGAAGCTGTCTGGGTGGTAGCTCCACCCCCATTCTTTTACCTGATGATGAGGGGATTCACGGGCGGCACGGTGGTGCAGTGGTCAGCACTGTGGCCTCACAGCAAGAAGGTTCCGGGTTCGAGTCCCGGCTCAGGCACGGGATCTTTCTGTGTGGAGTCTCCATGTTCTCCCTGTTCCTGTGTGGGTTCTCTCTGGTACTCCAGCTTCCTCCCACAGTCCAAAAACATGCAATTGAGGACGAGGCTGATTGATACTCTAAATTGACCGTAGGTGTGACTGTGAGTGTGAATGGTTATTTGTCTCTCTATGTTGGCCCTGTGATGGACTGGTGACCTGTCCAGGGTGAACCCCGCCTCTCGCCCGTTGACGCTGGGATAGGCTCCACCCCCCGCGACCCTTAATGTGTAGGAATAAGCGGAAGATGACGATGGATGGATGGATGGATGAGGGGATTCACCTGGGGATGTAGCATGTGGCTCCACCCATCAGCACAATCTACAAGGTACCTCACTCATGCTAACTCCTGATGTTAGCTTCCTAGAGAGACCAAATACAGATGGTTCCTCACCCTGGTCTCATCACCCCTTCCCTCTGTATTTTCTTCTCTTGCTCTCTTTTCACGTGCTGCTCTTCGCCTCCCTGATTGGCCCTCGGGGATAAATGACGTTTCTGATTCTGATTCATATCAGTGGAAGCCTTGGATTCCATTTTGTATAAAAGTTACAAAACTCTGACCTTTTAGTCCCAACAGGAAGTAGGTCACCCACCAGGAATGTGACCTCCATACTTTGATATCATTGTGACTGTAAATGACACCCTTCAGTTTGGACACTCAGACAATTAGCTGCAGCACTCGCTAAAGCGAAGGGGAGTACAGGAGTAATTACAGCCTGAACTTTGGGAATTTCCAGCCTTGAATGCAACGTAGTGATTATGTCTGGGGGAGGAGATGCAGAGAGCTCAGCTTCCTCGCGACGGGCTTTCATTTGACTCCTTTTATATCCAGCATTTGGTGGAGCAGACGACAACCCCAACCCCCCAGAGGAGAGGGACAGCGTGGCTCCCTGAGGAGCTGACGGGGGCCACGGCAGCAAAACACACCGATTTCATGTAACGAATCATCAGATGGAACTGCAGATGATTGTCGTGTTGAGGGTTCGAAGTAAAGTTGAATCACTGAGGAGAATGGAACTCATGACTTTGCAGTTCTGGAGGAAGGATTCATGCAAACATTCATGTTCACTGGAGGGACAGAGACAAGAGGCAGAGGGAAAATACCTCTCTCTCTCTCTCACACACACACACACACACACACACACACACACACACACACACTACTGGGTGTGATATCAGCTGAAATCTGATCCTGAAGTTTCACTCGGACCCTGACAGGATGAGCCTGAGCCGTGGTGGCAGGTCGTCCTGGGTCTGGCCGTGGGGGAGTTGTTTAGAACAGGCCAACTGGGCGAGTGACCACAAACACAACGCTCCTGGTGAAATTCCACCGTCAATAGGGGCTTTTTCCCAGCTCGGTGCACCGCAGCCCTCCAGAGACCCGGAGCTGACTGGATTTGCAGAGAGCGAAGGAGCAGAAATAGAAGAAGAAGCTGGAGAGGTTCCTCTTGATCTGCAGAGAGGATCAGCACGTTCAGCGGGAGAAACAGAAGCAAAGGAGCGTGGACTGGTTCAAACCCTCAAGTGCAACAGCAGGCGCCAAGTGTCGTCATGTTAACGACCGACAGGTGGGAGGAGCTCCGACAGACAGATGAACGCTTTCACACCATTTGAAGTCCCACAGGCTAAACATTCATTATGATCACATTCATACAGTGACAGGTGTCCACAGGCATTCTGGGAATTATAGGCAACCACTACATTAATACACTGTATTAGGTGTAAAGGTAAAAGTACTGTATATTTCAGTACCACATTTGCAGAAATACCTGTAAACCCTCAGAGGCTTTTTGTCTGGCTCAATTACTGGGCTCACAAACTGCAAGAGTAGGAGGGAAGGTTTCTGGCTCCTGGTTTGGAACCAGAGCTTTCAGGGGACTCACACTGTAAATCATCTGATTCACGCCTCAATGTGTCAGAGGCAAACAAAGCTGGGAGTGTTTTCCCTCTGGCAGGAGTTCACTGCAGACCAGCAGGTATTAGAACTGCACAAGAGCTCCATCTAGTGGTACGACACTCACCTACAGGAGGAGGCTTGAGTCCATACGAACATTTCCTGTTCTCACTCATTTAAGGGACAAGGAACAAAAGGAATCATGATGGTTTGATGTGATGACGTTGGAATGTGATCAGACACAGCAAGAGGAAAACTACTGACCATCCGATTCTTCTGCTGGGGTCAAAAGAGAGAAAACATCTTCCTGTGCTGCTCAGGCCTCAGCTGTCATCGATGTACTTGCCTGGAGGAAACGTGATCAGGGAACCTCGTCACGGAGACCTTCACTATCCCTCGAGACGGGAACACGCTGACGGACTCGGTGGTCCAGAGTGTCCCTCTGATGCTCAACAGGGGCCAAGTCTGGTGAACAGGGGCCCACTGGAGAGCTGAGAAACGACTAGAGAGACGTCGAAGCACCTCTTGCTCTGCGAGCGTGTTCACAACACCACCACACACAAGCGCTCATGAGCCCACTGTCGCCTGTGTCGCCACAGGACACGTGACCTTTGACCTATCAACAGGAGCACCTGTGTTGCGGTCGTGTCTTCTCACCTGCACCTGAGTCTGCTGGAGGATGTTCTGCCTGCAGTGAGGAGACACGGGTCCTCAAGCAGCTGGACATCACCACTGGAGGGGCAAGTGTGAGACAGACAAGATCTCTGGTGTTCTCACTGAAATAAGAGCATTGGCTCAAACCTGGTTACCGTAGTTACAATTGTTTGTGGTCATTTCTGCAGCGACCATGTGGGACGGAGGGTGGCAACAGTGGTGGCCGAGCAGTCGGCCCCATGACACCAGCCAGGACGTTCGTCCTCCAGCTGTGATTGTGACCTGCATGATGTCACGAAGGCTCAGACCTGACGGATGGGACGCGTGTCTGCAGGGACTCGCCAGCAGGAGACGCCGCTGCCTCTGACACTCGCTGGTTTCATGTACTTCTGCTCAGCTGACACGTGTGCTGCTGGTGCCAACACGCCGAGCCAGCACGCATGAGTGGAGTTGGCACCGGTGCCTCACAGCAGGAAGGTTCCAGGATCAAGTCCATCAGCGTGTTCCCCCGTGTCTGCATGGGTTCTCCTGATTAAGGCTGCAGGCTGGCTCGGTATGATCTGTTCTACCAGGAGATCCGTGTTAAACGTCCCAGAACAGAACCGGGTCTTTCAAGGCTCGTGCTCCAGCCGGTCAACAAACGTGACATTGAGAGAACAGAGGAACTTTCGCTGGCGCCCCACATCTACCAGCCATGACTGCTGCCTCTTCAGGTTCGCGTGTATTTTTGAACTCCAAATTCACAGAGTGCCTTGACACCGGCGTCGTGTTCGTGATGCTGTCGGAACCGGAGCTGAAGCAGATGAGACGCTCCTGTCATGACCTCTGATCACGGTGCACTCCTGGATCTCTCCAACTAGAACACTGACAGCAGAACCCGAAGATGAAACGGAACCTCACAGCACAGACAACAACAGACGACAACAGATTTGAGTTCTTTTTATTGTTTTGATATCAACGCTGTAAAAGAAGCGCAGCCGGTGCTACAGCTCGGACTACGTGGCCGCAGGTCGACGGCGGTGTAGGATACGAGAGGCAGGTGATGTCTGACAGACGGAGCGAACGGCGCTGGTGAAGTCACAAGGAGGCGCGACGTGAGGTCCACGTCTTCAGTATTGCACACAGAGAAAAGGTTGATTCAAGTTCGCATACGAGTGAGAAACAGCTGAAGGAACTGCCAGGAGATTGTGACGAGCAGAGCGGAGGAGAAACGGGCCTGAAAAGACATGAGGACCATAACAGGACCTTTCCAGGATGTGTGGGGGTGTGGCTCAGTTAGGGTTCAACCTGATGGCGAAATCTATTTCCCCTATGATGCTGCTGGTCATGTGATGGGAGCGGTGAATGAAAACAATGGTATGAAACACCTGTTACATGCGACAGGGACAAGTGACATCATGGCGGTGCTGAGTAACGCCCTGATGTCACTACACGTGAACATGTTTCTCCCATTCAACACCAGCTGATGTCACCTGCTAATATGAACACGTGTCCGGCTTCAAACATGAAACCATCTCAGAGGGATGGACGCAGACGAGACCGCGCGACGCTGTAGGGAGAAAGACTGGCGTCATCGGCAAACCCTGATAACCTCCGTAGAAAAGACGCCGTCTTTTGACCGGAACAAAGATGGACGCCGTGTGCTTGAATCTTCAGGAGCTGATGACGCTTCAGTCCCGGGGAGAATCAAACCAGGAGACGACCACTGTTTTGCTCCACCAGCGTTTCCTGCCAACACGCTCACCGAAGCCAAACATCTGGCCGTCACATCAGGGATGATGGTCGACTGAATACTGGATTTACATTCATCAGGTGGAGAGAACAGCAGCTGAGGTGGTTCATCAGAGCCACAGTACTGTGGGGGGGCAACAGACGTGTGACATCATCGGATTTGTTTTGGGTAACATCAACTGAAGTGGCTTGTATGGGTTTAAGGGTTTTATATCAGATGATCTCGATATCTAGATGGATCTGATATATCTATATAGATCTATATAGATATTATATATATATATATCTATATATATATAATATCTATATCTATATCTATATCTATATATATATAGATAAATATAATATCTATATATATATATCTATATATATATAATATCTATATCTATATCTATATCTATATATATATATAGATAAATATAATATCTATATATATATATCTATATAGATATATATATATAGATATATCTATATAGATATATCTATATATCTATATATATCTCTAGATGGATCAATATAGATACAGTATCTATCAATATAGATATCTATATAAATATAGATATCTATATTGATAGCTATATTTATATAGATCTATATCTCTATAGATCTAATTCATATAGATCTATCGATTATATATAGATTGATAGATATAAATATATCAATATATTTATATCTATCGATATATTTATTTATATATCACTATAGATATACAGATATCTATACAGAGATATATAACATACACATATATGCGCATATATGTGTGTATATATACACACACATGTGTGTGTATATATACACACATATATATGCGCATATATGTGTGTGTATATATACACACACACATGTGTGTGTATATATACACACACACACGCATATATGTGTGTGTATATATACACACACACACACACACATATATATACACATATAGATATGTTTACACATACATACATATATGTATATATATACAAACATATATTTACACACACACACACACACACACACACACACACACACACACACACACACACACACACTTTGCCTGCAATCGTCATTTCTATAAAGGCAGCCGGTATTAGCTTGGGTTGATTTCCTGAATCTCTGGAGTACAGAAGGCTGAGCAGAGCCGTTGAACTCTGACCTCTGGACCCTCCTGCCTCGTCTGTAAAGGCACACAAGCTACCACAGAAGTAGAGAAATAATCTTCAAATGTGCAAAAAAGCTCAGTTTACATTATTTCCTCCATAAAACAAAGAAGGGTGAAAAGAAAACAAGTCATCGCGTTAATCTGCGCCCTCAGAGTTCTAGGGTGCCAGAGTTCTAGTAGATGTGCTTTAGAACCAACAGAAACACCTCCACATGTTCTCTGTTGGCACTTAGTTCGCATGAGTTCTGATGAGAGAGCAAAGAGCCGACTGTCCGTGGTTCAGAGACACGGGGACCAGGATCTCTGAGCTTCTCCGTCATCAGAGGAACCAAAAACTATGACACAAGGAGGACGAGAGCAGCACAGGTTCCTCCCTCGTGTTCTAGTCCACTTCCCCAGTTCCTCTCAGCGTATTTCAGGACGTTATTAGACATCAGGGGCCCCTCCAGTCCTGCACGGGTTAGTCAGATGTTGGGGAGGGGGCCGTGGTGGTGCTGGGGGGCAGCTTGGGGCCTCTGAGGGCCTGCGGATTGACAATCACCTGGATGACAAAGTCCTTCTGGATTTTAGTGTCCTGCAGCCGTGTCTTGTCCGTGAGGAGTTTTCCAGAGAAGAACCAGCGCTGGTGAGTGGCATCGATGTCCTCCTGAGCCTGCAGCTGCTTCTTCAGCTGACCGATGGTGTCGGCCATGCTGGCGCTGAGGCGAATGTCCTTACCTGTGGACATGCGTACCTGCAGGGGCAGCCAGAGGTGGAGTTACTGCACAAGAACCAGCGGCATCTCTGACAGGAGCGTGGATGACTGGCGGCTTTTTGAAGAGAAGTTTTTGTACAAACTCTGAACGATTGTGTCTGTGCAGTCAAAAGAACCAACACCTTTAGGTCAGGTGACCTCAGCGCCTCAAATCCCTTTAACGGCACAGGTGTAATGAGGGGCTGCAGCCCCTCAACCTTCCTGCAGGCGCTCATCTATTTGAACTCTCGACCCTGAAAGCCTTCACACATCTGATGTTCGTCTCGTTCCCAAAGCAAAGAGACGGTCAAACAACATTTGGCCGCTCGCGTTGGCCTGGTTTGACCTACGAACCCTAACTTCCTGTGGACAACAGAGCAACGACTCCATCAACTCGTCTGTGTCATCCTCCTGATTTCTAGAATAAATACAGAACTGCATGACAATCAACAGTCTTTTCTCAGGTGAAATGTCACACAAGATCATTAAGGGGTTGACGTGTCCGAGCGAGGGCGGTGTCACGTGACACCCGCTGCCTCACCTCCACCTTCCATTCTTCAGTTTACCTGCTTCGACATGGACCAACACCAGATTACAGGCCTCACGTCGGCGCTCTAAAACTCTTGATCTGGGAATGATTGTGGTGATGCAGGTGCAACTGTACCTTGAGCTGGAATTCCTTTTTGGGGGCTATGGGGGGTTCAGGGCTGTCGCTGGGGTCCTCATCGCTGCGTTCTGAGATGAGGTTGACGGGCGGAGCCAGGCAGTAGACAGGCAGCTGGTAGCGATTACCCAACTCGTCGTAGCACTCCGTGAGAGTCCCTGAGGAAGAGCGGCAAGAGAAGAAGGATGAAGGGTGGTAGATTTACTCTACATCTGACCTGGATGGACCTTCCATGGTCCCGGTTCTGACCGTGTGGCAGTGTGATACTGGCTCCATCCACGATAGCCTGGGCCAGCTCATGGTCGTTACACTCCAGAGCCACAGCAGCAGCTTTCAGGGCATCCCAGATCTCCTTGCGACCCTCAAAAGCCGGTGCGGTGTCCCAGAACTCGTCCCTCTTGCTCCGTAGCTGGCCTTCCGTCATTGGATAGTCGCTCTTCCACTTGGGACGATCTTTCTTCAGAGGCTCATTGCGTCCTGTGACGGTGAGGAAAAGCACATTAAAGAAAAGAAGACAAAAAAAAGATATAGACACAAGTCAGTGACACAGGAGGTTGAGGAAGTGTTTCATCAGAATGGAGATGCAATCTGTATGTTTATGGAGCAGCATGAGTTCCGCTCAGAAACGGCCTTTGTCTGGACAGAAGAGAACTTTACAGCAGCGCTACGTAACTTCTGCTGGTACGAGCGGTGAAGTCCAGGATGCTGG
The DNA here is from genome assembly GCF_037954235.1 of Aulostomus chinensis. Lineage (NCBI taxonomy): Eukaryota > Metazoa > Chordata > Actinopteri > Syngnathiformes > Aulostomidae > Aulostomus > Aulostomus chinensis. The sequence goes on from NC_141342.1 coordinate 6,497,503, forward strand.
TTGGTTCTGTTCACCTGGGAGGAGGCAGAGCACAGAACTGGTGGAGCAGCAAGATCTGCGTTTCGACTTGGACACGTGTTTTAACACCAAGTAACAGTAGTTTAGGTTCTCATGTGACATCATCATGCTTCAACACTGGTGGATGATCAGATGTGGCTAACCAGCGCTGGCTGAGTTACTAGCGGGAGATAAGCCCCTCGTTTCGCTCCTCTGAGCTTCCTCTTCCTCCTTTGTCTGACCTCTGCTCTGAGAATCCTGGGTTAGCAACCATTACTCGTCAGCAGCACTGCAAGCTAGCAGGACCACTGAGGTGAGCGAACTCAAGTTACAGACAAGAGCCGACGTGTGGAGCTCGGAGGAGGAATGAAGAAGCTCATTTACTAATCAATGTCCCATCCGATTTATGGCTAAACTGTCATTTGAAGCTGGATACTTTCACATCACGCCGCCACCATCTAAGCTATGATGCAATAAATCCATTGTCCTTTTCATGAACAGGCTTTCACAGCAGGCGTGTCGTTACAGGAGGAGAGTGGCAGCTGCAGTCCTGCTCCTTCCTGTTCTCCCATCAGCTTCATCACACCGCAACTCAACAATCGACCACACACACACACACACACACACACACCTGACCTCACCAGCTGAGAAGCAGCAGTAATGGTGAAGGAGACTGCCTTTCATTCAAACTAATTATTTATAATGGAGGCAGCTGAGAAGCAGTGACTGGGAGGCTGTGTGTGTGTGTGTGTATACTGTGGGGCTTCATTTATAAATGTGTACATACACCACTTTCTACGTGAACTTTGGGATTTTTAAGTGGGGGCTCTGACTCGTGTGTGCTGCGGAGACGAGGGGAACTGGCGCCACTGCCAGTGAGGTTGAGAACTCATGACAGGTATCATCATCTTCTAACATCACGTAATATAACAAGTGTCCAGACGTGTCTGACACGTGTGTGCAAGTAGCTGCAGTGACCTGCTCCATTAGCCCTGTTGAACTGGACAGGATGACTAGAACTTGGAGTTCTCAGGACCAGTCAGGTCCACTGGAGCTTCCTGGAGCAGAGGAGCACACCGGGGCACGTCATCCTCATGTCAGAGAACCACACTACTGATCTTCACCACTTTAAATACTCCCCACCACAGCCACACCCATGGCCACACCCACACCACCACAGACTCTTGTTGGAGTGAGTCCCTGCAAGGAGCCCCGCATCAGCTGACTACTGTCAAGTGTTCACCAGGTGCTCTCCTGCAGCACCAAAGGTCGTGAGGTGGAGTCCACATGCACACGCTTCCAGATGGACAGCTCTATAAAGGCCAGCAGGACGTGTGTTAGCATGTTTGTGAACCCGGACACTTGTGTGTTGACACCATTTCTCTGCTCCAGGTTTATGAGGACCCCGGTGTTTACAGCGTTGCACCTCGTCAGTGAAAGACAACAAACTCCTAACGCAACACGAGGGCCATGTTTACGTGTAATTTCACTTCCTAAAGCCAGAACGCGCCATCTATCCCGACGGGAGCCATGGTAGTCTGGAAGTAAACCGGAGACCCCCAGAGGTTCTCTAAATGTGAGCCAGGTCTCCCCAGGGGCTCCGGACTGCTTCAGCTTCAGTCAAAGGAGGTGAAAGGACTTTAGCTACAAGCTCAAATGTGTGGGATTTGAGCTACGTTACGTGGGTGGAACTGGTTTAAGCTGATCTCACCAGCACGTCACACACTGGTTTCCTGAAGTAGTTCAAATGTGATCACTGAATGTGGCATTAATGTGCAAAAATAAATGATTATAATTGGAAATAAAAGTTTGGGATGATGCTTTTGTTCTTGTAGCTGTGAATAAGCTGTTTGACACACGCGCTGCTTCATCTATCGCATCACTCTTCCAGCTGTAAGACGGATCGTTGGAATATTCAGGAATGTCTCACTGTAACTCAGCCAAGCTTTGTTCCTTGAGCTAGCTTGCTGTTAGCTTGCCAGTGGCTTCCCAATCCTGAGAGAAACACTTAATTTAAAGAGAGACACGGTCAGCCAGTACAACAATGAAAGGGAGTTGAAACAGCAAAGAGTTACCACAAGCAGATTGGGACAGCTGAAGGCTGCCACAACTGATAAGAAGAGAAGAGCAGAGACCTGGCCCCCGCAGACTCCTGCAGCATCTGAGGGTTTATCCCGCTCACGCTTCAAGGCCTCCAGCGGGAGGACTCAACCGCACAAAGACGAGGTTGCTAGAATGAGCGGGTTTGGTGGGCTGAGTGTGATCAGCAGGCTGGGACAGGAAGGAAGTGATTCAGCACATAGCCAAGTCTTATCAAAGCTAACAGCAGCACACCGCAACACAGAGGTGGTGAAGCAACGCATTGCTGACACATGAGGCAATAGGAGGGCCTCCATCACGCTGCGCCCAGGAGAGGTTGACACAAGTGCTCGTGACATGCGTGTTCCAAAAGGTGTGAGCTTCAAGACCAGGTCTGCTCCCTGCACCTCAGATAACAAACACCAACACCACCAAAAGCGAGCAGGTTTGTCAGGGGAGAGGTCACCTGACTCTGGACGTGACATTTACAGCCTTACACATGCGTGACATGAGGGTCGAGTATCCACGCCTGACCCGGTACGAGCAGGCGCCGTCCTCAACCTCAATCAAACATGACGCATCACCCTGTGAATGCTGGCAAATACAAATACATTTCTGCTGAAATTTCAAGTTGTGAATTTGACCATTTGATGTGGTGAATGTGCGACGATAACCAGGACTGAGGGTCACTGGATCAGCGCTGGTGTGAGCACGGCTCTCTGGACCACTGCGATGTAGACTGATGAAGGTCTGGTGTCAGAACAGCAAGTGTGTGTTGTGGTCCCTTGCTTTTAGCCATCATGCAGGATATGTTAATATTAATATCTGGTATTATAAAAAAACAATAAAAAATTCATGAAATTGTTGAGCTGAAATCATGAGGAAGGAAGATGGACCACTGCTACTGCAATGTTCTGATGTCTGGAGTCACGTCCACCTCCTCGTCTTCATCTCCTGACGATGATAATCACCTGGTCCCTTTTTACAATCAAAGATGTTTCTCCTTCAGTGAAACTGGAGAGCCTTGAGCCAGTAAAGAGAGAGGGATGACAGACATTGAGAGACGTATACGGCGTCGACCTGAGCCTCGTCCTGTCTTCCTGGGTGTGTGTGAGGGCGCGTCGCTGCAGGACATGATGGGACTTGCTCTGTTCCATCAAAGCCTGGTAGAAAGTATCAGCAGATCCAGGCAGGGAATTACTGGGAAATATCTACTGCTGTGGCTTCTAAACACTCCATCTTCAGGTCACCGTGGCAGGAAGAACAAATGTAGGAGAGACTTGGAGAACACATTCTGTTCTTGGGACGCGAGTCATAAAAGGTCAGAGGTCATAAAAACACCGTCTTCACTGACACAAGAGCTGGAATCCTGAGCCTGAACCAGAGGTGATTCAAGCTGTAAAAACTCCCCATTATGACTTGACAATCCCAGACACTCCGAGCCCCTCAGCATCCTGACACCTTAAACCACATGGTGCTGTCTGTCTTCATCATCCCACTCCAGAGAGAGTGATCCAGATAGTCTCAGTTCTGATGCTGGATCAGATTTATTAGCTGAATTACAACACATAAAAGGGCGATGCACGAAGACAATCGAATCCCCTGAGCCTCTTGTGGTGGTGACGTTCACCGTATGAACTCACTCAGGCCTGCGACGTCACTCACAGGACACTCCTAATGACGAGGGTTGTAATCAACCAAAGAAATTCTTGGTCGACTGAAGCCCTCAAATTTAACCAGATATTAAAACTAAAAATCGACTACTTTTATATATGAAAACTATACTGTGTCAACTATCAGCACAAAACCTGGCAAAAAACCGACCAATCAGAATTTTGGTCGAGTCAGAACGTATCGACTAATAACTCGACCAGTCGACTGGGAGATTACAGCCCTACAAATTACACAACGTGACGAGGACAGAGGAGACGGAGGCCCCAGACTCTCAGCTGGTGAGACTGTGATCAACGCCACCAGATGTTTCCAAAAGCAAGAGGCAAGTCGGCTGACATCAGACTGAACTGCTCCAGAGTCCAAGTGTCGTGATTGAACCTGCTTGAGCTCCTCTGGACCTGCACCCCCAGATGAGAGACACACCTGCACCCCCAGATGAGACACCTGCACCCTCAGATGAGAGACACCTGCACCCCCAGATGAGAGACACCTGCACCCCCAGATGAGAGACACACCTGCACCCCCAGATGAGACACACCTGCACCCAGACACCGCTGCATCTCACCACAGCTCAGCTGCTACTCCCGCCTTCACTGTCCTCTTTTGCTGGAGAGGCCACATCCAGTCACTCCAGTTGGGTCCTTTTCCAACATCCTAAATATTTCAGAGCCCTGCAAAGGAACGTGCCACCATCTGCTGGAGGAGAACACGACATAATTTCTGGTTGTCATGTCACAAGGAGATGGAGGAGACTCCAGTTTGCTGTGTGTACTTATGATAAAAATGAAGATGTCCATGTTCTTCATTTGGTCAACGGCTCACGTACGGTTCCTCAAAATATAGTTCCAGGTTCTCAGTCCATACAAAACAAGGGAAGTTCCTCCCACAGCTCTAACCCTCCCTCAAACGCACACTTCAACCTTAAAGTATAGTTTGCCTTTCAAGTACTTGTTAACAGTCTTGAACTCACAAAGAAATACGTTTTGCCCTCCTGCATCATTTCTGAGTTACTCCAGAATGCAGGAAGATCCAGCCATGTATATTAAGCTTGAAGCTAACTGAGCCTGATGGCCAACGACAGCTAAACTGTCCAAAGCCATCAGTTTAACAAGCCTCCTGGTCAACGTCCAGCCTCATCCTCATGGTCTTGATCCAGCCAGATGTGCAGTCATCAAACAAAAACTTTGAATGAAGAAATAAATGTTGAATATACGTGGCTGGCTCCTTCTGCACTCTAGAGTCACAAAGAAGTGATGCAGGAAGGAAGAACATCTTAACGGGGACACACTTGTGGGTGACGTATCACCCTCGGTCACTACAAAGGGAGCGTCGTTTCCTCAGAGACGCTGAACGTGGCGATCCTGAGGGAGACCTGCAGTCGCACCTGCTCGCGCACATTCACCCTTTCATCTGGACCACAGCAGCAACTCTGTCTGAAGGGTAGGCACTGCAGGGCTGTTCACTTCTACCACACTTCCCATCTGAAACGGTTCCATTCATAGACCTGGAAGCCTGCAAAGCCTCCAAAAGTCAAATAAACACGAAGGACTTTCGTGTGTTCCACCATGTATCATCAAAGGTCACTGGGAGAATGTGTTGCGCTGCTCTCTGGGGTAGAAACTGAGACATTCAGGTTGTCTTTTCAGCTGGGGGCGGCCTGCGTCATTCAGTTTAGTCTGGTGATAAATATTATATTTACTCTTAAGTGCTGACACGGCGATCCAAATTCCATTTGTCATCATCAAAAGCGAGAACAAAACATGGCTGTCGGCCAGCGTTTAGCTTGAGAGGACTGGTGTGGTCCAGAAAGGCTCCCTGGTGAGGAGCAGCTCTCTCACTGGGGGCTGGGGTGAAGGAGCGCCTGGGACAGCGGGGTTTGCCAGGTGAACGCTCTGAGGTCAACTGAAGGCCACCGATCAACCGCTGTCCCTCCCAAAACACCATTTCTCAATGTCCTTCCCCATTTGTGCTGGTGCGCAGCCTCTGACGCCCACTGGTCTGTGACTGATCAACCCACAAGACAAGAGTGTTCTGGTGATGACGTCACAGTAACGGTGTGTATGACCGGACAGTCCCAAGGCTTCTAACACCAGGGCTTAGCAGTGTCAAGCTGCCTCACAGAAACAAGTGACACCTGATCACGAGGTCACCTGAGATGCACCTGAGTCCCAAACTGGGACGGACGCAGTGACCCCGGGAGGCTGGACCCTGGTGGTCCGAGTAGTTCTAGCTCCATCTCTCCAGCATACTGTTATTGCAGCTGGTCGGATGCCAGCAGGGGCACAACTTACCTCCCCGGCCGCCGTTCCTGGACGAGCCTCGGCTCTGGGTGTCGTCCCAGCTCTCCCAGTATCTCCCCACACATCCTCCCATGGTGAGCGGGGTGCAGCCTGCGTCCACTCGGCGTACTAGCTGAACAGAGGCCCCATCACCAGCCAACACGAGGAACCGGGTCCGAGGAGGACAAGGGTCGCGGCTCCGGTACCGCGATCCTCAGGTCTCTCAGGTTTTCGTGCGATGGCCGTTTGTCTTCGGCGCGACCCGCTAGACCAGCAGCTCCCGGCCCGCGAGGAGCGGTTGGATCAGCAGCCCAGAAACTCGCCCGCCGTGACCCGGACCGCCGAGCCTCGGTGCGGGGGCGCCAGCAGCAGCGTGTCCGCCCGTGAAGCTCTCGCTGCGGCGGTTTGGTCGTAAATGCGGTCCCACCAACGCGCGCTCCTGGCTAACGAGCTAAGCGCTAGCTGCTAACCGCGCCAGCAACACCAACTTCGGGGCGCTGCTGGGAGTTCGCCGGCAGGAGCAGCTCCTCGTGAGCAGGGCGCGAGTCGGCAGGTGCGGTCCTACCTGCTCTACCTGCCCGCTGGGGTAGCTCGGAACTGCCGCCGGACTTTGCTCTTTAAACCCCCCGAATGTTACTTCCCTCCCTGCTGTTAAGAGGCACTGGTAGTGAAACGCGACTCAACTTTTTCACGCATGCGCCTGAGTACGCAAGTACGTGATGAGTTCAAGTGCATCCGGACGAACGGTCGTCACCAGGAGCAGCTCGCCGTCGGGCTCAGCAGTCGGCGGCGGGTCGTCGTTGCTTATTTTTGCTGCGATTTCAGTGATTTTAAGAAATTTAACAATTGTATGAGACTTTTACCGGTGTTTATTCTGAAGGTGTGATCATGGCTCAACTTTATGATGGTCCCTGAAGGCACCACAAAAACCCTCACAAGCGCGGTTGTTTTCAGGTTTTCTTTGAGAAAGTGCCGGCTTTACGATCAACGCGTGTCTTAGTGTGAAAGCTCTGTCGCAACAGTCAGTTGTCAGTCAGGCTTCGCCGAGGGCCTCATCAACCCAAGGAGACGCTTGTGCGGTAACTTCTAGCGCATGCGCGTGTGCAGCAGAGCCGGACACCAGCACCATGGCTGATGAAAGTGCTGTGCTCCTGTCTCTAGTGGAGGAATTCGTGTCGGGACTGCAAGACAGCCAGGCCCCTGCCACTGCTGCGGGTAAGTACGTCTGTATTCGCCTTTATGAGGGAGACTGAAACGTTGATGAGTGGAGGCTGGCGGGTCGCTGCGCCGCCGCCTCGAGAATGCGCGTCACCGCGGGGTGATGGTTCCCTGCTAACTTAGCGCTACGACATCCTCATGGGTCCAAACACACCCGGTTCTGCTCTGGTCTGCCGGTGCAGGCTCGCTACCCGTGTACGCAGAACCAGAGCCTCCCGGTTTACCGCGCTGTCATCGAGTACCGTGGATTTTTATGCTCGTTTGGCTGCTGGAACTGCGTGCTGGTTGCTAGCTGCCCAGCGTGACCTCATGAACGCATCCCGCCTGAACTCTGGACACCCGACCCCCGCACCGGCCCCCGCAGATAACTGCTCAACTAGTTACTTTGTGTGTAACTGTTCAACTAGTGTGTGTGAGTGAGTGTGAGTGAGTGAGAGAGACAGTCACCGCATGGCTAACAAGTCTTTCACCTCTGTTTCCTGTTCAGGTGTCAGAAATGGACAGTTTACTGTGCTGCAGCTGGTGGAAGCGTTGGGGTGAGTCAATACTAGCTAGTTATACTAGTGTAGTACGACTACCTCTGTCACAGCCAGGTAATACTAGTGTAGTACGACTACCTCTGTCACAGCCAGGTAATACTAGTGTAGCACGACTACCTCTGTCACAGCCAGGTAATACTAGTGTAGTACGACTACCTCTGTCACAGCCAGGTAATACTAGTGTAGTACGACTACCTCTGTCACAGCCAGGTAATACTAGTGTAGTACGACTACCTCTGTCACAGCCAGGTAATACTAGTGTAGTACGACTACCTCTGTCACAGCCAGGTAATACTAGTGTAGTACGACTACCTCTGTCACAGCCAGGTAATACTAGTGTAGTACGACTACCTCTGTCACAGCCAGGTAATACTAGTGTAGTACGACTACCTCTGTCACAGCCAGGTAATACTAGTGTAGTACGACTACCTCTGTCACAGCCAGGTAATACTAGTGTAGTACGACTACCTCTGTCACAGCCAGGTAATACTAGTGTAGTACGACTACCTCTGTCACAGCCAGGTAATACTAGTGTAGTACGACTACCTCTGTCACAACTAGGTAATACTAGTGTAGTACGACTACCTCTGTCACAGCTAGGTAATACTACTGCAGTGTAATCTGTTATTCCCATTGTCTCCTTGAATGACTCCGTTCTGGTGGGGGTTCTTGGGCCGTTCTAAGTACAAAGGAACTCCCTGAGTGGTCCCTGCTCTGGTGCCGGCACCAGTGGCGCTGAGTTCCAGGTTCACTGTGGTCTTCCTCCTGCCGTAGGCGGAGTCTGACCAGCTCCCAGCCCCACACCCGGGCGCGAGGGGTCCTGCTGCTCTCCCAGGTGCTGCTGGAGTGCTACGGAGAGCTGACAGAGAGAGAAGGTACTCCTCCTTCCTCGCTCCGCTCGTGTTTGGACAGTAAAACCCTTTTTGATCTCTGATGTGGTTCTTGGAGAGGAACTCAATGTTCTACCTGGGAGTTGAAACAAGAACAGTCGATGGTGTTGCAGGTCTTCCCGGTGTGTCAGAAATCCTAAATACTCACCTGGTCTGTAGGGTTACTGTACTTCACAAATGTACTGCAGTAACTGTAATCTTTCCCACAGCTGGAGGATGTACTTTAGTGGAGTGTAGTCAGTCGATTGCTTCTGCCTTGACCGAGAGACGACAGCTGATTATTCTGAATCTCCAGAATAATCTGGAAGGTCTGGCAGCAGAGAAGAGGAACATGGATGTGACGGACTGAGAGAGATCAGACTCTTGATTCATCTGCTGCTGCATTATTGATTAGTTATGAATGCGAACACGATAATCAGTCATAATGGTACTGACATCGTTTGTCTCTGCCCCACAGTGGAAGTTCTCATTGCTTTCTATGAAAATCGTCTGAAGGACCATTACGTGGTGACACCGCCGGTGCTGCAGGGGCTCCGAGCTCTGGTGGGTGTCAGACAACGCCTGCTTCTGTGTTTGTTTGCCTGTAACTTGGGTTTAGCTTGGCAGGTCTGATGAGTTTGGATGTGATTATGCGACAGTGTGGAACTGTCTTGACTGAAAATGTAAATGTATTTGTGTATTTATACTTTCAGTGTTATTTTAAGATGACCTGCTGGTTTAAAGTGGAAGAGCAGTCGTTTCACTAACATGTCAAAGTAATTTAACGCACGCGCGCGTACGAGCAGATGTAATGTTCCTCACTTTAGTATCAGATTTTTCTGGTGTTCTTTCCAGGTTGTTGTTGTTGTTGTTGTTTTTAAGGTGTTTGTTGTTTTCTAAGTGTGTGAACCACAGAAACTGATGCATTTGGTTCTTTTGACTCATTTCTGCAGACCAAATGTTCCATCTTACCTGCCGGCTCTGCTGTTTCCATGCTGAAGACTTTGTTCCAGGATGTTCATGTTCAGGTGACAATTACAGCAGTTTTGATGTGTGATTTGTGTCACGTATGATGAAAACCCTTTGACCTGTGAGGCTCTGTCCTCAGTTTACTGGGTAGGAGCCTGCTATGATATTATTCCTCTGCTGTTGCTGGACAAATGTTAGAATAAACACCAGCAGTGTGTCAGGAGCTACTTTAGCACACACACAAACACTCACACACCGACCGGTCCATCTGACCACACCTCCGACAATACCAGACTCTGCTGCAGCTGGCAGGCTTCCAATGTTGCGTGCGGACAGAGACACGTAACTCTCCGACAGGAGGACTGGAGGAGTCTGTTTACATCGACGGTGGTTGGTGATGCACGTAACAGCGATCCAGCAGCACTGTTCTCCTGACTTGGAATCCTTCGTCATCCACTGTAACCCGTTTTATTCACCCCGTGAGTTCGCTTCATTTATTCTGGTCTGTGTTTGCATCCCGCCGCAGGCCAACGTGCAGAACGCACAGCGCATGCTCGCCGACCAGATAGTGTGTGTAGCAGGCCTATCCAGACTCCTTAGTTATGTTCTTGGAGACTTTCACAAAGGCAACCTCAGTCGCGAACTCCCTAAATACAGACAGTTTGTTCAATGCCCCACCAGAGAGGAGAACATTCTGGATCACTGCTACACCACAGTCAGGGATGCTGATCACGCCGTCCCCAGTGCTGCACTCAGCCACTCCCACCACAAACTGCAAACCTGTAGTGAGGACTTCAAAGAAGTGGACCAGTGAGGCGGTGGAGGCTCTCCAGGCGTGCTTCGACTCCACTGACTGGGATGTGTTCAGGTCTGCTACCAACAGTCTGGATGAGTACACGGAGGCTGTGACGTCATCCACCAGCTTCTGTGTAGTCTGCTGTGTTCCACCACACATCAGGGTGAGTTACAACAATGACAAACCCTGGTTCACAGCCAAACTCAGACTGCTGAGGTTGGCAAAGGAAGAGGCCATCAGGAGTGGGGACAAAGACAGACTCAAAGAGGCGAAGTACAAGTTCAGCAAGATGGTGAAAGAGGCTAAAAGACTGTCCTCTGAGAAGCTCCAACACCAGTTCTCAGCCAACGACTCTGCGTCTGTCTGGAAATGGCTCAGGCACATCACCAACTACAAGCCGAAAGCCACCCACTCCATCAACGACCGACGCCGAGCCAAAGACCTGAAGGAGTTCTACTGCCTCTTTGAAAGACAGCCCAAGAGCCCCAGATCCAGTCACCTCCACCAATGCCCACCTTTATGGCCCCCCTCTCCTCCTCCCCAGCCTCCTCAGTGACGACTCTTTCCATGCACGAGAGGGACGTCAGAAAACTCTTCAACGCTCCTTTCACACTGCACTCTGAAAGGGTCGACTCGGCATTTCGACCCGCGTCCACCGACCCTCCTAGCAACCCGGGTGTTTAGCGGCTCTGCTCTGCTCGGCACGCCTGCAGTGTGAAAAATGCAACCCGCGTCGTCTCAGGTTTCCTGCGACCTTCCTGTCGCATCCTGATTTTGTCACTGTGCTGCCTGTCAGACTGTCTTTGGGCTGTGAGAGCTGCTGAGTCTTGTCTCAATAAAGTTTGGGCCTCTGCCTTGAGGTCAGTCTCCTGTTGATGTCCCCAGACGCCACTCCACTCCTTTTGTTCTCACAGTTCCATGTGGATGATCTCAGGTGAGTTAATCTCTGCTTGGGAACTCCCACCAACCGGGAACCCTGACGTGAAGTGAGCAGGCGCCACCGTGTAATAAACAACTTGTACCGCCATCTTGACATCTTTTCATCGATCATGGCAGCGCACTGGAAGATCCTGAAGTCCGCGAGCTGCTCGCCATCCAAGGTGAAGAGGAGATCTGGCAGCAGATTTCTGGACCTGTATGGGACACGGAGATTTATGGGAACATCACCGGCATTTTGAGACACGGCGCACTTTTATGTGTAATGATGACGTTGTCAGTGCGATGACGTACAAGAGAGAAAAACACAGGCACGCAGCCTCACAGCGGAGCTCAGACCCGCGTCCGCTGGAAGCTTGAATGAACCCTGATGCTGAGCAAACACGGGTACAAAAACCTACTTTGACCCGCGTTTTTCAGTGTGAAAGAGGTAAAAGAGACAGAACCCTCGGAAAGCAGCTGGACCGGATTCTGTCTCCCCATCCTGCTTGAAGCATGCGCTGATCAGCTGTCTCCAGTGTTCAGACATTTTTAACACCTCACTGGAGACCTGTCACGTGCCAGCCTGCTTCAAGACCTCAACCATCATTCCTGTTCCCAAGAAGCCAAGGACCACAGGACTTAACAACTTCAGACCCGTCGTTCTGACCTCTGTGGTCATGAAGTCCTTTGAGCGCCTTGTGCTTTCACACCTCAAAGACGTCACCGACCCTCTCCTGGACCCCCTGCAGTTTGCCTACAGAGCCAACAGGTCTGTTGACGATGCTGTCAACCTGGCCCTCCACTACATCCTCCTGGACTCCACAGGAACCTACGCCAGGATCCTGTTTGTGGACTTCCGCTCTGCCTTCAATTCCATCATTCCAACCCTGTTACAGGAGAAGCTGTCCCAGCTGAACGTGCCTGACTCCACCTGCAGGTGGATTACAGACTTCCTGTCTGACAGGAAGCAGTGTGTGAAGCTGGGGAAACACATCTCCGACTGTCAGACCATCAGCACCGGATCCCCCCAGGGCTGCGTTCTTTCTCCTGCTATTCTCCCTGTACACCAACAGCTGCCCCTCCAGTCACCAGTCCGTCAAGCTCCTGAAGTTTGCCAACGACACCACCCTCATCGGACTCATCTCTGATGGTGACGAGTCCGCCTGCAGGTGGGAGGTTGACCGCCTGGTGACCAGAACAACCTAGAGCTCAATGCTCTAAAGACAGTGGAGATGGTTGTGGACTACAGGAAGAACTCAGCCTCACCTGCCCCCATCACCCTCTGTGACTCCACCATTGACACTGTGGAGTCTTTCCACTTCCTGGGAACCATCATCTCCCAGGACCTCAAGTGGGAGCTGAACATCAGCTCCCTCATCAAGAAAGCACAGGAGAGGATGAACTTCCTACGGCAGCTGAACAAATTCAGTCTACCAAAGACAATGATGCTGCACTTCAACACAGCCATTATTGAGTCCATCCTCACCTCCTCCATCACCATCTGGTATGCTGCTGCCACCGCCAAGGACAAGGGCAGGCTGCAGCGTGTCATTCGGTCTGCATAGAAGGTGATTGGCTGCAGTCTCCCATCTCTTCAGGACCTGCACACCTCCAGGACCCTGAGGCGCGCTGGAAAAATTGTGGCTGATCCGTCCCACCCCGGACACAAACTCCTTGAATCTCTTCCCTCTGGCAGGAGGTTGCAGTCCATCAGGACCAAAACCTCCTGCCACAAGGACAGTTTTTTCCCGTCTGCTGTCAGCCTTATCGACAAGGCCCAGAACCCCGACACTCTTTACACATTCCTCGTCTGTGTAAAATCGTACTTGGCAATAAGGCCTTTTCTGATTCTGATTCTGTTCGTGATCACACTGCTCTGTTCCTCCTGGGTTCGGTGCAGACTCGTGTTAACGCAGGGCCCTGCTTGTTGTGTGTCTGCCTCAGTCCCTGATGCTGACGGAGAGAGCCTGCGTCTACAACATGCTCATCAACCTCATGGAGACCAGGGAAGCTGGTAAGAGTTGCCACTGACACTCTGTGTCTTTGTGTTTCTGTCCTGTTTTGCTCCAAGGTTGTGGTTGTGCCACAGACTGCCTGTCTCAGACTCATGGAAAGACGGTTTATGTTTAGAATGGTGACCGAAAGTACAGCAAAACCAAGGCAGGACATTTGCAGACAGACGAGGAGATGAAGTTCAGGCTTTGTCGGTTGCAGGAATCGTGTTTTCTTTTGTGTGCTGCAGTCTTTAAAGCCCCATGTGAAGCCACACAAGCACCGCGCTCGCTACCTAGCAGCAACCATCACCATGAAAACTGCGAGGGTTCATGAAGACGTGGCGTGTGAAATAAACATGTTTTCATAGAGAAGCGTGCCCCCCCCCCCCCAAACATTCTTCTGGAAGGGTGACATTGCTGCATCCTGGGCTTGGCCCCGCCCCTGAGGATTGTGATTGGCTTATATCTGCAGTGTTTGGGGCTGCAGCAGAATGATGGTTGATGGTCTCTGCTGAATGTGAGAGCCAGTGGTTGTCTGTCTCTCTGTGTTGGCCCTGCCATGGACTGGCGACCTGTCCAGGGTGAACCCCGCCTCTCGCCCGTAGCCGCTGGGATAGGCTCCACCCCCACCACTCTTAACAGGAATAAGCAGAAGAAAATGGATGGATGGATGGATGGATGGATGGTCTCTGCTGCAGTCAGAGTTCTAACATTTGCATCTTCACCCACAGAGCTGAAGAGTTTGGGAGCGGACTTTGTGTTTGGTTTTGTCCAGTCGATGGACGGCGAGAGGGATCCTCGCAACCTTCTGTTAGCATTCCAGATAGCCAAGAACATAATCCACAGAGGTTACGATCTAGGTGAGAACCCCTCAGCGTCTCTGTGTGCCTCCCTGTCCGATGTGCTTGGTACTGTTCAGTTCATTTTCCATGTGCTGGTCCAGGTAAATTCACTGAGGAGCTGTTTGAAGTGACGTCCTGCTACTTCCCCATCGACTTCACCCCTGTAAGTAGCTGCTCATCTCGCTGCTCCGATGAAAGCACACATGCCTGAGCTGCTTCCTGTGGCCTGCACCCTTGCAGCGAGGGTCTCACTTCCTGCTCTGGCTGTTTGTTGACAGGAAACGGCACATGTATGAGTGGTTGCTGCTGATGTGTCACATGATGCAACACTGAAACACGCTCGTAGATCACTTTCAGAGTAAGATGAGGTCCTCCTCAGATGGGAAGACCTTTGAGTCTTGTAAAGACAATTGTGAGGGCAGTCTTCAGATCTGCCTCAGCCTTAAAGGAGAGGTGGATGTGTGGCGTGGAGTGTTTGGGCTTCGTGCTGCAGTGACGGAAAACCTCACACTTGTGAACATGTCAGTTATTAAGCTGACAGCATCTTAATTGTTGGATTGTAAAATGCAGCCTGGATTGAACACATGTCCCCCATTGCTTGAGTCCTGTGTGTTGCTGCTTTGAGCAACCCTGCTCCACCTTCACCTCCCTCTCCTATCCTCTCCCTGCCCATCGCAGCCCCCCAATGACCCCCACGGCATCACCAGAGAGGAGCTGATCCTGGTCCTGAGGGATGTTCTCTCTGGAACACCCAAATTTGCTGAGGTGACAACTTTTATTCTTTTATGTGTGCACTCACAATTTAGGGCAGGAAAATCATTAACCGTGTTGATCACTTGACTCTCAGTTTCTATTGCCGCTCCTCATCGAGAAGCTGGACTCGGACGTTCTGAGTGCCAAGCTGGACTCGCTGCAGACCCTGGTGAGGACTCTCAACTCCCATGATACTATAGTTGCAGCTTGAGTGCGTTCATCATCAGCCTTCTGTCCTCTGTGGTGCCTGAGCTAGCTCAGGTCCAGGCTAGTTAGCGTAGCCCAATGGCTGGTAGTGGGTGGGAGTGATAGCATCAGCTAGTTCAGGTCCAGGCTAGTTAGCTTAGCCCAATGGCTGGTAGTGGGTGGAAGTGTTAGCATCAGCTAGTGCAGGTCCAGGATGCTGGTGTGTCCAGCAGGAATCCTCCTCCTCCTCCTCATCATCAGTAGCAGCAGTCGCTCTTCTAGTCCTCAACAAACGTTTGGTTCTGTTGACCCAAGTTCCAATGGAGCTTTGGAGGTGCTGCGTCATATCACTGCACCCAGTCAGAAAAGTAGTTCTGGCTACGTGTCTGATTCTAACAGTACCATGTCTCCTCATTTTACATAATTCATATATTCATACACAACCTCCATTTTGGAGACAGGTCCATGAAGGCTCTTTCACACATAGTTCCCAGTAATTTCCCGGGAATTCTGTCTCGGCACAGTTACTGAATTTCCCTCTTTTCTTGAACATTCCAGTCTTGCGCCTCTTCACACCTGCGTAGCAATGCCAGAACTAGGTGAGCCAAGTAATAGGCCCTTCTCAGGAATTTTCCTGCCTCATTCTCACCACAGCCTTCCCAGCACATTCCCTCTAATGTTACTAGGTCTTGAAGTTGGAAAGTACCAGAAAGTCAACTCTGGCTCTCATTCATGAATGAGCTCTTACTGGGAGCAGCTGCTGGTGTGAATGAGGCTTCGGGTGACTTGTGCTGGAGGTATGCCAGCGCCTCCCACCAACCTCGACTCGTTAACGTGTTTGTGATGGTGTCTTATGTACGTGTTTTCTCTCACCTGGGAGGGTGAGGGACACTGCTGGTTACTGACCTGATGTTTTATTACTCCTCAGACTGCTTGTGTGTCTCAGTATGAACATAAAGACCTGGCAGAGTTCCTGGAGGGCCTCTGGGCGTCACTGCGTAGAGAGGTGTGTTCCATCCCCTCCATGAAGTCTCACAGTTGTAGAAGTTGATCCTGGTACAAAAATCAGAAATTCTGAGTCGTCTGAAATCAAAGTGAGGGAATTGAATCTCTGTGTGTAGGCGGATTTCCTGATGCTGCAGGTCTGTTGTCTCATCGTAGGTGTTTCAAACCTCCAGTGAGAAGATTGAGTCTGCGGGCCTCGCCACTCTCACCGCACTCACTTCCTGTCTGTCTCGCTCGGTCCTGGACTCTGACTCTGAGGACTCCCTCAGCACCTTCCTAGAAGTTGTTCTCAACGGTGACTAGTCAAATGAAGCTTATGATGTCCCGAGAGAGTGTCTATTGAATCAGACACTGTAATCGGTGCCGTGATGAATCATGGATGAATGTTGAACTTGAAGAGTGATAACCTGTGAATGGATGAAACTTCTCAAAGAAACCCAGGATTTTTTTTTTGTGTCTTTGTTTGTTTTTGTGTTTTTGTTGTTGTTGTTGTTGTTTTCTGCTATTGCTGTTGTTGTTTTTGTCCTCCCCCTTGTCTTCACTGTCCTGTCCCTGTTCTCTCTTCCTGTCCACTCCTGTCCTCAGTCCAGTAGCTTCATCAATGAACCAACACCATTCCAAATAAAGTTAAACATAAATGGCAATAGGAGTTTATCAGATTCCTCCTATGCAGAGTAAAACTGCTTCAGTACAACAAGGCACCAGGAACATGGATGCTGCTGCTGAACAGGACAGGTTTTAAAAAAAAAAGAAACCCAGGATCTTTGCAGAAATCACTCAGTCATGCACTTTAGCGGGTAGAAACGTCTGCAAGGACACGTGAGCACTCCCAACTGCTTTTACAGCATCAAAACCGTTCATTCTCATTTCCAAAGTGAGGCAGCAACTACAACCAGACCATGAAACATCAATGGCAGCCTCGATGTATGAGTGTGTGATGTGCTTCCAGACTGCAAGCACCACCTGTGTGAGCCCGACCTGAAGCTGGTGTGGCCCAGTGCTAAACTGCTGCAGGCGGCCTGCAGCGCCTCCTACAGGGCGAGTCACATGGTCACGGCTGCTGTCATGCCAATGCTGGTGGAGCAGTACAACAGCAGGACGGAGGTAGAGCAGGAAAACACTTCCACTGGAGCGGTTTGTGTCTGGTTTGCTGACAAGGACGGCGTTGCTTTTCTGTTTTCTCTCCCAGTGTTCCCACAGACGGACGCTGCTGGAGGTGGTGCAGGGATTTGTCCTGTCTGTTCGAAGGAGCCAGTCCTCGGACAACGGTGAGTGGGTTCCACTTCCAGCAGCCATTTCTACCACAACATTTGAGCCTGTGTGTTCTAGATACTTCTTTCCTGATGTCCTCCTCTCCAGCGTTAATCTGTTTGTGTGTTTAATCAGAGAAAACAACATGAAGTAAAGTACCAATTGTAAAGCTGCTGTGTGTGTGTGTGCGTGTGCGTGTGTGTGTGTGTGTTAGAGGAGCGTGTGCTGCTCGTCTTCTGTCCGTCTCTGTGCACCATGGTGTTCTCAGCTTTATCAGAGAGTAACGCCAGTCTGCAGGTCACCGCCACCTCGGTGCTCGCCTCTCTAGCTCAGCAAACAGGTGAGAGTCAGTAAAGTGGGCGTGGACAGTCTTCTCTGTCGCAGGTGTGACTGCTTTGTGGATTCTTCTCCAGGGTTGCTGTCCAGCTCTGATATCCAGCTGTCTGTAGACCACCTGACCAGACTGCTGCTGGCGGAGGAGGACGACCGAGTCAGGTCAGCTGTTGGGTTTCACGTGTTCTTCTTCATACGTGCACTGTAAAAAATTGAACCGTAAATTTACAGTAATTCACTGGCAGCACAGTTGCCAGCTAATGACCGTAAATTTACTGCAGTATTCCTGTAAATAACATTTACAGAGCAGTACTGTAGTTGGAATTACTGCTCTACTCTTGTGATTTATTTGCATTTACAGCAATGTCATGTAAACTAATTTACAGTATTTGGCTGAGAACTCTGTCACTCCCTTCATGGCAACACTGATATTTCACTTTCTAGCAGTCTCCTGGCAGCACTACATTTGAGCTGACTACTTCAAAACAGAGGAAATGCAATTTAGTATAAAAGGTTTTATTTAAAACAGACTGACCAAACATTCTTAGAACAATGTTCTTGCATTTGTTCTAAAATGCTAGAACAAAGATTTGGGAATTCAGCTGCTCAACCACATGCAAAAATAAAGTACTATTGATTTCCTGTAGAACCTCTTGAGACCAGCGAGCACTCCTCACTCTGCTGTCTACTGGACAGTCAGGATGAAAGAAACCACATTGTGCTGTCCATCCAGGTCAGATGACCCAAACTGTTTTTCATTGTTCCTTCTTTGCCCTCTTCCTCCCTTCTTCCCTCTTTCCTGCCACATTTCTTCCCTTCTTTCTTTCCTCCTTCCTCCCCTCCTTTATCCCTTCTTTCTGTCGTTCATCCGTTCTCCCTCTCTTCCTTCTTTCTTTTGTCCTACCATCTATTCTCCCTCTTCCTTTCCTCCCACCCACCATCCTTTCTCCGTGTCTTCCTTCCTCCCTCCCTCCCTCCTTCCTGTCTTGACCCAAGGACAGCACAAGGGTTAATGTGTGTGTATGTCGGTGACGCTGTGTGAGCTGCTGACCTTTGAATGAACTCCAGCGTACAAACCGCCTCATCCTGGTACTGGAGGTTAAAGTTGTCATAGGATGCAAGAAGCACAGCAAGGCCAGACACACAAGTGGCCCCTCACACACCGCTGGCCCTCAATGCTCAGCATCCAGTGCTGAGTAGCACCTGAATCATTGAGGATGTCATATCGTTCAGACCAATGAGAGATTCACAGTTATGGTTATGACTGGCAGCATTTGATACAACATCCTGAAAGAGCACGTAGCAGCCAGAGGACCAGCAGGCCGGGTGAGTGCCTCCTGGACATGTCACATGTCACTGCTGTGTCCGTGGGCTTGTCGGTGCTCACACAGGACCTCTGGCCCGATGAGACGAGGCTCTGCACACACAGAGGATCGTGTGTGCAGAGGACAAAGAGGAGGATCAAAACTTTCACATAAGATTGGACAACACTAAGTGCAGTGATGACAGAGAGAGAGAGCTTGACCCTTACAGATGTTGGTGTGTTGCTTTAGGGTTGCTGGTGCGAGACAGCAGCTTGTAGAGGCAAGTTGTGGCAAGTTACTGGTGCTGTCCCAATTATTCAGCCAGAAAGAAGAAGAAAGTGTCTGCAAAGTACTAAGTGGAAGGTCTCTGGTGTCTGTGACCAAGGAAGAACCGGGGCAGATAGAACCAGGATGGAGACAAACCGAAGCAAATGTTCAAAGTTGCGTTCCTGGAGAGGCGATTGGCTACACGGCCTTCAGCAGCTGTGACGTCGTCATTCGTTACAGCATTCTGCTGTAGATTCAAATATCGGCGTGTGTTGTCCTCACAAAGCTCCTAGAATGCACTGTTCCATGCAGCAAAATGCTGCATTTCACAGAAAGAGCAATGGGCTGAAATACACAGCAATCGTTTACAGGGTGTGCAGTCACACCAACAGCCTCCAGGGAAACTGGCAGATTTGAGGTGGCAGTCTGTGGCCACGCAGAGAGAAAAACAAGTCAGGTTAGGGTTATTTGTGTGTCCAGGATCCAGGATCAGTGGGGACGGAGAGAGAGCAGGAGAGCAGGACAGAGACAAAGACAGAGAATGGAGGAAGACAGAGAGACAGAAGGAAAGAGAGAGAAAGGAGGAGAGACTGATGGACAGAGACAAAGACAGAGAATGGAGGAAGACAGAGAGACAGAAGGAAAGAGAGGGAGAAAGGAGGAGAGACTGATGGACAGACAGGGACGTGAGGAGGTGGAGCTACGGGTGGCAGCTGGAGCCTCTTCAGGTCTGGAGCCTCCTCCAGCAGCACCAGGATCTGGGATGAGGGGAGAATAAGAGGAGTTAGTAACACGTATGAGGACAGGAGGAGGAGAGAGAAGCCCAGTGCATCATGGGAGATCCCAGCAGTCTGAGCCTATAGCAGCAGATCTAAGGGCCAGCCTAAGCAGTCCTGACTATAAGCCTGATCAACAAGGAAGGTCTTAAGTCTACTCTTAAACCTAGAGAGGGGTCTGGGTCCTGGACTGAAACTGGGAGACGGTTCCACAGGAGGGGAGCCTGATAGCTGAAGGCTCTGGCTCCATTCTACTGTTAGAACTCTAGGAACCAGCAGGAACCCTGCATCCTGGGAGTGAAGGGTTCTAGCTGGATCATAGGGGACTAGGAGCTCTGTCAGGGATGAAGGAGCCTGGTTGTTGAGGACTTTGATGGTAGAAGGAGAACTTTAAATTCTATAGTTTAGTCAGCTGGTTTGTTCCATGTGGATCATTGATGAGTTCAGCTGAGTGTCGTCTGCATAGCAGGGAAAATTAATGGAGTGTTTCCTGATCATGTGACCTGAGGAAGCAGATAAAGGGTGAAGAGGACTGGTCCAAGCACAGAGCCTTGTGGAACACCAGAGCTGACTAGTGGTCTCAGAGGAACCATCATTAACTGGTACCAACTGAGATGACCTAGTAAATATGACCTGAACCAGTTCATTGTGGTTCCTTTAATACCAGTGACAGGTCCCAGTCTCGAGCAACTGCTTCCTCCAGAACCTTGGAGAGAAAAGGAAGATGTGATGTTGGTCTGTAGTTGGTAGAACTTCTGGATCCAGGCTTGTTTTTGAGGAGGGTTTAATTCCTGCTACTTTAAAGGACTGAGGGACGGAACCAGATACCAGCGCCACATTGATCATATCTAAGAGGGAGGGGCTAACGAGGGGAGAGAGTCTTGGAGCAGCTTAGTTGGGATGAGGTCTAGGAGACAGGTGGAGGTTTAGAGGAGGACATTATTGAACTGAGCTCATGAAGGCTGATGGGAGAAAAACTATCCAAGTGTGTGTCTGGTCCTCCAGCTGCACACATTCTTTTGGTTTATTTTTTCTAGCTATGAACTTGACTAGGAAGTACAGAGTACATACGGTGTACTCATGGAAGTATTTGCGTCGATGGCTCTCCCTGCTCTCTCGCTACAACCTTGTACTTTAACGGAAAACTCTTCTAGCATCCACGGAGGCTTTCACCCCCGTGTGTGTGGATATTAGCATGTTAGCCTAGAACCACCCGCCATTGGTGGAGGGTGTGGCTCGTCTGAACGTCTCTGTGCTCCGTGTTCTTAGCCTGGCTGTTGTCAAGTGTGCTGGAGAGCTGGCAGAACTGCACCCCACTGCTTTTATCAGCCAAATGATCCCACAGCTGAAGAAGGTCATGTTCTCTGGTAAGATTAGAACCAACGGCGTGACTGGTGAAGCAGAACGTTCCCAACTCCTCGTGGTTTATGTGTCTGTGGCTCTGTGACTCTTTGTTCCTCTCTGCTCAGAGCCCATGCAGCAGGATGGAGAATCTTCAGAGCAACATTCCCATCATGCCGTGCGTCAGCGCTGTGTGTCTGCGTTAGCTGCAGTGTCCACCCAGCCCAGCGTGGTCCAGGAGAGCACGCCTGTCCTCCTGGACGTCCTCAGCTCTGCACACGCAGGTAACCACCTGTGGAACGATTCTATTCCGCTGGAGGTGGTCATGTGACCGGGGGAGGTTTTGATCACCAAGATGTGTCAAGAAAGATGTTGTGGAAGCATTTTGAACAGGCAGCGTCATGTGTGCCGTCATGTGACCGAGGAAAGAGACTTTTACTCTTTTTGTTGCAGGTGATGTCAGTTTCTCAGTAGATGAGGTGGTGTTGGCGTGCCGCAGCCTCCAGAGGATCGCAGGGCAAGTTCAAGACACGGAGGAGTCAGGACGATGCTTCCATGACATCGTCATCCCGCGTCTGGTGTGTCTGGCGCTCCAGGCAGCTCTTCAAGGTGAACAGTCGCTGAACGACTAGAGGATCACAGCGGCTCGTACCGTTAACACTAGACTTATGTTTCACAGGTGAGAGGTCACCTGGTGAGCGGAGTCCCCTGGTGGAGGAGACGGTCCTGTCTGCCATGGTGCCTGTCATCAGTACCTCCTGCTCCAGGCTTCAGCCCAAGTTGGTTCTCTTCTGATTCCTCCTCAGATCTTTTGTCATTTCACAGACACCCATGACAGGCCTCTGATGTCAGGGTGAAGCACCTCCACCTGTGAAGGTTCAGCTGGAGCTTCACTTTGGCTCATTAAAAGAAGAATGCAAGAACAGGGTCATCACGCATGTTGAGCCTTCATTCATAGAACAAATCAAATGGGTCAAATTCAGTGCTAATTATTTGTACTAAAGGAGGGTTAGGCACCGCCTGTTTTTGGCTTTTTTTCTTTCTTTTTTCACGTCTTCTTTTATTTCCTTCTTTCATTTAAAAAAGAAACACGATATTCAAATAATGTGTTTTTGAATGGTACTCTGGTCATGAACCCTCCCTCCGCGCTCCTCACAGCCCGCATTGACAGTAAACTAGCGCTAACGTAGCCTCTGCAGCTCGCCAGCAAAGTCAGCTAACAGGTTTCTCACCTGTCCAACAGAGAGGCTGCTCCTCGCGCTTCCACAGCCTTTAGGTTCTGTACGACTCCTCCAGAGAGCAGATGAACCCAGGAACCCCTGGACTGCTCCGAGCCTTTCACCCTCCTCCTCTCGTCTGCTGCTCGTTCTATAAAAGACCTTTTTCTTCTTGCTGGGTTTTCTTCTGGATCCGTGCTCGCCCTCCTGGACGCTGCTCACCCAACACCGAGCCAACAAGGCCCTCATACCCGCTTTTGGCTTCCTGGTCTCAGCCTTTTGACGGACAGCTAAGCTGCCCAATCAGGTGCAGTCTGGTTTCGGCTGTGATTGACAGTTGAATGGGCCAACCAATCAAACTGGTAGCAGTTGTTGATCGGGTGGAGGTCAATTTGGCCCTGTACCCATTTTGTATGGTGGATTTTGATGCTTCCTTTTTCTTTCCTTCCTTTTTCACATCATAGTGTATTGATGACCAATGAGACACTGTAACGAAGTCAGGGATGAAAACACAAAGTACATAGAAATCTGGGAGCCTCTCCCTCCTTCAACTGTGTGGTCGCTAAGAGACCAGCGACATTTAAACAACAGTCATCAGCCTTCCTATCCTGTCCTTTTACTTCCTGAGGGGAAGTTTTCCCGCCTCACAAACTGAGTCCCATCATTTGTTTTTGTCCTAGAGATTTCAGATGCAATCACGTCAAACCCTGAAGGGGGTGTGTCCTATGAACCCTTCAGTTCAGGAAGGACAAACTCAAACCAAAAGAGCAAAAGCCAACAGTTTTTTGTGGTTTACTTGTTTGTCAAAGCCGACGTGGCCCACATCCTGCCGCACTCGTTCTCTTGTTCCTGTCCGGATCCTCATGATCATTCGTTTGCTGTTGGTATCGTTAGGTTGGCGGCTCAGACGGCGTCCAGGGCTGTTTCTCTCTTCCTGGATGGCGACGTCTCCTTTCTGCCTGACAACTCCTTCCCCTCCCACATCCAGCTGCTCAAGGTGTGTGTGTGTGTGTGTGTGGCTGGGTGTGTATTTTTGATTAACACAAGAATACCTGTGGGCATAATGGAAGACAGAAACTAGAGGTCTGACGGCCTGTGTGTTGTATGTTTGACCTGTCATGTCCTCCCGGAGCAGCAGGGGGCCCCGTGGAGTCGGTCCCAGCTGGTGTGTCTGCTGGTGGGCTGCGTCTGCTCGTTGCCTCGCTCAGTGAGTCTCAACTCAGCAATTAATCTGATTTTATTATAAATCCTGTCCAAGTGTCTCTTCAGACTGCGTGTGTGTGGTGCAGGTGGACGTGCCTCAGAAGGAGCGCCTGCTGGACCAGCTGGAGGAGATGAGCTGCACCTGCACACACCAGCTCTCCTACTCCGCCGCCGCCCAGTGTTTCGCCGGCCTGGTCAACAAGAGCGTGCAGGGTTCGTCGTCCTGAACTCAGGTTACGTTTTGAAGACTTTGTGTTCGTTGACTAAACGGCGGCTCGTGTCTTTGTTCAGGTGATTGTCTTGACAGCCGACTTCAGAAGACGATGACAAGAGTCTTCAGTGAGCTGGACTCTCCATCGTCACGCCTTCGTCCACAGGCCTTCACTCTCGCCATCTGGGTATCTGATAATCCAGCGAGTACATTTCCATGTATCTTTGGAGGTAAATGAAGTACTCTGTATCAGCAACTCTCCTGTGTCCAGGTTACAAAGGCTCTGCTTCTCCGTTACCATCCCATGGCTACAGCCCTGATCGACAAGGTAAAGACTGCGTTGTTCTCGTGTACCCGTGCGGGGGTGTTCCCTCTTCATCACTCACACTGCTGCAGCCAGCGCCCCTCAGCACCTGTCCCGCCTCCGTCTCCATTGTTTCACTGTAGTTGGTTATTGTTCGCAGCTCTTCTCTCTGCTCGATGACGCTGACCTGGGGGCGACGGCGGCCGACGGTTTCTCGCAGCTGATGAGTGACTCTGCCAACGTTCTCAACAGTAGCTGCCACGCAGACGTCCGCATCATGTACCGCCAGCGCTTCTTCAGTGAGAATTCAGCCAAGTTGGTCCAGGGCTTCAACGAAGCGCCGCAAGGTACCAGACTGTAGTACTGCACCCAGTTCCACCAGCTGTAGTAACATCAGACTAGGCCGGGTCAGAACCGCTTCATGGTGTGTGTGTTCTCCAGAGAAGAAGCCCAACTACCTGAAGGCTCTGTCCAACATTGTCAATCAGCTGCCGCAGCAGGTCCAGGTCACGGAGCTCCCGGCGGTGAGTATGCAGCCGCCGCCACCTCTGGCCTGATGGATACTGGTGAGCGCAAGTGTGAAGGATGTTTGTCCCCATCCAGCTCCTGTCGCTGCTGCTGGAGGCCTTGTCCTGTCCTGACCAGGGCGTCCAGCTGTCCACCCTGTCCTGCCTGGAGCCGGTCCTCGCCAACCCTCCGCCAGCGCTGATCCAGCAGCTGGAGGCTTTAGTCAGCAGGCTACTGGGCCTCACATCCAGTCCGTCCATGGTGAGTCACACTCAGGTGACGTGCAGTAAACGCTCCTGGGAGCTCCTCCTGGAGGCGGGAGGCCTGAACCTCGTCTCATCTCTGTGTTTTGTAGAAGGTGAAGATCGTCTCGCTGAGGTGCATCCATGCGGTGTCCCGCTTCCCTGCACACGAGGTAAAGCTGAAGCTGGCTGCCGTGTCAGTATCTCATTAGGAGTGATTGACAGAAACATCTGCAATGAAGGTTCGTGGGCGTGAGTCAGGTGGCCAACGTGTCATTTAGGAAACCTGAACAAACACGAACTTCCCTTGGTACTCTGATCTTTGTTCTACCTGTTCTGGAGTGTCAAAGCCCTGAGTACCTGACTTGTAGTCTTGGCTGCCCGTCTTATCTAGGTCTCGGTTTGTTTCAGGTTTTGCCGTTTCGAGCTCGAGTGCTGCGAGCCTTGGCCACGCCTCTGGATGACAAGAAGAGGATGGTGAGGAGCGAGGCGGTTCAGGCTCGAGGAGACTGGTAAGAGTCCGCGTCACTGCGTGGTTTGTTTGTCCGGGCGGAATCATCCGACCTTGCAGTCCTGAGGTTAGTGGCCAATCCAAGATGTCTGCTGCCTTTCTCTGCTCACAGGTTCCTGTTAGGGAGTCCAGGGGGAAGGTGACTGTGCACCAAATCTGTCATCTGACGTCCTCACAACTCTGACGAGTGGAGAGTGATGAGGGAGCTCCAGGACCAGGTTCCAGGCCCCTCCTCTTCTCTCGGGATGTTCCAGACCCCCCCCCCCCCCCCCCCAGTTAACTGAAGCATTTTCTTGTGACTGCCTGTATCCTGATGAACACATATCTGAGGCTGCTGATGGACTCTGTTCTAGACGTGCGGATGTGGAACACCTCCTGATGAACATCAGCTCACCATCCAGACTTTGTCTGAAGATCCGGAATCTGTGAAATGTTTCAGGTCATCGGAGCCTTAAGTTGGTCCTGACGTTCTGTATCTCAGCTCATTTAGAGTCCATTTAGTTCCACCATGATCTCCTAATTCTCCTTCAGTTAAGAAATGAATCGATCAACCGATGACTATTTGTTTGTCAGGTGTTGATCGTCTGTCTAAGCTGGTTTAGAGCTGGAGGCAGAATTGAGGCTCCCTAATAAACCCAACAGAATTCTGACACACCAGAACACGACCAGCTGGACCATAGAACTAACCTCTGGTATCCGTCGCCATGATGATGTCATCCACCCACGCTGCAAGTTAATGTGAACCCTTTGACCTGAAACAGCACTGACTCAGCAAACTCTGTGTGTGTGTGATTTGAGTATTAATTTCACATTCAGGGGACAAGCCATTATTTTAGGAAGTACTGATCAGCTGAGAGGACGACTGGCACGTCTCTCCTCTCTGCTTAGGAGCGCGCAATGAATGGTTGGGTGGACCCACTGAGCTAGCTGATGCTAGCACTTCCCACCCACGACCACTCATTGTGCTAAGCTAACTAGCTCCTGAGAGAAGGCTATTTCCATGCATTTCTGGGGTTTGTCGTGAAGCTGGCGTCCCTCTGAAACACCGTCTGCTGTTCTTGAGCGGTGAGGTTGTGTCTCGTGATCCTGACGCTCGGCTTCTTCCTCGTCTCGAACATTCGGTGCTGTTGCAGTTCAGAAAGGTCAGCTGAGAGTTCACGTCTATGAAGCCAAGGAAACTATTTAACTTAAGATGTAATAAAAACATTAATTGTACAAATGTTGAGAAGTCATTTTTAAACTGGCGAAAATGAAAAAAATTGCAAAAAACATTCGATGTCAAACATTTTTATTAAAAAGACGATTCAGACTCGAGCACAGCTCACGGGTTTCAAAGTGATATCACCCTCAGTCCTGTTTCTATGGCAACCACAGGTTCCTTTATTGGCGCAAAAGTTCCGTTTAAATATCAGAAGATGTTCAAATCCAGAAGCACATTTTACAGCTCAATCCGTTAAAAGGCTGAAAAGTCAAACAAGGCACACAGTCATGATACAGACGATAAAGGAAGTCTCTTTGGCAGCAGAACACCAGTTCAGTCCTGGGGTTCTCCCTCAGAACTCCCCAAGAAGAAACACACAACACTGCTGATGTTCAGTTTCTACATTTTGGAAATCAACATTCGGAATAAACAAGGAACTAAAGAATGTTGAAACCAAGATTCCACCTCCAGGTGGGACCCCGCTGTGATTGGTGCTCCTCCTCGAACACATCAACACAGTGCTTGTGAGGAAGAGGATACCTCTTCCTCCATGCGTGTGGTCATATGACGAAGTTGACCGGTCCAACTTGGTATTTCTGACCTCAGATCAAAAGTCACTCCAGTGCATCTGCTAAGGAAAACTACAAATCCCTGCAGCACCCAGAGGTTTGCTCATCAAGTGTTTTCGTGTGAGGACGGCGAGTGACACACACACACACACAGCGGCTAACCGCTAGCGCCTCAGTGTTGCCAGCTGGGTGAACACAGCTGGTCCTGACTGAGTCGGTGTCTGTTGTTCTACCTCAGACTTCCTGTCCTAAAACAACAGAGAGCAGGGGAGTCAGAGGATCATGAGCCCCTCAGAGACCAGCACCTCACACCCAAACAAACATGGAGTCAGCCAGCATCCAGGGGCACACAGGGATTCTGGGTAGCGTAGTCTCCGTGATGTTAGGGACAGGCATCTGAAGTTAAAAGTATCGCTCACAACGGTCACAGGATAACATCTGACAGCTGATGCTCATGATTATCTGGTCCCTCATGGTGGCGCTACAGAGACAGGGATTAGCTCCAGCCGGAGCTGGAGGGGGACCCTGATGGACCAAAAACTGCCGTGCGTAGAGCCGCTCAGGAAGGCTCAGGCTCCTCTGTGCCAGCTACAGTTCAAGAGGTGCTTCAAATGATGATGGGAGGATGCTGGTCAGCTACACCCTCACAGAACTGGCTCCATCTCTGGGACCACAGGGGCAGGCTGGAGAATCACGAGTGGTTCTTATCCTGGGGTTCTCGTGTTCTCCGGGGGTCATGGTTGCTGCTGAGTGTTTGAGGTCAGATGGCCATGGGGTCGGGCCTGGTGAAGGTGCAGTCCCACATAATGCCGTCCCCTGAGGGAGGGTGGCTGGAGGGCAGGAGAACCCTCAGGAACCAGTGACTGAAGACAGAAACAACAACCACAAGAACATGTTGGAACCTGGCAGGATTCTTTGGCTGACTCAGAGTGTGTGTGTGTGTGTGTGTGTGTGTGTGTGTGTGTGAACTGATGTGGAGACACTCAAGGTTCTTCCAGGGTAGAGTACCATGGAGAAGCTACGGGTGTGGAGGGCTGATTGTTATTTGTACCATCATTGTTATTGTTCTTATTGTTCTTGGAACATTGAAAGCAGCAACGTTGTCCAGCTGCCAGAACACAACGACCACCATCCGCTGGGGCCTGGGTTCTACTTATGATCGGATCTAAAGTCTCTAAAACAACCAAAGGTCAGACGGACATGGAGAAGTAGTTAACAGCCAATGACAGCCAACGGGTGCTGGGGGGGCACTGCTCATTACGTGGTCTCTCTCTCTCTCTCTCTCTCACTCACACACACGGCCGTGTCCATCCACACCGTCAGCAGCTGCCAGGTTGGTCCTCCAGCCTTCACTCTGAACTACAGACCCGTGACGGTAACCATGGGAACTCACCTCCTTCTCTCCACGCCAAACAGCAACTTCCAGTTGTTGATTCTGCCGTAGTGAAACGGATTTCTAAACACCTGCGTCAAACACAACCAGCCGTTAAAACCAGCGCCGAGCCAAGTGGCGCCGAGCCAAGTGGGGGGCTCGCTTTCAGTACCTTGCCCTTATCCTTCAGTCTCTTGGTCTCTTTGTGGTTGATGTGGCGCTCCACGCTGGTCTCCCCCCTGCTGATGAGCAAGGCGTGCCACAGGGTCAGCCCCCCCAGAGCCACTGCCACCGAGCTGCAGCAAACCACACATCACATGCTGACTCATTTGAGTTAGTCTTTGATTGACAGGTGGACATGGCCGCTGCTCACCTGGTCAGTACCCAGAGGAAGATGATGCTCTTGTGGGCGGTGGTCTCTTTGAAGGTGTAGGGTGGAGGAGGGGTCTGATAGTAGCTCTGGAGGCAACAGGAAGTAGCAGGTTACAAAATCACCACTAGGGGGCAGCAGGTGAAGAGACAGTTGCTTAACATGGATTGACTCGCCTCTCGAGCTGGCGCTCTCCTGGATGTGGAGCTCTGTGTATTAACAGCATCCGACATCAGACCCTGTGGCTGCTGACCCCCCACCCCCCTCCCTCTCACTCCCCTCGCTCTCCCTTCCACAGTGACAGATGAGACGAACTGGTGCGAGCTTGTTTCTACAAGTTGTACCTTTAAAGCCTGGACTTGTTTACCTCTGAGATCAGATCCTTCACGCGTCTCCTGTTTCAATTCTACTTCCTTGCAGGTGCGTAACCCTGCAGGTGAACCCGCCCTCACCTCCACAGCGTTGTAGGCCTCCAGGAACAAGTGTCTGCTGCTGATGCTGCAGTAGACGCAGCCCAGGGTCATGTAGAGGCAGAAGGAGAAGAAGTAGCGATGGTTGAAGTGGCCGACGCAGTTGTTCAGCCAAGCTGGAGACGCGTTCAGGTCAACACAGATCGAGAGGGAAGCCGAGGACGGACAGTCTGTCTGAGAGCTGCTAACAAGGATACGGCAGTGATGGTCCATCT
This sequence comes from Aulostomus chinensis, assembly GCF_037954235.1. Classification (NCBI taxonomy): domain Eukaryota; kingdom Metazoa; phylum Chordata; class Actinopteri; order Syngnathiformes; family Aulostomidae; genus Aulostomus; species Aulostomus chinensis. The sequence goes on from NC_141342.1 coordinate 6,527,285, forward strand.
TCAGGACGCACCTGAAACATGAGTGGAGCGATGAGTGAAGAACCAGCCCTGAGACAAACGTGACGGCGCCGGCGCTCTTACGTGTTGCAGATGCTGCAGTGGTGCGTCCTGGCCGGCTTGGGACGGATGCACTTCTTACAGATGGACACTGAGGGGACGTGGACTCTGTCCTGCGAGAAAAGAGAAGTTGGACTCAGCAGAAATGTGCCGCGGGCTTCCTCCTGTCACCTTGGTGAGGGCGGGTCCTGGGGTGCTTACCCGGGGGGGGTGTCCCGGGGACGTGGTGGCGGCCTTGTAGTAATGGAAGACCACCATGACCAGGAGCCAGTGGCCGTAGCAGAGGTGCCAGAGGAGCCAGGGGAGGGGGTAGGTGCCGAGGATGGTGGGCAGCACAAACAGGTAGACGATGACCACAACGGAGGTGGTCAGGAGGACGACGAGGGAGACGAACACCTGAGGGAGATGACAGACAGTGAGGGGGGTGGGGCAGAGAGGACAAGAGGGGGAGGGGCCTACTCACCACTCCGAACCAGCGGGTCGTGTTGTCTACGGTCCAGTAGATAGGCTCGAACACACAGTCCAGCAGGGTGTCGGAGTTGCTGAGGCTGTTGAAGCACAGAGACGAGAGCAGCAGCTTGCTGTAGCGCCACAGCGCCGCCAGCCGCCCGCCGCCACCGCGCCTCAGACGCCCCGGCCAACACCAGTGCAGCGCCAGCCGCATGGCCCGGGACAGCTGCCACCTCCAGCTGCTGCCCACACGCATAACCCCCCCGCCGCCGCCTCTCCTACACACTCTACCCTCCACACACACACACACACACAGACACACACACCAGGAGTTACACACACAGGCGGCGTAGAAGAGCAGTTCTTCGTGGTGAAACCTCATCGTGCTGCCGGAGAACTGAAGGGAGGTCGAAGATCCCAGGAAGCCCCTCCTCACGGGGCAACACCTGTCATTCAGGTGCGATCAGGTGATAAGCTCCGCCCACCAGCCCCCAAAAATAAACTTCTGCTTTCAATAGAAAAGTCTAGGCCAGATGCAAAGTGGTAACCCTGTAAGACAGAGTGGGGGTCACCTGATCCCAGGCCCTGAGTATGGTTACACTGATAAGACCGGGTCCGGTTCTCTGTAATTGGATCATTAACAAGGATGAGATGCTGATCTGAGATCTGCTGCCTGACTTGTAACGGTAACCTCAACTTTCACTGCAGAGCACAAACACGTTCATGCTGCAGCAGACTGACAGGTTCCATCCTCACCAGAAGCCCGGCAGCCGCTCACAGCTTGAGAAGGTCCTCACAGGTACCTCGCACAACAGTACTGCAGTACAAATACTGCAGTCAGCTTCTCAGCCAGGTCACAAAGGGACCCTGGCAGACCTGCTGTCCCCTGAGGTGAAGGACAGAATAAAGCTCCTTAGGGTGACACACACAGCCACTGATGTTCCAGGGCTCCAGGACCAGATTTAGGCCAGCTGGTTGCCGTAGAGACGGCGGAGTGCTGCTGGCAGCGGCGTGTCTAGCAGGGACCCAGTAAGGGGATGAATTTCGCAGCTCTATTTAGCCGTCTGGCGGTGTGGCTGCCCCTGAACGTACAGCCTCCACGCCTCTGACACCTTCCCCCTAGTTTGAGGTGAGCGAGTGATGTCAGAGTGACGGACACACTCGGCCATTTTCCTCTGACCACAACAAGGCTCGGTCTAAAGCAGGGGGGTCCCGCTGGTCCAGCACAGTGCCGTGCGGCTGCAGGTTTTCATTCCAACCCAGCAAAAGCGACACCTGATTCGACTTGAATCGACCAGGCTGCGTCCTCAGCTCGTTGTTGGATCAGGTGCTGCTGTTACTGGGTTGGAATGAAAACCTGCAGCCGCACGGCCCTGGACTGGACCGACAGGACCAGCGGGACCCCCCTGCAGCGAGAATGATACGAATACCACATCCATCATTTCCTGCTGACCAATCAAGAGCAGAGATGAGACTGAAGTCTCACCAGAAACCCTGCAGCCGCTCACAGCTTGAAGTATCAAAGTACACGTTAACTGAGTGTCTTATCGTGTGGAGGATACAGTACTGTATGGAGGATACAGTACTGTGTGGAGGATACAGTACTGTATGGAGGATACAGTACTGTGTGGAGGATACACTACTGTGTGGAGGATACAGTACTGTATGGAGGATACAGTACTGTGTGGAGGATACAGTACTGTGTGGAGGATACAGTACTGTATGGAGGATACAGTACTGTGTGGAGGATACAGTACTGTATGGAGGATACAGTACTGTATGGAGGATACAGTACTGTGTGGAGGATACAGTACTGTATGGAGGATATAGTACTGTGTGGAGGATACAGTACTGTGTGGAGGATACAGTACTGTATCCTCCATACAGTACTGTGTGGAGGATACAGTACTGTATGGAGGATACAGTACTGTGTGGAGGATACAGTACTGTGTGGAGGATACAGTACTCTAGGAGTGTGAGGAGGACACGCCTGTCCACAGCAGTCCGTGTCAAAGCCCATTACCACTGTGTATAAGTATATAGTTCTCACACTCTCTCACTCACACACACTCACTCACTCTCTCTCACTCTCACACACACACTCACTCTCACACACACACACACACACACTCACACACACACACTATTTAGCTCTTTTCAGTCCTGAGACAAAACTCGTTTCCTCAGTTTATTTGACTCATGGCCACAAGGCTCTAACGCGCAGGTCAACGTAATTTGTGGCCACGAGATATGACTTGTGAAACTTAGTGAAGGGGCGTGTCTTCCTCCTGGTCCCTGACAGACGGACGGGACGTTTCCTCCTGCATCATCCTCTTCTTTTTGGTTTTTTTCAGCGGTTGGCAACCAACCACACGGAGCATTACCGCCCTCTTCTGTCCCACCGCGGAACACCATCATTCCCTACTTCTAACCCCTACACCTAAACCCTACCTCTAAATCCTAAACATAATCCCTAAACCTAAATCCTATCATACAATCCTGTATCCCTCAAACACTCTAAAAGAACCCAAACACTCTCCCTATCCTCCATCCTCAGAACTCCCTCCAGACTGATCTCACCCCTCCCCATGTTCCTCCACCTGTCCCTCATCACCCTCCTCTCCACCTCATACCTGCCACACCTCAGGAGTACCTGCTCTACTGACTCTTCCTCACCACAGCCCTCACACAGCCCTGTGTCGTGCTTCCCTAACACCTTCAAAGTCCCGTTCAGCCCACAATGTCCCAGCCTCAGCCTCACCTTCACTACTTCCTCCCTCCTCTGCCCACCTCCACCCCTACACCCTCTAGCCCGCACACTCCTCTGAACCCTATAACAGTGCCTACCCTTCTTCTCTCTGTCCCACCTTCCCTGCCACTCGTCCATCACCCTCTCCCTCACTATCACCTTCACCTCAGCCCTGCTCACCCTCACATTCATCTCCACCGTCCTCTTCACCAACGCCCCCTTTGCCAACTCATCTGCCTTCTCATTCCCCTCCACCCCCACATGTGCTGGTACCCATAAAAACCTAACCTGACCCCCCCCCCCCCCCCCCACTGAACTATCCTCGTGACTGCCTGAAGAACCTGGTACAAAATATCCTGACAACAACCCGTGTGACATGACCTGATGCTAGTTAGGACTGCTGCTGAATCTGAGCCGACCACCACCCTCCCCACTTGTGTACACTCCACCCACCTCAGTGCCACCAGCACCGCTACCATCTCCACTGTGTAAACCCCCAGCCCATCTGTGGTGTGCCTACTAAACCCTATCCCTCTCCCAGGTACTGCCACCCCAAATCCTGTCTCCCCGGACTCCGCCCTTGATCCATCCGTATACACCTTCTCCCATCCACTATACACCCTTCTCATACACCTGTTGTGAGCCCTAACCAAGTCCTCCCCATCCCCCTTCCTCCTCAACTCCATTCCTCCTGCATCCTCCCACCTGCTCAGGAGTTAACGGCCCCGTCACGTGATGTCAGCGGTTCTGTAGCTGATGGAAGAACCTGCGTGAATCCCGGTCAGAGGGTGTGAATCTCAGCTGCCGGGAGATTACCGCGTTTCTATGCTGAGCTCCAACATGTCCTGTTGTTGTCCCGTTAGCATCATGCTACCTACCTCGCTAGCTGGCTACCTCCCGCCACCAGCCCTTCGCCCCCAGCCTCCAGGCCTGGCTGCCCTCCACTGAGCTGGACGTGGCCGGACCCTGGTGCTGTACCTGGTCAGGTGAAGAGGGCGGGCCGCGGTCAAGTCATGGCCGGGTGAGGCCGCTCCGGGTCCTCGCAGCACCACTCCCGCGTTCTCTTGTAGATCGCCTCCTCAGCAGAAGACTCATCGACCCGCACAAACCGTCTCACACCACCGTAAATACCGAACCCGCGGTCCGGGGGCTTTAGCCGCAGCGGTCTGGTTCCGTTAGCTTGCGCCTGCTGGGCTGCCAGGCAGTGAGCCGAACGTCCGAGACAGGCGACGGCGGCGCGTATGGCATTGTGGGATATGTAGTCCACGGGTCTGAAGCAGTTCGTTGGAGCGCCTTATAAATAAAGGTTCTGCTGGTGAGACGAACAGAATCATAAAGTACTTAACTATGCAGACAGGAAGCCCTCAACATGGCGGCGGTCAACGTTTAACTCATCTTTAGAAATGTTCGCCACAACCCGGAAGTACGTCGGTGTCATATGACCGAGGAAAGATGGCCGCCGTGCTGTGGTAAGATGCCCCTTTACGTTTTCCGAGTATAAGCAGCCAGTTAGCCCCGTTGGTCGTTAAATCTCTCTAACGGGACCGTAGATCGGTTAAATCACGCCCTCGTGCTAAAGGCGGGAGTGTCGGGCGCGTGCGCCGGTGACCAGCTGAACCGGAAAGTTTACGAGTCTCCCGGTTCCAGCTGTGTCCGGATGCCGGTTTAAAAGTCCGTTGAGTGAACAGAGGCCCTCTGCTGAGGGAGATGACTTGATTTTGTTGTGATGAAGTCAAATAACTGATCTGATATCAGGCCAATAACCCCCCCCCCCCCCCTCACTGTCCAGGCACTCTCGGGGGCGGGACTATGAAGCGGAGCTCCACAGGTGTCGTCCTGAGGCGGCTCCAGTCGAGTTTGGAGACCACCACCCCCTCAAACCCATCATGGTAGAGTACCTCACCACTGCTGCTCAGCTGCATCAGCACACACACACACACACACACACACACACACACACACACACATTTGTAGACTCAGCTCAACAACTCCCAAAGGCAACAAAACTTTTTAAAAGTCGTCAAGGTTCATGTTGTCCAGACCTGCAGGTGCATGAGTGCAGCAGGTGGGCGTGGCTCTGTCCAGGAAGCTACGTTGCTGGAATGAACAGGATTACGAGGACGTGGATCAAATGACCTTAAACTCGGACCCCTCCTCCCCAGGTGACGGATACAAAGACCCGCCGTGGGATCCGTAAAGGGAGCACCTCCTCCTCTTCCTCCTCTTCCTCCCTGGCCGCCCCGGACCCCCTCAGCTCAATGCTGGACGGGACCGACCCTCTGTCCATGTTTGTGGCGGCGTCGGCCAGCGAGCCCCTGGCCGTGTCCCACAGCGACTCCTCGGGGGTGAGTTCGTCCAGACACACACCTGATTCACCCTCGTTCAGCTTTGACGTCCTTCATAAACGGACGTTGTACTTCCAGGACCTGGGGAGGAGGAGGGGGGACAGGGAGGAGGAGGCGATGGGACCAGACTTTGAGCCCTGGTCGGCAAAGAGGGGGGAGATCCTCGCCAGGTTCACCACCACCGAGAAACTCTCGATTGTGAGTCGTTGTCCATGACAACACCTGGAGCGTGTGTGTGTGTGCGCGCGTGTGTGTGTGTGTGGGGGGGGGGGGGGGGTAATGCAAGGTCAGAATGTTGGATCAGCTTGGTTCAGTGCCCCCCAGGTTTGCTCAATGTGCTGATTTTGATTTTAACGTTTCACCACTCTCACCATTGCCGTCAGCATCATGGCGGCCACCCTGATGTGGCAGAAGGTTCCGTCAGAAACCCAAACACCTCCCCGTGTCCTGTAACGTCCGCAGGGCTAAACGCCATGTGAAAGAAAACACCATTCATCTGCTATGCTAAATGGTTCGACCCCAAAACCTGATGGGTTCTTCCTTCTTTGCCCTCCACCAATCAGAGATGACACGATGAGTCAGCCTGACCTGATGTCACTCGGTCTGGTCAGTGGTACTGACTCGCGAACTAGTCCCAGACTAAAGGAGAACATCACCCTCATCCAAACCTCCTCTGACATCTTTACTTAGAAATACTGTGAAAAAAATGGAAGTACTTCATCAGGGCCTCCACAGTTTGAGCCTGTCACAGTGACCTTTGACCTCCCAAATATTTTCAGCTCACTCCTAATTCCCACTTAGGGCAGATTTGGAGGAATTCCCTCCTGGCGTTCCAGAGATATCATAAACACAACAGGGTTGGAGGGTTGGAGGTCTCCAGGGCCCGGCTGAGGCACCAGGCTGATGGTCGCAGTGACGCGTCCACGTGCTGGGCGCCAGGACAGAAATCTAACGAGGCTCTTCTTGTTTTGTAGAACCTGTTCATGGGCTCTGAGCGAGGTAGGACCTGCACTCCACATTTACCTGAGGATGAACTCCCCCGTCCCCCCGAGGACATGAATGCAGACCGGCTGAGTGTGTTGAGGGGCTGTGTGTTGTCTGTGCAGGAAAAGCTCCGAGCCCTGGCTCGTCAGCCGTCTCAGAGAAGGTCCGGACCCGTCTGGAGGAGCTGGACGACCTGGAGGAGGTGGGAGGACCAGAGGACCTCCACGTGCTGTTGTCTTCACCCCAGATCACTTGACTTCCTTCTGTTATGAATAAACTGACCGCCTTCCTCCAGCGGCACTTGAGATGTCTTCACGTGTGTGTTTGTGTGTGTGTGTGTGTGTGTGTGTGTGTGTGTGTGTGTGTGTGTGTGTGTGTGTGTGTTTCTGCGTGTGTGTTTCTGCAGGGGTCCCAGAGAGAGCTGCTGAATCTGTCCCAGCAGGATTATGCCAACCGCATCGAGGAACTGAACCAGTCCCTGAAGGAGGCCTGGGCCTCCGACCAGAAGGTCAAAGCTCTGAAGATCGTCATCCAGGTACCTCTCTGTCATCCCTGCTGTGTCTCTGTTATCTTCTCTGCCATCTCTCTCTCCCTCTCTCTCTCTCTCTCTCTCCCTCTCTCTCCCTCCCTCTCTCTCTCTCCCTCTCTCTTCCTCTCTCTCTCCCCCTCCCTCTCTCTCTCTCCCTCTCTCTCCCTCCCTCTCTCTTCCTCTCTCTCCCTCTCGCTCCCTCCCTCTCTCTCTTCCTCTCCCTCTCGCTCCCTCCCTCTCTCTCTTCCTCTCCCTCTCTCTCCCTCTCTCTTCCTCTCTCTCTCCCCCTCCCTCTCTCTCCCTCCCTCTCTCTCCCTCCCTCTGTCTTTCTCTCTCTCTTCCTCTCTCTCTCCCTCGCTCTCTCTCTCTTCCTCTCTCTCTCTCCCTCTCTCTCCCTCCCTCTCTCTCTCCCTCTCTCTCCCTCCCTCTCTCTCTCTTCCTCTCTCTCTCCCTCTCGCTCCCTCCCTCTCTCTCGTCTTCTTCCTCTCTCTTCCTCTCTGTCTCTCCCTCCCTCTCTCTCTCTCCCTCCCTCCCTCTTTCTCTCCCTCCCTCCCTCTCCCTCTCTCTTCCTCTCTCTCCCTCTCTCTTCCTCTCTCTCCCTCTCCCTCCCTCACTCTCCCTCTCCCTCTCCCTCACTCTCCCTCTCCTCTTATGTCTATTGTGTGATTGTTGTGTACTCATTTGTGGTTGTTGTTACGGTAGTTTGGTGGGTGTTTGGCGGCTGGTGGGCCTTGTTTCTTGGCGGGGATGGCGTCTTCAGAGACGCCATCTTTGTCTTGGAGGCATGGTGTGTGGGTCCAGCTCGACCCGTTTGTCCCGGTGGAGACGGTTCACCTGTCTGTGGGAGACTGTGTGAGACACACCAACCCGTCCTGTGCCTCCAGAGTGAACGGAGGTTTCCCCGCTCACAGTGCCGCCCACCCGGTTCACCGTCTCAGGTGTCCCCCCGTTCATCTCGAATGAGGTGTTGGAGTGAGAGCTGCAACGCTTCGGGAAGCTGGCGGGAAGCTTCAGGACTGTGGGCTGAAACGTGTCCGGTCCTCTAGGAGACGGCGTTCATGTTCCTGACCTGTCCGTCACAGACGCTGGAGGTTTCATTTAGTTTCATTGAGTCAAACATGGGGAGGGACGTCACGCCAGCGCAGGTAGGATGAAGAGTTTGAGTGTGGGGATGTGGGGCATAAGTGGACTGCTTGTCCTCACAGGCCGGCTGAGGGACGCCTTGAGCCGGGGCCAGGCTGACTGAGGAGCGCACAAAAACCGCTGCTCCTCTGGTTAAAGAATCAGGGGTGCCCTGGGTGGGCAGAGCAGAAGTACAGGACGTCTCTCTCTGTTGGTGTCACATCTGTGCTCCCCATCAGGGCTCAGACAGGTGGACATCTTTCAGAAAATGAAGGATTTTTAAAAAGTGTGATCAAGGTGAATGTGCAGTGGGGGGGTTGAACTGCAGACTTTACAGTCGAGAGAACAGGAGAGGAACCTCACCTCCAGTCTTCTGCCACTTCTTCACAGGTGATGTCAGAGTCAGGTGCAGCCATAGGGAGGGTCAGACCCCCCCCGAGTTAGGCAGTCCACATGGGTCAGAGTGGGGGTAGTGAGTGCAGCAGGGGATAGGGTTCATATGTCACATCGTTTCAGCAACAGGTTGTTGAACAGTCACTTTTACCCCGCAGGTCCTCTGACCATCTCTGAGTCACCTTGGACCTTCACGTCCCACCAACATACTGGCACTTTCATGTGGAGCTCCTCCAGGACGGAGTTCTGTCAGAGATTTGAGACATTTTGAGGAATTTGGAGAGAGAAGAAGAGGGACTGTGAGTCCTTAACTCAGTGGTGGGAAGTAGGAAGGCACATGTAGGAGTATCTGTCAACAGTATACAAGTCGTTCTCCAGTGAGTCATTCAGGATCAGGACAACAGAGTATTCACTCACAGCAGTCCAGTTCGTCTCAGGCCTCAACAAAGGAATCAGGAATTATGGTCATTTGGAGGAGAAAGAGTTAAAGGGGCTCTGGTGGGGCCAAGGTTCACCAGTGGTAGAGACATGGATGCTCCCACCTCTTCTCTGACCCAGAGAAGTCCGTCTCCCAAACCAAACCGATAGTTTGTCCTCGCCTCCCTGATGGTACAGTGACGACAGATCCGGTTGAGATGAGACAACCTGCTGTAGGGCTCCACAGTGACCTCTTCAGAATGGAGGACTGTCATGGGGAGTGTGGATGAGCTGCTGCAGGGGCTTCCTCAGCTGAGCTCTGAGGACAGAGTGGTCCTGGATGCTGGCGTCTCCCTGGAGGAGCTCACTGCTGCTGAGGGTCAGATGGCTTCTGGTCGAGCTCCTGGACTTGATTGGCTGCCAGCTGATTTTATAAGCACTTCTGGAAGTGTCTGGGGCTGACCCGCGGGAGTGCTCTCAGACAGGCCTGCTGTCAGCATCCTGTCCCCATGCGGTTCTGTCTGTCTTGCCAAAAGAAGGAGATTTGGCTCCACGGAACAACTGGAGACCAGTGGCTTTGCTATGCACAGACTACAAACTTGTTTTCCAAAGTACTCACCAACAGGATTAAGAACTCTCTGGCATTGATAATCCACAGAGACCAGTCGTACTGTGTATCGGACAGATCCATCATGGACACCTTGGTCTTCTGAGAGACTCGTTTGACATTTGTAAACAGTCCTGATGTTGGGATCATATCTCTGGATCAGGAGAGAGCGTTGGAGAGGCTGACCAGAGTTTTCTGTTTTCCACTTTAAGAGCTTTTGGTGTTGGAGAAGGTTTCATATCAAGGCTGGTGTTCTTGTATGAGGAAGCCCTTTGTTTGCTAAAGTGGGAGGTGGCTGAGCGTTCCAGTGCAGTTTCAGAGAGTACAACTGTCCAGGGACGTCCTATCCCTGGACAGTTGTACTCTCTAGCCATTGAGCCTCTTGTGTAGATTAAGATCTCGGTGGTCAGGACTTTTGCTACCAGGGTTGTCTGTCGTTGACATCAATGTGATTGTTAGGGATCAGAGGAGTGAGGAGGTCCTCACTGATAGTTTGGATGTCTCTGAAAAGGCACCTTCAGCCAGAGTGAACTGGGAAAAAGTGTAGCTTTGCAGGTTGGGCAGTGGGCAGATAAGGAAATGCCAAAGTTACCAGGAAACCTTAGCGCGAAGGCAGGGCATGAAGGTTTTGGGTGTTGTTCTGGGAACAGTGGAGTTTCAGAGGAGGAACTGGGAGAATGTTCTGGAGAGAGTGTGCCAGACTGTCTAAATGGAAATGGCTGCTGCCTCAGCTCTCCTTCAGGGGAAGAGTCCTGGTTGTTCATAACTCGGTTCCCTCGACCCTTTGGCACAGACTGATGGTTGTACCTCCACCAAAGGGCCTGGTTGAGGGAATTCAGAGGGCAGTTGTGGATTTCTTCTGGTCAGGGAAGAACTGAATGAGATCATCAGTGCTGTACCTGCCAGTGCAGGAAGGAGGACAGGGCCTGGTGGGTCTCAGATCACGGCTTTCAGACTGCAGAGGGCTCAGAGGCTGGGTTAGGGTGTGGCCTGCCCTGGATAGATCCTGCCTGTGTGCTGCTGAGGAGGGCTGGACGCCTGGGATATGATAACCACTTGTTCCTGCGGCGGCCTGGGTCCATGGATGTAACTGGTCTGACGCTTCTTACCAGTCTGTGCTACAGGCGCGGCAGGTTTTAACGTTCCAGCGGAAGCTGTGATGACACACATTCATGGATGTCATGTCAGGATTGGCAGAGTGAGCTATTTGGAAAAGGAGGATAAACGGTGAGGATGCTCGTCTGATGCTGACTGGGAGGCTGGCGGCTGGGCTCAGGTGGAGCTGGAGAGGGATGGTGGTGTCGTGAACATCCGGGGTGTACAGGAGGTGCTGGGCTCAGGCAGACAGAACTCTCTGGTTCTGAATTTCTGAGATTGTTTGACTTTGCTTTGCTGTAATTTTTGATAACAGCAAACTGGTGTAACTGGAACAACTGGAAATGACTACTGGTTTTATTTTATCGGGTTTATGATGCTTTTTGGCTGAATAGTTGCATCCTGTAGTGATTTAATAACGAGATGTTTAAAAGTCAAAAAAATTCTCTCTCAACTCTGCCATCTCTTTCTCTTCTCTCTGTCATCTCTCTCTCTCATCTCTGCTATCTCTCTCTCTCATCTCTCTCTCATCTCTGCCGTCTCTCTCTCTCATCTCTGCCGTCTCTCTCTCTCTCTCTCATCTCTCTCTCTCATCTCTACCGTCTCTCTCTAATCCAGAGGTCGCTCCTCTGATCTGTTTCAGTGCTCCAAGCTTCTGTCGGACACCTCTGTGATCCAGTTCTACCCCAGCAAGTTTGTCCTGATCACAGACATCCTGGACACGTTTGGTGCGTAGAATCCTGGTCCCCCCAGTCTCAGTGGCATCTGCAGGGTTTCTGATGGTGGTCTTCTGTTGTAGGCCGGCTTGTTTACGACAGAATCTGGACCATGTGTTCAGACCCCCGGCCTTTACCAGGTAGATCGCTGGTCCTCGGTTGCTCTGTACATCCAGTGGTGGAGCTGCCATTGATTCGTCTGGTGTTTTGTTAGATTCCTTCACTGTGGACGACGTGAACGACACAGCCAAGGAGACGTGCCTCAACTGGTTCTTCAAGATCGCCTCCATTAGAGAACTCCTGCCCCGACTGTATCCTGGCCCCCGTCTATGCTGGTTCAGTCCAGCAGATTTAATCTGGATCAGCTCTGTTTTACCTTGTTGCCTCCTTCACCCACACACACACACACACACACACACTGATGGTCACCATGCAGGCCAACAAGCTGCTCATCAGGAGCAGTCCTATAGTCCAGTAGCTCATTCCTCCTCTAAGGGATCTACTCCCCTCTCAGCTGGACCCGGTTCTGACCATCCAACCCGAGCCGGTCTCGTCTGACTCTTTAACCTGCATGAGCAGATACGTGGAGGCTGCCATCCTGAAATGCAACCGCTTCCTCAACAAGTCGTATGTTGTCACGCTCTTTCAGTCTTTGAATCCATTTTAGCTGTCAGGAGACACTGAAAATCCGCTTCACGTGTTCCTCGTCATGAGTCCTTGAACATGTGTGTCGACATCGTGACCAATGACAATGAAAACTGGCTCAAACCACCTTTGCTTTCCCTCTGCAGCGGCATTCAAGAGACGCTCCCTCGGTTGACGGCCATGATTCGAGGGATCGGCGACCCTTTGGTGGCGGCGTACACCCGGGCGTACCTCTGCAGGGTGACACTTTCGCCATGAGTCACAGTGACCCAGAGGCTTCTGCTCTCGTCGTGAGTAGAACACATCCGAGTTAGAACTGTTGCTACAGGCTCTCGCTCTCTCGTCTTTTATCCAGGTGGGTATGGAGGTGGCCCCAAACGTCAAAGACAGCCTGAACCGAAACTTCTTCGACCTGCTCGGCACCTTCCAGCAAATCAGTGGCGAGAGTGTTCAGAACCAGCTGGTCCTGCAGCGGGTGGAGGCGCCCGAGTACCTGACCTTGTATTCACCCGCCATCAACTGGATCCTGCAGTGTATCGCCTACAGGGCCCCGGAGGTGTGTCCTGACTGAGTACCGCCCCAAACGGTTCAATAAAATCGTTAAAGTCACAGTTTGAAAGCTTGAGCGTTTGTGTTTGTGCTGCCCCTCAGCGCCTGCTGATGGAGATGATGGAGAGATGCAAGAAGCTGGGCAACAAGTGAGTGCAGGCGGAGACGCGGCAGTCAACGTGCTTCTGGCGATTGTTGGTTTGTCAGCAGTCACGAAAGAGAAGGTTAAGATTCTCTGTTACCCACAGTGCTTTGCTGCTGAATTCTGTTATGAGGGCGTTCAGACCAGACTTTGTTGCAGCCCGAGCGACTGACTTCATCGGTATGATCAAAGACTGCGACGAGGCTGGTTTCCCAAAGGTCAGAGGTCACCAACACCTATGATCTAATATCGTCCAACAGTTGTCAATTGCCTGCAAAGGAGACTGACGGCTAACAGCAGCTAAACTGTCCAAAAACGTCTGCTCACGAACTCTCCAGGTTGTCTGGTAGAATCCGGACTTCTTAATCCAGACATGTGACCCAAACACTTTGGAGAGAAACACCGACTGACTAGAACCGTTTGGCGCTCGCGTGAACAACTGAAGGCAAGTTGGTTCACCTGAATGGTCCAGCTGGTCACTGTAGGCGCTGCTGTGAACAAGCACCAAACCAGTTAGCTGTTGTTAGCCGTCGGTCCCATAAGCGTTAGCATTCAATTACATCTACATATGCGCACGTGATGAACAGCGTCACGTTGGCGTTTGTAGGTTCACCTGGACTCAGGATGAAACTGAGCCGTGACCTGCTGACTTCACTGTCACTCAAAGGCTGATGGCATGAATGACGACGTTTTATTATCCGTGTAATCATCCTGACATTGCGATGGTTTTATGAGTGATGATGACGATGAGTTTACTGCCGTCTCATCTGCAGCACCTGCTGTTTGGATCTCTGGGTCGCAGCCTGGCGTGTGCCGACCCTCCGGAACCAGAGAGGCTGACCATCCTCAACGAAGCCTGGAAGGTCATCACCAAAGTCCGCAGTCCTCGGGTAAGAAGGGCTGCTGTCACTCAGACGCTCCTGCTGGGGCGCCACAGCAGGTTATGACCTTTGAATGTCTGCAGGATTACGTCAACTGTGCTGAGATCTGGGTGGAGTTCACCTGCCGACACTTCACCGTGAGTCCAACACACCTGGGGGAATGTCTCTCTCTCTCTCTCTCTCTGTCTCTCTCTCTGTCTGTCTGTCTGTCTCTCTCTCTCTCTCTCTCTCTGTCTGTCTGTCTCTCTCTCTCTCTGTCTGTCTGTCTGTCTCTCTCTCTCTCTCTCTCTCTCTGTCTGTCTGTCTCTCTCTCTCTCTGTCTGTCTGTCTGTCTCTCTCTCTCTCTGTCTGTCTGTCTGTCTCTCTCTCTCAACGATCCTCCTGTTTTCCTCTCAGAAACGTGAGGTCAACACAGTTCTGGCTGACATCATCAAACACATGACCCCTGACCGGGCGTTTGAGGACGCCTACCCTCAGGTTAGCAGCAGAACTGGAACCGTTCTGTCGTGTTTCAGTTGTGCTCTGTGCTGACTCTGCCTGGTTCTGGTTCTAGCTGCAGGCTGTGATCAGGAAGATCCTCACCTACTTCCACGACTTCTCCGTCCTCTTCTCCATGGTGAGCATCACCAGCAGCGCCACTCGTCTGCTCACAGCCTCGTCCAACATGTTCTGCTTGTGTTCTCCAGGAACGTTTCCTCCCGTTCCTCGACATGTTCCAGAAGGACAGCGTGAGGGTGGAGGTGTGCAGGTCTATCATGGAGGTCTTCATCAGGTATGAGAGGGACTCCTCACATTCACGTCCTGGTTTCATTGAAGTACCTTACGTGTTCTTTGTCCCTCAGACACCAGCTGGAGCCCACCAGAGACCCCGTCATCCTCAACGCCATGCTGCACATCTGCAAGACCATGCACGACTCCGTCAAGTAGGCCGCTGTCTCCGTGTGTGTGTGTGCGTGTGTGTGTGCGTGTGTGCGTGCAGCTGAGATTATCTTACCTCTTACTCCTGAACATCCAGTTGAAGCTCATTCTCGAGCAGCTCACTCTTTCTGAGCCAAACAGGATATAAGACATGAGACGATACTTGGAGGACTCTGATTGGAGCGCTGAGAAGTGGGCGTGTCCAGGGAGTCCTGTCTTCCTCAACATGAACTCATTCCAGCTGGCGGTGCTGAAACCTCGATATTTGGGGGAAGAAAACAGGTTTTGCGGTGCCGAGCAGCAGAGATGCTGTGCAGGTTATTGTAGCTGAGTTAGCTTTGCTCATTGACCTGCTGGCTATGTCTGCTGTTCCTGGCTGAAGAGGGAGGAGGTGATTGGCCTTCACTTTCTTATGTAAAACTGTGTCATTGTTTGTTGGAGAAAAAACAACTTATTTTGAAAAAACTCCTTCTTTTAAATTTTCCGCATCCATAGATGAACAGATGAATGTGACATTTCTATTTCAGCTGGACTTTAACAAAGCGGACCCTCTTTAAATCGCTGAATCAAAGCGTCACACCGGGACGAGTCCTCAGCGCCCAGCAGGACTCAGATACGCGCTGTCATTTTTTTCATTTCAGCTTTCTGAGAGCTTTCAGCAGCACTTTTTGATTGTCATTTTGATTTGAAGAGCAACAGAGGAAGAACAATCATCATGAGCGGTAAATGACCCCGAACACAGACAGAACAGCGTTTCTGATTCTGAGCAGACGATAAAACATGTTGAGGAGTTCAAATGAAACGGAAGACAGGAATCGTTGAAAGGACCAGATGTTGCAGTCCCTGGTGTGTGCGCCACCTCTAATTTCCCTGGGGAGTTCTTCAGAAATGGCTGCCATCAGGCTTTACCACCGGGACACATCCTCAGTTGTGCACCCCTGCATTTATCGGGACACCCTTGGCTGAGGCAGGCCCCCCACAGGGTGATCAAGTCTGGGTGTGTGTCCTGTGGTTCGTTCGCCCGAGCAGCCCAGATGGTGTCACTCCTCTTCAGCCAGGCCAGTGACTCTCAGCGGTGTTGGCCTGTCTGTTAGCTTGTTAGCTTCCCTCTGGAGCTTTGCTGGTGTAGGGCCTACAAAGCCCCTACAGCCCACCTCCACTGGACGTACCCTTTTCTTCCAGCCTCTGTCCTGTGCCTCAGCTGCTAAGTTGGTGTACTGCAGCTTTTTCTGCTCAAACGCTTCCTTGATGGCATCTTCCCAGGGAACTGTTAGCTCAATGATGTAGGCGAGCTGGCAGGATTTAGAGCAGAGGACGAGGTCTGGTTGCAGGATGGTCGTTACAGTCTCCAGGGGTAAAATGAGACTCACGTCTGCCAGGCCCTGGCTGCATTCAGTGGACCACCTTCCACCTTCCAGGCTGGAACTCCTGGGTTTTGTTTCCATGAGGGGTCGATTGAACCGTTCTTTGTCCGGCCCTTTGCCTAGGACCAGTCTTCCTTGGCTGACCCTACCAGGGGCAAAATGCCCCCCGACAGCATAGCTCCCAGGGTCCTTAGGGCACTCAAACTCCTCCACCACGATAAGGTGACGTTCCAGGAGGAGAAAGTTGAAGGACTGCAGATGGAAATTAGCTTCTTGCTGAATCTGCTGCACACATCTAGAATTAAAAGATGTCAAATGGGACACTGTCCTTCTCCGAATGAACTAAAGAAGAAGGAGTTACGAATCAGTGTGAAACTAGGGGGCGCTCTGACGCCTCCGCAAAGGTGAACTCCTGCATTTGCTCATCTGCCTTGGCTTGTGCGTCCTGTACTGGTCCTGTTCTGGCCGAGACTGGTGTGTCACTGGTTCCTCCTCCAGTTTCTCCTCTCTCACCCTTCTGCTCTGTGCTGCAGTGCTCTCACCCTGGAGGACGAGAAACGATCCCTGGCTCTGCTGATCATCGGCTTCATCCGCATGGTGAACATCCTCACATTGCCTCCTGCTCCTCTCCTCATTCTCCACATCTCCTTCTTGGTTCATCGCTCCTTTCTCTCTTTTCTGCTCCTAGGTTTCCTTTGGCCGAGACTTCGAGCAGCAGCTGAGCTTCTGTGTGGAGGCCAGAGCCACGTTCTGTAACCTGGAGCCAGTCCTGGTGCAGCTCATTCACGTCAGTGTGTGTGTGTGTGTGTGTGTGTGTGTGTGTGTGTGCGCGTGTCCCTTGCAGCAACAGACATCCTCACCATGCTGGGTTGTTGTTTCCAGACGGTGAACCAGCTGGCAATGGAGACAAGGAGGGTAATGAGAGGGAGTCACTCCCGAAAGACAGCAGCATTCGTCAGGGTGAGTCTCTCACACACACACGCGCACACACACACACACACACACACACACACACCCAGAAGGGCAAGAGCTGATGGCTGCTTGTGTCCTCCAGGCGTGTGCAGCCTACAGCTTCATCACCGTGCCGTCTCTCAGCAGCATCTTCAGCCGGCTCAGTCTTTACCTGCTGTCTGGTCAGGTGGCGCTGGCCAACCAGTGTCTCTCCCAGGGTGAGCAGATCTGTTCTTCTCTCCTTTCATCCTGTCTTCTTTGCATCCGTCATCTTTTCTTATCCCCTACGAACTTTTGCCTCCCTCCAGCGGATGCCTTCCTCAAAGCAGCGGTCAGTATCCTCCCGGAGGTTCCTCGCTCCATCAGCGTGGAGGGGAAACTTCGCTCCTCCGAGAGTTTCCTGCTTGACTTCGTCAACAACTTCCTGGCTACTCTGCTGGTTGTCCCGGTAACGTGACGCATCCCTTAAAAGATGGATCAAAGATGGGTTGGGACCCCCTTGAAAACGAGATGCAGCATCTCAAGGGGCTATCCTAAATAAGCTGAAATTGAAAGGTTAGTTTTAGTTCAGGGATAGAGATATGTGTGTGACCACATGCTGTGTGTGTGTGTGTGTGTGTGTGCGTGTGTGCGTGTGTGCGTGTGTGTGTGTGTGTGTGTGTGTGTGTGTGTGTGTGTGTGTTCACAGGACCACCCGGAGCATGGCGTGCTCTACTTAGTCCGCGGCCTGCTCAACATGGTCCAGGACTACGCCTGGGAGGACAACAGCGACGCCAAGGTGAGGGTCTACATCAGCGCCCTGCCCCTGCTGGCCGCCATGGGCCAAGAAACCTACATCTACTCCATCCCCAAAGGTACACACATACACCAACACACACATACACACACACTCAAAGCAATAGTACCTTTAGTCTCTCTTCTTCTTCAGTGGACTCCAATGAGACACTTTATGGAGGAGACCCCAAGTTCCTGTCAGAGATCAACAAACTGTGTGAGACCCTGATCGCTCAGGTCCTGGACCACCTGAAGGCCCTTGGCCGGGAGGAGGTACTTTCCATCTGCTCATTATGATAGAATGTCTTTGTTTTCATTTTTTGTGTCGGTTTTTGGTGAAACGCAAGCAACAAATTCATCAGAGACTTCTGGGAAGAGTGAACCAGGTTTCTGGATCGTGTGAGAGAGTCTCACCTTGTTGTCTGCTGCTGCAGCAGAGCACTCGCCGCCAAGGCGCTCTGGCCTTCTCCCTGTTCGGCATCCTGTTGGCGCACGGTGACCTGAGGAACAACAAGCTGAGTCAGCTGGCCGTCAACCTGTGGAACCTCAGCCACAAGCACGGATACTGTGACACGCGTGTCTCAGTGAGTTCACACACATCCTGACGGATTTTCATATCCGCTTGTGAGAGAAACACTCCCACGTGGGGAATTGCATCTCCAGTCACGGTCCCCAGAGCTGAGACCCGCGCTAACTAGCTTAGCACAGTGAATGGTAGTGGGTAGGAAGTATTAGCATAGTTTTGTTATTGTAGAATCACACAGTTGCAGTGATTCTGCCTGACTGAGGATGGGGAGGAGTACTGGGACAAACCTACATCCTGAACTAGAGCTACTTGATGCTAACACTTCCCACCCACTACCAGTCATTGGGCTAAGCTAATCAACAGAGGATGGAAATAAGCGTGTTCCTCAAAACATTGGCATGTATCCTGTCGTTGGTGTGTCACACGCCAGTGAGACTTGCTGCTTCTTCATCTCCGCTGCAGGTTCGGACTCTGGAGTACATCAAACACCAGGCCCAGCAGGCCGACATGGCCCACCTGTCTGATACGGTCCAGAGGCTCACGCTACAGTCCCGCACCTGAACAACGAGGTGACTGGACAGATCCAGGGTGAAGCCACAGGTGAAGGAGGTCAGCAGGTGTAGCGTGTCAGTGACCACATCTGACCTATTGTTGCCTCTTTTTCCAGCTGGAGTTTGTTGGTTGTAGTTTGTCTTCACAAGCTTGAAGGATACGTTTCCCAGCAGTGTTTGTCTGCACCTCCATCACCTGCGTGATTTGTCGTTCATGACTTCCTGACTCAGCGTGAATGTGCAGGAGGCATCGAAGTCCCGCTTCATGTCTGCAGAATGTTGAGGTGTAGAAGTCCAATCAATATTGATGGTGATTGGCTTTTTCATGAACTCCATTCAAACCAAAAATAAAACAAGACGTTGTCATTCTTCAGTTGTAGTTTATTTACTGAATTAGTGAATCACTGTAAAGGCAAACACTCTCCTTTTGTTCTCAAAGGATTAAAAACAGCGATGTCGATGCTCACAAACACCTTTGGTCACGCGTGTTCTTCTGACTCGTGACCTTCCTCGATCCTCTTCTGCAGCTTTCTGATACTTCGAATGGAAAAGTAACACTGAACAACAGACAACTGTGACTATGACATCAGAGCAGCAGTGTGATGTCAGAGCTCTAAAACTCTTTGGAAGGTTTGGATGTCAGCGGTGTGTCAGGCCTGCAGCGTCCCTCACCCTCCCGTGTGCACGTCCTTGTCCAGGAATCCTACATGCGGCCGCTCTCTGGAGCGACAGGAGCTCACGTGAGAGCCTACAATCTGCCCAGCCCGCTGGTATCCATGGTAACAAGGAACAGCAGCAGTGACAGCATCTGGGCCACCACTTCCACCTGGCTGGCCAACGATCAATCGCCAAAATGACTCATTAAATAATTAGAACATAGTTGAAAAATTAAAACCTTTTACAATTTTGATTTCCTTTCAAATTCACTGCATTTTTTCAGGGAGATAAAATGTTTTTAATAACTTACTGATTTATTTCACAAGCTCTTAGTTCACAGTTATTCTTTGTCCACTTTAGCGTTCCAGAGTGACACCAAGAGAAGTTCATGTCTGGACTGGAGGAGTTCGAGCGTGGCTGCTGATCAGAGGCCTGTCTTTGTTAGAACCCTAAAACGCTGACAACACTCAGACTGACTGAATGTCACAACACGGACAGAAAGACGCCGCCGGCTGAAACATGAGTAACTAAAGCAGCAGAGAACAAACACGTGCAGTTGTGGCCTGCAGACTTGCCAACTTGTCATCCACCTCCAGGAGGAATTTGAACGGAACCAAAAACAGAAACTGCGCTGAAGCACGCGTCTGAAAGATCGTAACGACCTCACAAGTCCAGCCTTTATTGTCACAGCAACATGAACGTAGACAGAGCCAACAACCAGAAACCACAACGCAAAAGTGCTTCAAACACTTGATATTAGTAAATTATTCAGCTCAAAATTCCTCTTGGGGATGCACACAAGCACATCAGGAGTCCTGGATGACCTTTGACCTCTGTTTAAGACTGGCTGTCGGGCAGACTCGACTGCAGGTTTGTTTAATTTACAACTACGACATCATTAACGGAAAAAAAAAGGGTTGCAAACTGTGGAAAACTGACACAGCTGTAGTGAACTGACATAACCCCTGATGATGATGATGATGTCATCAACACTATTATGGAGGAGGGGCTTTGACTTGTCCTCCGCTGAGACTCCGAGCCTTCCTGCCTCTCCGGAGCAGGTTTTCATGGGGAGAGGACAGGAAGTGTGTGGTTTCACAGAGTCAGAGTCCCAGAACAGAAAACACAACACCTTCATTATCATTCACCAGAGGAATTTGCAGTTTGGCGCAGTCCGTCCACGCCGCTCTGAGAGGGATGACTGAGCGGCCTGGAACTTGTTCGGAGGTTAGATGAGTGGGATGACGAGGGGCAGTTTCGCCACCTCGCCCCGCCTCCGTGGCGGAGGTGAAGGAGGGAGGTGGCATGGTCTTCCCCTGTTTGTGTGTGCGTGTTCGTTTGTTCTTGGCGACCTCTGCTGTGGACTCAATCCAGCTCGATGGGGCTGCTGTCCTCCTGGGCCTCCTCCGCCGTGTCCTCGTCCTCGCCTGACCCCATCAGGCTGTTCAGCAGGTTTCCTGCGGGGGACACGTGGCTTCAGTCTGGGGGACCTTTACAATAAACTGAGAGGGGTTACGTTCTACACGTCACAGCAGTACTCAAAGTAGTAGAGCATAGTAGTAGTACACCAACGCAGGGTGAGAGGGGAACTGCGTTGTGGAACATGAACACCAATATGAATGTAAGTATACATGTCAATATGAATATGCGACCCTTCAGACACGGCAAAAGCCCGCTAGCCAACGCATCGCTCGTCAGCTTGTTTTTGTTAAAACATTGAGCAGAATTTGAGGTTGAAGTCAGATTTTGTCCCTGGAGGCAAATACTGGACCACAAATAAACGCAAAGGAGTTTCAGAAACGCTGCTGAACGTTTGAAGGGTTCAACAGATGCGGCAGCGAGGCAAACGCTCCATGTCAGTTGAAGGGTTCTGGATTCAAGCGGAAGCTCCTCCAGCCACAGTGACGACAAGCCAAGTCTGCTTGGATCACAAAGGCAATGACTTGATGAGTCAATGACAAATTTAGAGAGCAGGTTGGGCAAAACGCTTCGACCTGAGAGGTGAGGAGAGTTCCGACCTCTGGGGAACAACTTCCAACCTCTGCATTTCATTCACACGTTTACCGAGACACTCACCTAGCAGCCCACCGTACGATGGCGACTGTTTGGGCGGAACCCCAAAGAAAAGCTGTCCTATTCTGTCAAGATACTGCAGAACCAGCCAGACGTCCACAGGAGGAGACGAGGAGACACAGAGACAGGGTGAGAACAGCAGCAGCAGGAGCATCAAGATCAACAGCTCTCACATTTCTGACTTGTCAAAGCAGGAAAACTGCAGGTGGACACGTGAGTAAGAAACACGTCGGTGTTCTGAGCCATCAGAGGTCCAACTAAGAAGTGGACTCAAAGATCTCTGGATCTGTCACATCAACTGTTTGGAGAGAATCAATCAGCTAAATGACGCCAGAGGACGTGGGGGCATCACCTAGGAGGCCTCCACGGGGGGCGCGGGGGCAAGGAGATGGCCTTCAGTTCTAGTTCTTCAGCACCAGCCAGGTGGTGGCCACGTCACTGCTGCGTGGAGACCCAGGCCCCCTTTTTAAACAGCAGCGAGGAAGCGGGTCGGTCACGGGGTGAAAGATTTGTGTCACCAGGGCTGCAGCGATACACTAACATCCTGACACGATGTTCGGCTCACGATACGATTCGCTACACTTCCATGCTTTTCTGAAAGGTTTTAAAGGACAAAGTGACTTTGGTGACATCTTGAGTTCCTTTGACTTGGATTGAATGAACTGAACTGAAAGCATCAAGTACACAACATGAGGCTCTGACTGGCAGCTCACAAATGCTGGACAAAGTGAATCAAAGACGTGCTGAGAAAATTAGTTTCATTTATTGAAACTGAGTGCAAATTGTAGCTTTCAAGCTTTAGAAGAGTGAACATTGAGAGTTAAAGTGCAGCCACTGGCCTTCTTAGGGTTTCAGCTAGATACTGAACATAGGAGGGAGCTGCTAGCCAGTCCAGCCACCAGCTTCACCAAAAATAAACAATGGCAGCCAATAATTCAATTCATGGGTGACGGTAGCATGGCGGGGCTCCATCGCGTTCACCAGGCGCCTAAAGCCGGTGTTTGCCACCACCCAATAAGCTCTCAAATCAATGGACTCCATCATTTTCTCTGACCTCGGTGAAGAAGATGGGAACTTGTGGCAACAACCGCCGTCACTGTCCAGCGTGGTTTGTTTGGGGTCACGCCGCAGCTTCTTGGGCTCGGTCTCAGTTGGCATGTCCTTGTCCGGTGGTGACGTTTTAGGAGGCTCGCAGGTGGTGGTGCTTCCAGAGGACTTCACGTTGGTGTGACTCAGCTCACAAACTGCCACACTTTTGTCTAAATCTTAACTGTCCTTTTTGTCTTTGAACCCAAAATGCTCCCACACATCTGCGTTTAAGCCTGCAGGCGCTGGATTTATACTCGCCGCCATTCTCCTGAATCTCTCAGCTCTCACCTGAAGAGAGAGGCGTCGGTGTGTGGGTAACTAGAAATGCTCTACAGCGACACCAGCAGCTGGCAGACAGAACTGCTCTTCCTGCAAAGTGCAGGACACGGGGGATTGGAATGGGGCTCAATGTATCGATACTCACGACCGAAAAATCGATACTCTGAGGAAACAAATATGGATAAATACCACAGGATCAATAAACCTGCTCAGCTCCAGTGACGTGGGAGCCGATTCCATTCCTGGTTCAGTGCTCCTAACAGGTAAGAACCAGCCGAGCTGACAGCAGACGAAACGGTTCCATCAAGGATTTCTGATGTCACTCTGCTACGTGACACGCTACGGTTTTCCTGCTTGGATGAGTTCAGACGGGTCATTTCCTGTGACATCATCGAGGACTCACCTCATTATACATGGGGTCCCTCTTCAGAGAAGGTTGATATTGCTCACATAGCACTGTGAAAACTGTTAATTTACCCCTGAACACACACAGACACACAGACATTCCAGTTGTCAACCACTGCTGGGGGCGACTTTTGAAAGACATGATTGTTGCACAGCCATCAGCTGACGAGGGCTCACCCATCCACCGCCAGCAGCAGAAACCAGATAAAGTTGAGGAGGGGCTGGACGAAAGGAGGACCCTTCTCTATGGACGGGTGTTTCTCTGTGTACGTGCTGAACACCACGGAAGCACTGTTCTTGTTCTTTAGGCAGAGGAACCTGGGGGAGAGATGGAACATCACCTTTGATCTGCTGAGACACTGAAACTGGACACGCCTGCATCCGCCACCATCACTGACTCCTGCTGCACTCACTTCCTGTTTTATCCCACATTAACGTTGTGACAGTGGCATCTGATCACTTACTGGAGAACGGCCTGCGCCACAAACATGTCCACCTCGCTGCGGAAGCCTCGTGAGGCCGAGTACTCCACCAGCATCTGTGCGCAGCCCTCGCCATCAGACGAATGCAGGAAGTGGTAACGGGACTCACTGTAGTTTTGCTCTGAACACACAGAAGAGGTCATGACACAGTCGTCCTTCTTCACACTCAAACATTCAACCGCCCAATAGCAGCGTTTCCCCGGGCAGGGTGGGAGGTGGCGCGTCACCATCAGCACGAGCACAGAAACGTTAGCAGGTGAGCAGCTGATTGTGACGATGAGCGTCCCCGAGCCTTCTGCTGCGACCTCAACCCTAACTGCAGATCAGGAAGTGACATCACCACATTCTGGATGTGTACAGTTGAAGCTGAGCTGCTTCAGAAGCTAGCTGGGTGAACCCTGAGGCTTTCAGGTTCACTTAGAGGGCAGAAATCCTGTTCATGTAAATAAATGATAAAGAATGATGATGTCATTTAGCTGTAGGTGAACGGACGCTGGCGTGGTTGAACATCCACACGTGAAGGTTATGTGTTGATCCTGTTCTCTTTGCCCCGCCTCTTCTGTTTGTCTGTGACTTGGTGGGTTTGTGGTCTCCTCCTGACCAGGGTTCATTCACTTCATCCTCTTGTTTAAAGACGATGGGGAGGCGGGGCCTCTGAGTGTGATTGGCAGCCAGATAAGCCAGTCAAAACAAATGCTGTGAATGTGAACCTGCCTGATGCCTGAGAGCAGCACACAACAGGCCACACCTCCACATGCCAACGAAGGTGTGTGTAGTGTTTTGTGGAGGCGGGTGAACTCAAACCATGTCTGCTGTTCTCGACTGATGAGACAGCAGCTCTAGGGACCAGGAGAACGTTGTGATGTCCGAAGGCTTCATGTAGAACGACAGAACTCTGATGTGATGGTGCAGACGTGCTACTGCTCACAGGCGCGTTCTCACAACTACAACAAACACAGAACCCAGTGGAACCTTTCGCTCCAGGAACTCATAAAGGACGGGTGTTACCTTTCCATAAGGTGACGGCCAGCAGCTGGTGGAGCTTCGGGTGACCCAACTTGCCAGAACCTCCCGTGGACCATTTCAAGGCTCTGGACACAAACGCTACTCTCTCTGGAGAGTTCTGATCCATTTGGCTGAACAACTTAGCCAGGCTTTCTGCTCAAAACAAACAAACACACACACACACACACACACACACACACACACACACACAATGAAGCTACGGAGTAAAGTGTCACCTTCTCATCTGATCTTTGTGTCCTGGAGGGTTTCTCTAAGTGGTGGGACTCAGGGCTCCTTTCCACTGGCTCACTTCAGCTCGGCTCAGGTCAGTTTGGCCCCGTGTCCACTGGCCCCAACACGGTACTAATCGTTAACATTCAGGTTCCTGCTCCACTGGGGTTCCAAGCGAGCTGAGCGGGGACTAACGTATGACGTGAACACATCGCGGGGCGCTGATTGGGTAACTCACCCGTCACGTGGTCTACTTCCTATCATCCTGGCCTCGGTGGAATCCTGGTCATGGCTCGGTGAAGTCTCTTTTTCTTTTCTTGGGGTTCTGTTTCTCCACCTGAAGCCTCGCCTGTCTGTCCTCCCTCACTTTTAGTTTAAGAAAAAAAAACCTGACAAGCAGCAGGCGTCACGCCGCCTCCATGTCCTCCATTGTTGTTGTTGTGTTGCACACTAATAAAGTCAGGGAACTCTCGGCTGGTGAGTCCACCCACGCTGACGTGGTACCAGTGCTGGTGGGAACGCAGTACTGAGCCGCACCGAGCCAAAGTGACCCAGTGGAAACACACCCCAATGCTGCAGCAGCAGAGACGGGGACCCTGGTCTGCTCCAGCGTGGTGCATCAGTCAACCACGTGGACTCAGCCCTGCATGTGTGCTTCATCTTTCACTTGCTGGTTGTCACTCTGCTCTTTCAGTGGTTGTGGAGTTCATTTAAAAAAACCTGACAGTTAAACATGTATTAACATAAAACTTTATAAGATAAAATGTATCATTCAATCACAGGGAGCTGCAATTCTTGTTATCTGTGAGTCAAATTACCATTTTAATTAAATACTGCGGTGCTGCAGACGACATCTTTTCACCATCACAATTTTAATCACTGTTCAATAATGATGTAAAAACTAGCATTTGCTCTCATATCAGAAAATCAGTCAAAATAATTGTAATTTGATGTTCCTTCTGATAATTCGGTCCTAGCGTTGTTACCGCAGGAGGCACTCACCTAATATTTCCTCCTCAACCTTGGTCTCAGACTTCTCCAACACCTCCAGCACCAGCATGGACAGATCTGCTGCACTGTTTTGCTGCAGAATAAAACACCTCCAGCTGAATTTACAGGTTTTAAAACATGGTTTCTGTGCAAGAACTTAGTCGAGCAGAAGTTCTGGCAGGCACGGTTTTACTCGTGAGTGACAGCATTACACACAGTTCTAAATCTCATCATGAATGTGGTGGTGGCAGTTTCCTGTCTGGATGGTTCAAAAGGTAATGTGGACATTTCCCACTTCAATAATCCTTCCCTGTGTGAGCGACTGCGTAGACAATCCGGTTCCTGCAGCAGAACACAGGAGGAACATGTACCTGGTTGTAGCTGAAGAAGAGCAGAGCGCCGTTGTACATCAGCTCTCTGGCCTCGGTGTGTTTCGCCTGCGACATGTACCTGTTAGAAACACACATGTAGGGGATGCTTATCCCAACCGACACACACAAACACAGCATGCGGTTGCAAGATAAGAAACGTTCGCCTGCAGTGACGTCCGCGGGGATGTAAACAGTGGAGACCGACCGACACCACCAGGCAGGGGACCGAGGCTGTGAATGGACGGGTCACGTTCGCACAAATTAACCTCAATTAATCCACCGTGCTGAAGCAGATACGCGGGGAGGCTCGTGGTTACGCCCGTTGTGGAAGTCGAATCTTGACGGCTCCGACTGGGCGAACCCGAACTATTTCTGGCGACCAGCTAGCATTCAATAAACATGTCTCAGCTAGCCAGCCCGGTCCGGGCTGCGGCGTAGCGACATGTAGCTACATGCTAACGAGCTTCACAGCATCAACACACACGCCTGGGGCTCGCGGCGGCTCCCCGGACTACAGGTTCGATTAGCACCCGCCGACCCTGCGGTTGATTAGCATTAGCAGCCCGGCTAACTCTGCCTCAACTATTTATGCTGCTACTATTATGTAGCAAGGTACCTAGCTAGCTAAAGCTAGCGGTCCCATTTTGAGACAGTACAAGATTGGCAGCTCGGCTGCCTAAACAAACAGGTGGACAGCGGGAGTGGGAGGTTCCGTGGGGAGACTCACCCAATCATAGAACGGCAGCAGGGAATCAAGGTTGACGGCAGAATGATCTGGAACGGGCAGGCCTCGAAGCCGCCTGGCACCCGCCGCGGCGAGTCCTACCTGAAGAATAACGTCCTGTACATCTGGTGGGCTTCGTAGTAGTCCCCCTTCTCCACGCTGGCGCGCAGCTTCCCCTCCACCCTCTGGACGCCTCCGCGGTTCCTGGCGCTGGAGCACCTCAGAGACTCCTGCTCCGCCATCGTCGCTGCTCCCGGTAGCGCTGCTGGATCCGAGCGTTCACACGGGAAACCGGAAGGCTCTGAGCCTAACAGACCCTCCTCACTTGCCGTAGTGAGTTGTAGTCCGGGACAGGTTGCAGACGCTGATGCGGAGTGTCGCGAAGGCTGCGAGACCACCAGCCCCCTGGAACCAGACTGGCTGATGAGGTTCTCGGGAGATAAAGAACCCGGAATCGTTAGTGCGCGTGCTCGCTCACGGGACAACACCGTCAGCGTTTATGTTGGTATTTAGTGATTCCAGAAAGACTTACAGGTTGGAGATACATTTACTAGAATAACAGAACAATAATTATAAACATAGTGATGATAATAAAGATGTTATATAATAATAATAGTTGAACTTTTTAATGTACAGCTGATGTTAAAGAGGTAAAACTCTCCGTCAGAGGGTGGAATCCTCATCACCACATCTAACAGTGACAGAACAACACACACAGGTTCCACAATGGAACTCAGGTCACGCTGTTCTTTGACCTGTTCAAACTCACTCACTCACACACACACATACACACATATATGTATGTATGTATGTATATATATATATACACACAGATATAGATATGTGTGTGAGTGAGTTTGAACAGGTCAAAGAACAGCGTGAACGGAGTTCCACTGTGGATATGTACCTCGACTTTTTGTCAGCAGCATCTTTCAGTTAACCTTCAGTCCCAGAAGATGTTTGTGCCAAATTCGATGAAACTCACGGCGTTCATGAGATTTTTCCATAATTCAACACTTACTTGGACAAAAAAACATGACCAGACGTTTGTAACGTCACAGAAGGATTTAAATTGTTTTCAGTTTAATGGAATACAGCGCGCTAAATGTGAGAATAGTGTAACTGCTCCTCCACAGAGCTGCCAGTCGTGTCAGCTGAACGCCTCCCTCCTGCAGTACTTCAAGTTGACCACTAGATGGAGGCAAAGGCGACGATAAGACTTTGACAAGCTGTTGGACAAACTTCGCGTCTATTGATCTTGTAGTTCAAAGCCACATCATCGGGATGTGCCCGGTGTGCCGGTGTGAGCTTCAGGCACGTGACCACGCCGAGTGCCGTCGCTCCCCGCTGGGCAAAGTGTTGTGAAGGAAGTGGCCGCTGCGTCCCGAGCACAGGAGCGTTTTCCGGCGAAAGTTCCCTTTGTGATCAGGAAGTGGCGGTGTGATGCCGACGCCGTTTATCCTTGCAGATAAAACACACGACTGGCGAGCATGACAAGTAAGAGTGAATCCATACGGAATATAACGGCGTCCCGGTGTCAGCGGGAACCAGGAAAACCGACCGGTGTCAGGCAGGAGGGAGCTCTCGTGCCTGACTAGCATAGCATGCTATCGGTAGCTGGCAAAGTGGGGCTGTGTGAGTGCAGCTAGCAGGGATGTTTAGCAGGTCTCACACAGCAGTGATATTATAGTCGCTTCCCTTCACCTCTACTCTTAAGATTTACGTTCTATTACCTACACTGTCGTCACTTCGGCTCGCGCTCGGGCACTTAGGGCTAACTCCCTCCCAGGCTAACTAACAATAGCTTAGCATGTGTGCGTTTAGGACAGTGACAGCTGGAGGCTGCTCCCCGTCACATCCAGGGAGAGGCCTCCAGCGACGTGGATTCACTTCCTCCATGTTAGAGCTCACGGTTCTCTTTAAACTATGACAGTGACTGTCCGAGCCCCGCTGCTCTGACGTTGATGTCAGTGACGCTCTCAACTTAACCCAGAGGACAGTCCACCAGAAGTGGGTCTGACAGGGACAGCACTGGAGCCGTAGCTCCGCTTCTCCTGCAGATGTGTTCAAAACTCTGTTTCTCCTGTTCAAAGCTCTGTTTCTCCTGTTCATAGCTCTGTTTCTCCTGTTCATAGCTCTGTTTCTCCTGTTCAAAGCTCTGTTTCTCCTGTTCAAAGCTCTGTTTCTCCTGTTCATAGCTCTGTTTCTCCTGTTCATAGCTCTGTTTCTCCTGTTCAAAGCTCTGTTTCTCCTGTTCATAGCTCTGTTTCTCCTGTTCATAGCTCTGTTTCTCCTGTTTAAAGCTCTGTTTCTCCTGTTCAAAACTCTGTTTCTCCTGTTCATAGCTCTGTTTCTCCTGTTCAAAGCTCTGTTTCTCCTGTTCATAGCTCTGTTTCTCCTGTTCATAGCTCTGTTTCTCCTGTTTAAAGCTCTGTTTCTCCTGTTCATAGCTCTGTTTCTCCTGTTCATAGCTCTGTTTCTCCTGTTCATAGCTGTTTCTCCTGTTCATAGCTCTGTTTCTCCTGTTCAAAACTCTGTTTCTCCTGTTCATAGCTCTGTTTCTCCTGTTCATAGCTCTGTTTCTCCTGTTCATAGCTCTGTTTCTCCTGTTCATAGCTCTGTTTCTCCTGTTCATAGCTCTGTTTCTCCTGTTCATAGCTCTGTTTCTCCTGTTCATAGCTCTGTTTCTCCTGTTCATAGCTCTGTTTCTCCTGTTTAAAGCTCTGTTTCTCCTGTTTAAAGCTCTGTTTCTCCTGCAGACATATTTTAAACTCTGTCCTGCTGAAATGGGAATGCTCATCTTCAAGATTTAGTCATACAGGTAAGCCAGGCACTGTTCCACCTGAGGAGGGAACCATATTGCTGACCTTGTGAACCTAAAATGTATTCATCTTAGTTTAGCAACCTGTGACGTGAGGAGGTATGAGTGTGTTAGGGTGATATTAGTGTGGGCGTGCAGAGCAGTTTGTTGCACACCAGAACAATTGTGGCTGCATGTCTGAACAGCAGAAGTGTTGGGAAAGGAAGGATGAGGCAGCTGATGTTGCACTGAGACACTCCAGATCCATTGATTGGTGGTTCTTGGCTGTGTGTCACTCGCATCTTGACGTACTAACATGATGTGGAGACATCTTGAAGCAATTGCTCACGTGACGTCGTCATCAGATCATGGCTGCTTGCAGAGTGATTATGTTGTTTCTTGGATCAAACAAGTCCACGTGGTCTGCTGGGGGGCTTCAGTCCTCATCAACTCCACAGACTTCATGTTTCCTTCCCTCTCCCAACCAGCGTGTGGCCTGTTTTGGTGGCTAACATATAGAATGCGACCACCTCTGGAGGGGTTTGTTACCAGGCGAAAGCTCTGAGTGAAATTAGTGCCCACACCTGGGGGGTTGGCGCTGGTTCATGTGACCAGAGAAGGAGCTGCTACCTCTACCACCCCACTTTGGATTCGTGGTTGAAGATGGATGGATGTTGTTATCTTGTCTTTTTAAAATTGACCTAGTTGCTTGGCTAATTCCGGTCAGCTGTATGGATGGTGGTGATGTGTCCTTGGATGTGTTGCCCTGATGGACTTCCTGCTGGGATGACTAGTGGTGCTGACAACCAGCAGAGCTGATGATGTGGAATAAGTTCAGCTCAGTGTGAGTGGCAGGTCAGTCACTCTGAAACACTCCCAAATTAACTCACATCTGAGGGGATTCACTTCCAGAAATCACATCTTAAATCAGGTTAAATGGAAAAGGTAAGAGTATGAAAATTGGGACTGAGTTTTCTCCACTTCTGTCCTGTAGTGTTGCCTCATAAGTTTGTAGTTTTAAAAAGGAAAAAAAAAAACTTCAATATTCGGACATGAAGCCATGGACGGGTCTGCAGGTACTCTCACATCTCTGTGTTTACTCATCACTTCTGTCCTGATGAGCTGGTAGACGTTGTATATTTGCCGTCATTGGACTGGCAGCTCTCCAGAGTCCTGGGAAAGATCAGATGAACATTCAGTGCATCATGTGGTTGCTGTGCCACCATTCAGCCTTGTGGCACGCAGTTGCGACGGGGAAAAGTGACATCTCAGACAACACGACCTCATTGTTTTCAGCTCTGCTGGGCAGTAATGACCTCCATCACAACCTTGTGTGCAGAAAACACTGATCTGCAGAGAGAGTTGTCACATACCACGCAGCGGTGGGTTGGTCCTCAGTGACCAGCAGGAGTGGCCTGCTGCTGGGGTAGAGGAGAGGAAGAACCTCGCGTGATGTAGGAGGACGGGTGTGTCCCGGGCGTAGCGCTGCCTCACGTGTAGACGGTCTAATGAGAAGTCGATATTGCTGCACTGTCTGGAAACGTAGGCTAACACACCGCACAGCTAATACATACCATGTCAGCGTGTGTAACCATGAGCTGAGGATTTCATGTCACTTTGGCAAACCAAGTGCCAAAACCAAATGAGTACCATCATTTAAACTGATGACGCTTCCTAGCATGCTGCTAATTTAGCTGAAAGCCTGGGAGTCGCCGGGGGGGTCAACAGCACCAAAGGAGAAACACCATCAGAACACTGAGCTGTGTCTTTTTAAATGGGCGGCCAGTTGTAAAAGCTCAAACATGCAAATTCCTCAGTGATGGCGCCCTAATCCTCCCAGCCCACAGCCTCAGACCATTCCTGTTTGTGTTAGATGGAGAGACTGGAGAAGAGAGGGAGAGACGGGGAGGAAACCGGAGGTGCTCAGTTTCCTGGCACTTAACTTGTGACCTGCTGTAGCTTGCGGAAGTGCCCTCGGTACTGGTCTCCTCGCTCTTTCCGTCCCTGCTGTGCTGTGAGGTAGGCAGTGGGAGGACTGGTGTAGGATACAGCCTCTGATGGACATGGTGGCTCAGTTAGGACCTGCACAGCCTAAACACACTCAGATCTACAAGGTGGAGCAGCCAGTGAAGTCCAAGCGAGCTCTCCTTTCTTTCACTGTCAGCAGGTTTCTTGCAAAAACCATCAGGGTGATTCTCAGCTAACTTGGTGGAGGGTGGAGCCTCGGCCGAGCAAAAACAGGCTCATACCCTAAGAACCTGTCATAGCACCACCTGGTGGTACCAGGAACTCTATTTATTACTCACATGTCCTCCTCATAGTGGACCAGGTCCTCTCAGATGTGGTCAGAACCTCCTTCAGGACCTGGTGATTTGTCACTGCAAAGGCTGCCACGGCGAGGAGGCAGTCATGTTTGTTATTTGACCATAGAACAGGAAGCTGTAGTACCAGGACTCACAAATAGAACCTGGGCCCAGAGTTCACCTGAGTCTGGGCACGTCCATATGAGTAAATTTACTTTTCTCACTGTTTTTAACTTTAGAATTGAGGATTTTTTGATATAAATGACACTTAAATAATATATTTAATGTTTTGGTTACAGGTGTCCCCGCCATCCTGCCAATGCTACACCCACAGAGAGTTAAGGAACCAAGTCCCAGTGGCATGGAAGTGGCTGGGACGGGTGGCTCGGCCCCGAGCCCCCAGAGTGAGGCAGTAACCAATGAGCTCCAGGAGCTGTCCCTTCAGCCCGCCCCTAACCTGCTGCCGCTACAGGAACGCAAGAACGGTGAGACCGCCACTTGGTGTAGTTTCCTCCATTTGTGCTTCAATCTCATATTTGTGTGTTCAGTTCAGGTTGGATTGTTGAGAGACATTGACAAACATTATGGCAAACTATGTCCCACACGGGCAGGGACAAGCCCCCTTCCGTCTGTAGCTGCACCGACGTGGAGTACCCAGACCGTCATTGATTATCCAACTGTTACATTGAAACTATTTTGATCAATGATGAATTGCTGAGAGTCACTGAAACAAGTTGATAATCAGCAGATGAATGACAGCAGTTGTTAAACGCTAGTGATGACCTTGCTAGCCCTCCTGCAGCCCTGGTGGTTCCGCCTTGGTTCAGCTGGTCTCTGGGGTAAACTGTTTCCAACATCCAGAGTGTGACAGGAGAATATGTTGCATAGGTTTGTGAGGAAATAAAGAGATGTTCTGTTCCCATGTTGGTTCAAAAAGCTGTGCATGGTCGTTGACATGGTGATAATGGTATTTATTTGTATGTGTATTTATTTCGCGTGGTGTCTGGACACAGTAGTTTGGGTGACGGGAGTGAAAATAGGGTGAAGAAAGTTGGCTATGTGCTGTCAGTAGTTCAGAGCTTCCCTTGGAATCCCTCTTATCCGAGTGTCAAGAGGTTGATGTCAGCGTGTCCGTTCATCTTGGTCACTGGTCGTGAGCGTTGGCACGGCCACAGAGGAGGCGGAGCTGTGCTCAGGTGAAACTGTGTGGTAGGACAGAAGGGAGTGAGGAAGCTGCTGGACCTAATTGGTTTGTTCCTGTGTGCTGACCCCCCTGTTCCTGTAGATTAGAGCTCAGCTACTTGGCAGCACAGTGAGGCTGAATCCTGATTAAGATTTCTTCTCTGTGGATTTAAGAGTCGGTGGCAGACGTCACCTCAAGGTGCGATGGCCAACACCTCCACCTCCTGGCCAGCAAGTGTCTCTCTCTCTCGTAATCTGGTTTCCTGGTTACCAGGTTGACTCAACTAACCATGTGTGGTCAGAGGTGGAATCGCGGGAATGAGAAAGAAAAGTCATGTGATCAATCTCGTCACCATATAACAACAGGAACCAGTCAGAAGTTAAAATTGTTCATTATTGCTATTGTCCGTTAGCAACCGTTAGCTTAGCTGTCCATCAGGAAGTGGCCTCCTCAGCATGGCTGTTCAGCCCTTCTGGTCCTCCAGCCCAGACCAGTGTAGAGCTGCTGGACCAGTACAGACCCTCGTCCTGCTGCTTTGTTGGTCCAACAGCATTTGAGACGCTAACAGAACGAAGCCTCACGTTTCTCAGACGTTCCTCTGGTTAATCAGCACCTGCAGCTCCTGGTCGGTGACCTCACATAGATACACCTGGTACAGCTGGTACACCTGGTACAGCCGGTACCAGCTTGCCCACGCTGCTGGCTCAGAGACCCTCAACCGCTTGGAGTCTAAATATTAGCAGCATTTTGGACCTGATAACATTTTTGGATAATTGTCTCACCACTCTAAGTGTTTTTTCAGGTTCAGGTTTGGCAGCCTCTGACTCCATGAGAATCTCTCCCAGAGCAGAGCGGCGGCTTCCCTCCAAGCAGAGTGGAAATATTGGCTTTGTTTCGTTTGGATAGTTTATGCTCTCACTGCCAGTTTATATCTGCTGTCAAGAAATAACAACTGGATATGTGATAATGAGCCCAAGACAACAGGTCGATTAATTAAAGTTTGCTGTCCAAATGTTGCACCGTAGCTTAGAAAGGTGCTGTATGAATCAGCTTTTACAGTGAATGGCAGTAGTACCTCACTATACCTAAAAATGCCATCAAGCCGTCCTCTCTGCTGGGCACAGGACCCAGGATGAGTCATGTCATCATTTTTAAGATTTTTCTTTCATTGAAATTCCAAAACTATAATTTCCACTTAAAAAAAGTCCAACCTGTCAGAATCGCTACAGCCCCACGTATCAACTGAAAAGGTTCAGGGTTTCCAGCGATGGCAGGACAAGACAAGGAACTGTAATGCCTCAGCGAGGTTTGGGTGACCGTGGCAGGCTTTTTTCACAATTTAATCACTTTTAATAACACAAGCACTTTGGAAAACACCATAAATCATGCAGTCAGCCTCAGTTCAGACTGCAGCTGCTGGATTCACTGGTCCATCTGATCGTGTTCAGTTTCGTCTGCTGGCCGATGACATCATCTGAGCCTCACCCGTGAAGCTTCTGTTTGTGTTGGTAGGTCCGCGTCCTGCGTCCCTGACGCGTTAAAATATGAAAGTTCACTATTTGCGCGTCTCAGGGACGCACCTCATTTTTCCCATGAAAAACCATACATTGTGAACAACAACTGTTTAAAATCACAGTCAGTAGCAAAAGAAACCTTGCCGTCAGCGGACCTGACGAGCGCCATTTCAACCCTTTGCACATTAACTCAGTGCAGACATGCGACATGCTAGTTTAGCCGCTACAACAACGACGACCACGGATTTCATTTCAACAATTAAAGATACGAACTTTAGTAGTAAATAAATTCACGTTTCAACTGTTATATGCTGCGTTCACTCAACGGTTTAACGTCTAGGGGACGTGCTCTAATGAAATAAATAAAAAATATTCCGGTGGTGGCTGTGTGGTAATAAAAAAAACCCCACTCTGAATTGTGAAAAAAACATTTTGAACATACCTGCTAATTATAGCCATATCTTACCATACCACCATTGAGAGAGTTTAACACTACAGTTTAAGCCATAGAAGAATATAAGAAATAGAAAGAAATACATTTTTTAATTGGGGACCCATTGCATTTCCCAGGGACCCACTTGAATCACCACCTGTGGGTCATGGGGACTCACTATATTGAAAACCTATCAACATCTCTGGCGGTTGTTAACTGTCGGTGGTTCTGCTCTCATCATCACACCTAAAACCTGCAACACAAATGAAGAGGCAAGAACTGATGCATTTTGCGTAGACTTGATGCGGTGGAGCTTTACAGTGTCACCTGACACACGATAGCATCTCGCACTTCTCACAGTTGTGCTCTAAACAACAGTTTCATGGAATTTAAGATAAAGTGATTCTAGATGTTTGCCTGCACACGTGACCTCCAGCATGAGCAAGAGCCTGCAAGTGTCCGGGGCAGGAGCTCTCACTTGACAGCAGAGATCCGTCAGCATTGGTCGGTCCTGTTTCGACTCTCTGAACACACCTCGTCATATCATTGGTCACCGTGGCAGCAGACAAGAACAATGAATGAACAATCCTAGCTTTGTATTTTGATGCACATTTTGATATTTAGCATGAGCCGAGGTTGAAACTGAGAATCTGCAATTTGGCAAAAAAAAAAAAATTCTTCTTGCTTTAGGTAGTTTGAGAAAACTGCAAAACAGGAAACGGACAACCTTGGAGCATCCACCCTGGCATCACAGCTGTTCCTGAACTTTGTACATTTTGTGCGACGCAACAGCTATGTTGCTTATTCCGCCATCTTCTAGCAGCGTTGGGTAGCTTTCTTTATTCATGCAAAACCAGTTCATGAAAACTCACCAATTTGCATTTTTGTTTTTTATGATAGTTCCACTGTTACCTTAAAATTGACTTGACGCCTAAATGGAAACAAACGTGTTGCTTGGAATGTTGATCATGTCGAAGAAGTGTTTGAGAACAACCACGTCAGCCCCACACTCTCACCAGCCTCAGGCTACCACTCCCTGATTTAAACAGCCTTCGCTCTTGTTGGCATTCTCCATTACTCTTAGTTCTACTAGCCAGAGGAGGATCTGCTGCAGCAGGCACTCCTGCAGCAGATCCATCATGAAGATGCTTTGCAGATGCGTTGCATGCGACTGCATCCACATTTTTTACATGCACACATTACTGGCATGGAAACGGACTGGAATGTCCTCATGGTAAAGCTTATCAAAGCTTTGTATCTCACCGGGTTATGCAATCTGTTTATTGCACAAGGTTCCTTCCTCAGTAACACATGGGTACAGATTGACTGTTGAACAAGTGTGTGTGTGTGTGTGTGTATGTGTGTGGGGAGAGGTGGCATGTTTTCCAGACAGTGGATCAGAGGCAGATGTTGAGCCTGACTGGTCTCGTTCATGCTTGTGAGAGACACAACAGAGACTGAGCTCAAAGACTTGATACGTGTCCCATCCTCCAGTTCACAAACTTGCTGCTGAATTGTTCCACAGAAAACAAAAGTGGTCACGCTGTGATAATGTGATCGAAGTTGTTTGAGGCAGAGAAGCACAGTTAGTTTGTGTGTGTGTGGGAGGGTGGACTGCCAGAGTATCAGCATAAGAAGGAAGAGGAAAAGGAGAGAAGGGGGAGGTCATGTCTGAAGCGGCTGTATTGCATAACTCTTGAGTGAAGGAACAGAAGGAAAGCGAGGGAAAATGAAAAGCAAGAGAAGAAGTGGTGTGTTCTGGAGGAGGTGGGGCCAGGCATCAGCTTGTTTAAGTTTTCCTTCTAAACTCTCTGAGAGAGTGCAGGCGAGTGACAGCAAGTTTTATCAAGAAGAGCAACATAGTCTCAGGGATCAGAAGGTAAAAGAAGGTGTAACCACATGGGTGGACCTTGTTGTTATCCGAGGAGGACTAAGGGACCAACACAGCAACCCACACACGCCCTCCCTGCCGGGGCGTGCACATGCTTGCAGACAATCCAGAGAAGGGGAATGTGAGTGCTCTGCAGCCTTGGGACCACTGGCTGCCGGTGAGAGGAAAACGTCTGTTTCATGTGGCTTTTCTGTCGCTGCTGGACTTCTCGTCAACCTTCTCCTGCTCCTGTGTTTTTCACACTTTACTCTGCTTGTGTCAGAAGTGTGACCTGCTAATCTTGCCGGAGGGTAAAGCTTCAGTTCAGCATGGTGCAGAGGGACATGACTATCCCGTCAGGTAATGTCAATGTCTCTACCAACTGCTTTCTGGTCTTTAAACACTGACGACGGAAGGTCCATTTGCTGTCTGTGTCCACGTGGGGGGAGGGGGCATGAATGAGCACGTTAGGTGTGTTGGTGGACTTGTTTGTATGAGAATGGCTGCCAGCCGTTCATGACTCTCACACCGTAGACCCCACCACAAAATACAATGTTAGTTTCGATGGTTGAAAGCTCAGAAGGCTGCATAGTGAGGCGGCATGGTAATGCAACCCCAGGTGAAGAATGCAAAGAGCTCCACCGGGGGTTTTCACATGTGTCTGTTTGTCTGTTTGCAAGCAACACAAAGCAACCTGGCAGATTTTAGAACCCTTGTTGGAGGGGAGTAGCACAGACCAAAGAACTTATCATGTGTCAGTGGCAGAGATGAAGTCCATTCAGTTGTAGAAGTCAGACTTGGTGGAAAGTGAGCCAGTTGTAGTGTGTAAATGTAGGCTGGGCTGGGCTGTGGGACTGGGTTTTTGGGGACTCCTCAGAGCAGCGCTGTGGGCACCGGGGGGTCGAGTAGGTTCAGGGGTTGATGAATTGGGCAGCAGCCCCCCTTAACTGCCAGCAGCTGTCAACTGTCCAGCCAAGTCCTCACTGCCCCCTGAAGACTCTCTGGCTGCCAGGAACCAGGACCCAGATAGGCCAGGAGAGCTGGAGCTTGACTTTGGGTGGAGGAACAGAAAACACAACTGAGGGAGAGGCTGAAGTCAGGGGAAAAGTAGGTTAGAAGCGTCACAGACTGCTTCAGGTTTCACTGGAAATGACCCGCTCACTGGAGGGAGAACAGATTGTTCCAGATTATGACATGAACAATGTCTTCTACTGTTTTGTCTGGTATTTTAAAGGATGAATGCAGTGAGGCAGACTTTGTTCTCCTGCGTGCCAACAGTTTCTTAAAGAAGTCTAACTATTAACTTTTTAATCAAGTACCCCACTGGTCAGAGAGTCAGTCTGAGGACCGCAGGATCACCAGTGATCAAGGAGGGCTGTTCTGGATCAGGGTGCACCAGTAGTTGATGATTACCGTCTGCATCGACAAGTAACACGGCAGAGGCTGAAGCTTAGGTGTTGATGTGAAGAGACTCTAAATAGATTGTGATTTTGATAGCAGGCACCAAAGAGGGAACAGAACCCAACATTACAAACAAGCAAACCTGTCCACATCAGGGGGTGTTGGCTCCCAGATCGCTGATCCCATCAACAGGGCTGTCAGAAGCACTGGGATGCAGACAGTGTTGCTACATGTAGAGGCGGAGGAGTGTAGTAGAGCTATGCTAGCATTCCATTAGATGTGTAAACAAAGACAGATACAGATCAGGTCCTGTTCCTCTCCGCCCTTGCATAAGAACAATTGATGGGCCCTACACCGTGATGTCATGTGGCCAGTGCTTCCAGCACCAGGAATGATATTTTGCTTTCAGAAATGAGAAATTCATCAAACGCGGCACAACCAGAAGCTTGGGCAGTGTTGAAGATATGGCAGCGAGATATGCAGCCTGGCCGGAGCTAGCCCGCCACAGCAGTGATTCAGGGAGGCTGATGGGACTGTTATGTAACAGATTGGGAGGCGGCCAGCAGCCGAGTCCCCCACAGCTCTCTGTCAGGCTGGGAGTAGGAGGGGAGAGGGAGGGATGAGATGGAGAAAGTGATAGATGGCGAGAAGCATGAGCAACACGCATGGAGAGAATGAAGAATGCTGACATGAAAAGGGAGAGATGTGAAAATTGAACAATAAAGCCTTAAATGAAGAAGTGGGGAAGAAAGGAAGGATGTAAGAAAGGAGGGTTTATGTTTCAATCTGGTCCAAACACACAGCTGCAGCAAACTCAGTCCAGCTGCTCCGCTGCCAGTGACCCGTCCCAGCATTACATCATCAGCACGAACCTAGAAGGACGCGAGTGGAGCGCAGCAGAGAGCGAGACGGTCTCAATAGACTTCATACGGGAGGAAATATACTTCTTTCAGGGAGGTTGGGACAGTGATTGAGATGAGTTAAGTCTGAGCTCAGGGTCGACCGATTTAAAAAGCAAAGTCAAGGAGGTTGATACTCGATACTTGAAGCTGATACTTCGTTGCAGTAAATGTTGCATTTCTGTGCCAGATTTAGTTTCTTTAGGAACGATTCTATCAACAGAAATGAAAAAGCCTTCCGTGCAAACTTGGAACAAAAGAAATGATGTCAATAAAGTGACCTCCACAATCACTGGTGTCACTGAACTGAAAGGAAAACTACAATTGCTGCATCCCGTTGTACATCAGTGAATGAAAAGAACTGATTAGAAATAGGCAAAAACTGGTCACGAAAAATGCCAGATATTGAAGTGAATTGGTCGTTACTGCAACTGATCATTCGTTGATGCCAAGTTTGACACACAAACACTAGCTTTTATGCAACTCATGGAAGTGTTGCAAAAAAGGCTTTAATCTTAAACGTGTCAAGCACCCCACACCCCCACAGATTACGTGTGACTCATCAGCCCTCTCTCACAGGCGCGCGCGCACGCACACACACACACACACACACACACACACACACACACACTTACACTTCCTGGCTCCTGTCACCTTTTGGGTCCTGGACATGCACCTACAGGCTCTTGGTAGCCTTTCATTTTCACAGTTTGGTCTGACAGCACCGTATTTCAACAAGCACTGACACACTCGCATGATTTAGTTTTGATCCTACAAATTCCTGTCGGGTAATGAGCGGCGAGAGCGTAGCCAGAGCGTCTCAGTCACATCTGTAGCCTCCAGGTAAAGAAAAGGGCTTTATCAGCCAAGCACAGGCAGTGATTGGTTGGGCCTGCTAGTAGCAGCAGGAACACTCACCCACAGGTACAAGCCCACTCACGCAGCAGAGAACACACACGCATATCTTAGAACAGACACTGCAGGGCTTGTAAACGTCTGGAAACATGCAGCACATTCTAAGAACTGATCTATGCACACACACACACACAATTGGATTCACAGCCCCTTGTTAGATTTGTTGTGTCAGGAGCACCGCCATTGCAACACAATTTTGAATTTAATGTTGTATTTTGACTCACAATTAGTCTGTAACAGATGTTGTGCCTTCCTGCAGTGGCACTTACAGGAGGCCAATGAACTGTGCAGCCGGTTCAATACTCGTTGATCTGTCGGGATGCTCAGTCACATGGGCTGGTCATGGGTGTCAGTCCCTAAATGTGCCAGTAAACAGCCCATTCTAACATCGACCCAGTGGCTTCTGATTTGTTCTGTTAAATATTTTGCTCTTTATGGGTTGCAACAAATGAGTCTCAAATGAGGAAAAACTCTAATCAACAACATCGACTCGTGTTTTCAGTCTGCAGAACATGAATGTCATGTCGACGTGATGTTGTTCAGGTCATACACGCACGCTACGGCCTCGTCAGTTCCAGAATACAAGAGAAAAGACTAAATTCCAATAATGTATGGCTCTTATTAAAAAAAATCAAGGAGGTGATCTTTACCTTTACTGCATTATGTGGTATTAGTACACATAGCACATATTCTTTTTGAAGTGGTTATATAGGAATCCAGAAAAACTCACGTAGTGCATGATTTAGGAGGATTAGTGACATTTCAACCTGGCTTCAGCCATCATGATACGCTCTTGGAACACCTGAGCTGGCTTATCAGTGTGCACACACTGTCACAGGTACAGTACTGATCCGCTGCTGCAGTATTTGTACTCTTTAGTACTTAGTTCCTTATCTGGTACTCAACTTACCATTGTGTTTGTGAAAAGTAGAACACCCATTTTCCTGTGAGTCACCTGCCAACACTTCCTGGTGAACGTAGCCGAGGTCACCAGGCATTCGACGGGACTCTTGGTGCTGTTGTGGAGTCAAACTCTGAGCCTCCTGCTGAGGAACTGAGCTTCTCAGGCCATGAATAATTAGGGATGTAACAACCATTGGATTCGCATCACGGTTGTGGTTACAACACGACTCAAGGATGATACTTAGATATTTAGAACGATACGCCCTGAAGCGATTCAGCAACTTGAAATCGATTCAGTAACTTTGGAGCCAAAACTTCTACCCAAGTGACTGAAATAAACACCTGGATTCTGGACGGTGCAGGAGAAGTTTCCTAGATCCTTGTTGTTTCTTGTGAGGCACTCAGGCACAAATTAGTTATGGATACAAACAAACAACAAGTAAACAACAATTCATGGCAAACACCTTCAGGTTTCATTAGAATGAAGAGCAGCCAACACTTGAGGCTGAATTAACAGCTTCACCTTTCCTGCTCTCATTTCAACAGAGGTGCAGTGAGTGGCACCAACATCTCAACAGCAGGTCCACCTGCTACTTCTGCCTTTCTGGTCCTACAAACAGCCAGCCACTTATCTAGAGCAGCCCCGTCTGTGGCTTAACCATTTCTGGCTCGCCGGCCTCTCCTCCGTCATCCGCCATGCTGCGTTTTGTTGTTCTGAAATTCGCGCTGCTGCTGGCGCGTGGCGATGACGTCACCGGCAGGCGGTCCGAATCGAGTAACATTTAACGTTTCTATCACTGAAAGTACTAAAAAACACATTTATGTAAATTCTGCCGTGCTTAAGTCTAGCGTGTTATTACCTGGTATCGATACAATCGATGGATTACATTCTAAAACGATGTGAGAGCGAAACATGCTGTCCAGAAGGCCAACTTGCCGAGCACAGGTGGATGTCGTTGGATCGTAGGGAGATACGGCGATGGAGCAGATGAATCATTACACCCCATTTATAATAATAAATCAGTTGAGTTTTGCGTAATGTGCTGTAACATCAGGACTGACTGATGTTTAAGAATTGATCGAGGTAAATGTTTAGGATTTAACCCAGAAGGACTTTGAAAGTTAGGTTTGTTGTGGATCGATCCTTCTCTGTAAGACCAGACATGAAATGTTGTTCATGATGGTAGATGGCACCACCCTTGCCATGAGAGTCCAGGGAAAGCTCAAAGGGCGGCGCTCCCCTCTCTTACAGCCTGTGCACGCGCCTGCTGTTAGGCCAGACTTTGCCTTTACTGTAGTGCTCATGGTCATGTGAGACGGGACACGGTCTAAACACGTTGGTCCTCTAAAGGGTTGTGACGGCTCTTCCTGATCGCCTTGGCACGTCATGTCTTCCCTCAGTTATGAGGACCTTCTGTCTCCCAGTGGAGCCTTGCACTAACCCATCAGCTGCATGGCAAAGAGACAGATGGATCTCTGTATCGGCAGTAAGCCACTGATTAGGTTGTTTTTTTATATATGTTCCATCAATTATTCATCGATGAATCAAGTAATCATATAAGAAACACTCGGCTTGTGGAAACTGAATGTGCTGACTAGATGGTTTCCATGGTTTAGGCGTCTGTATTTTCTGTAAGGATAATGATAATTATTATTTCCTAAAGTGGGGAAACATACAATCTGCATCTATATTTGAGTGCAATGGCTGCCATACTCTTGTCACACACTGGGTGGACATGCGAATATATCCTTTCCCAGTGCGATGCTAGCTTGGAGCTGAGCCATGGCTGCACACTAACAAGGTGAACACACCGACTCCCCACCTGCCCATCATGGAGCTGCAGGGAAACAAGAATTGCAGCAGACAGGCCTCATTTTCACACCGTCTGCCGGCCCCTTACAGCTCAGCGCGGTTCCGCCAACGGTGCATGCTAACGGTGCATGCTAAGGGCCCTCCTTGGAGAGGGAGCTGAAGGGAGCAAAACGTTTCTGAATAACCCACCACCATGTTTTATGCACCTGAGTGTCTGTAGGGGCCACATTGATCTGAACGTACGGACTTCACCCAGCAGGAACCGTATTGATTATCTTCAGATTCAGACCTTGTGTCAGGTACTTTGATGATGCTCAGCTTTAGTCTGGACGTCTCTTTACTTTGCTCTTGTCTGTAATCTAACTAACAAAACAAACAAGGCATCAGGACAAAAAAGATTTTGATGTAAAGGGTTTTCCAAAGAGGGTTTTATTCATCAAGTGACTGGAAGGTTTTAGCTGTGGAAGCAGACACGAGACAGGGCCGTGAAATGACTCGGCTGAACTAAGCTGACAGAATTTTCGTAGACTTCTTGAAAAGGGACACACTTTTCACTGTTGAAATTCTGTCTGTCTGTCTCATTTAAAAATAATTCTGCAGCTCAGCATAATCAATGAGATAAAATAGAAACCCGTGTCAACATCAAAGGTCAACGTCTAATAAAAACTCTGTCATTTTGGTGGCTGTTGCAAATTAGCAGCCAAGTTTTTATGAGCTGCTGTAAGAGAAAGAAGAGGAGGGTGCTGCAGGGAGCAGAGGCCTGTCAAACCTGCTGGAGGGAGCCCTGCAGGAACACGCGTTATCAGAGGGCCCTTCTACAAACCCGTGCCGTACACGTGCTCTCACCCTCACTTAAACTTTGTGTAATTGTCTTTATTCGTCTTGGGTGTGCTAATTGGTTCTGGCTGCATTTCTGTGCTGCAAGTCTCCCCGTAAGCTGGATGTTGTAAATGGAAATGAATCGTCTAGTAGAAAGACAGCAGCGTTTCCTCTGTAAGTGGGGCAGGAGGTTAGGGGGTTCGTTACAGTAAGAATGATTTTCAGATGTTCGAGTTATGTAAGAGTCTGTGACAAAGCCGTCAGCCTGGGGCAGCATCCATCCATTTCCAAGCTCTGTTACTCTGTTTTTCCCTTCCTGACAGCGTCTCGTCACCTCTGAAAGTCTCATTTACTAAATCCAACTTGCCCGTGCTGAGTGCTGCCTGGCTCACGGTGAAGGCTGCTGTTATTATCTACCAGCAGCTGCCAGCCGCCTGGCCTCTGGTTGTCAGCCAGCACTGGTGCTCTTATACATGCTGTGTCGCTACGCCCTACAACAGTGTACAATTAGAACTTTGACTTTTCTCTGACTTGATGTGACAAGGTGGCAGGGGGGCAACTGTAGGTCAATCGAGGACCAGTGACCATGCGTAAGAGCCTTAGAGAGCACTGGGACTCCCTTACTGGGCTTTCATTTATCACTGGAAACCAGTCTGGGTGTGGAAATGGTACAGTTGGTATTCATGGGCTTGTCATATTCCCCTTCAGCGCTGAGGGTGGACGAGGTGAACTTGACATGTCAGGATGGAAGTCATCCTGTTGAATTCTTTTTCCTCTCAAATGATCAGCATTGTCGTCTCACAGTGTTTGATATGCAGAATAATGGAAAAAGTCTTCCTCCTCTGATTTACTTCGACTTTATTCTCAACAATTTGTCCTTTTCCTTG
This sequence comes from Aulostomus chinensis, assembly GCF_037954235.1. Taxonomy (NCBI): domain Eukaryota; kingdom Metazoa; phylum Chordata; class Actinopteri; order Syngnathiformes; family Aulostomidae; genus Aulostomus; species Aulostomus chinensis. The sequence goes on from NC_141342.1 coordinate 6,572,096, forward strand.
ACATTTCCTTTTATTTTCATGAAGGGCAGGATGGGAAAAAACAGTTTTTCTTTCTCCTTGACTCCTCCATAGCCTGAGCAAGTGTGTGTGTGTCTATGTATGTATATATTCACAAATATGCGTGTGTGTGTGTGTGTGTGTGTGTGTGTGTGTGTATAGAACACACTTATTTTGAGCGGTACTGGAAAAATGTTTCAGAAATTGCTTATTTTGTCTTAGCATTTTTAATGGCCACTATTTATTTTATGTAACCACAATAACATGTTTGTTCTGCGTTTTTGCGTTCATGCTAGATGAAGTTTGTTTCTGATGTTCTGGAGAACACCTCACGCACAGACGCAGGACAACTACAAGATAGCAAAGGGACAACCGTAGGAAACAAACCTTGATGGCAAGTTGACAGACTGACATGATTGAAGTTAAATAGGCAAGACATCAACAGCAAATATGTTTGAGCTGATGAATACATTTCAGGATGATCAGCAACTGTTTTCCTTCAGCACCGAGCGCACTGACTCGTGAAACCGTTTGATGATTGTATCACAACTAGACTCTTCCAACAAGGCTGGATCAGGCCGCCGGGCCCCGGCGTGGCTGGCGAGGTGTCCGTGCCTGCTGCCAGCAACATTTACCCTCATGGTGAACGCCAAAGCTTGATGAAGGTCCACTATCACAGTGGATTGGAATCCTGTCCTGACAATTGATCTTGATTTGCAATATTGATCTCAGGAAGATTGGAAACCCTCAGTTAGAGATAACGGTGCCACCCAGGACCAGTTTTTCCTCTGGTTTTTGTGCTGGTCTTTGAGATTTTACATTCATCAGCTTGGCCTTGAATGCCGTACACCCAGGTGCCGGCGCACCAGGACATCGAGCACTGGTAACTCCTCAGGGTTTTTATGCCACTGCCATCAGGAGCCTGAGCTGGAAACCTCGTTCTTATGAGCTGTGGTTTCTCTTTAATGGCCCAAAGCTCAGCCTCACTCCCGTTTTATTTGATCGTCCTCTTAGATAACAACAGGCCTCCAAATGTGTTTGGCTCTTTGAGCCACTCCACAACTGCTCCTGAATTGTCCCCACAGGGATCTGGAGCCCTCAGTAAATCTGTAATTGTATGGCAGCAGGTAGAGTTGGAGGCAGCCTGTTTATTTGCTAGCTTGCTCAGCTAGAAAGCGAACCCAAAGGGATTCTCCTTGGTCATGAAGCTGGGGTGCAGCAGGGGGTCAGTGAGGGATTACGTATCTGACTTCCCCCAGAAGACTTGCATTGCTTCATTTGCAAACCTTGTAAGCTGGGACGTGGCTTACAAGGTTCTGGCAGCAAGTTTACTCTTTCTAGTCCAAATGGAGTGAGTTGAGTGGAGCACCGTTTACACAGAGACAGGTTCCAGGAATGTCTGTGGATCAACATTAAGAAATCCCAATCTTTATGTCTCTGTTGAGTCACAGACGAACCCACACAAAGCTGGTAAATTCCACGGCAGGGCAGGTGGGGGGGGGGGGGGGGGGGCAGGAAGTGAAGGGGAACAACACCTTCTGTTTTCCCTGCTGGAATGTTAATTGCTGCTGTGACCTGTGACAGACTGATTCTGCTCCCTTTACTGAGCAGGTCAAGTTCTGTGGAGCAGTGTTTGTCCCTCTCCATTCATCTGGTGGTAAACCTGCTGATGATTGGAAGCTATGGGGAGAGTACAGGTGGAAGTCAAAGGTCCAGGCTTGCGTCCCGTCGACCTGAGTGTCAGTACATTGAACAACACCATAAAAGGTGCGGAGGAGCACTTAGTTTAGGGAATGTAAACATGTTTGAGCCCTTTGTCATCAATCATTGTTAAATATAGCTGTAATAGTCATGAAGCTGCCAGATTTAGTGGAAAATATCTGAAAACATCCCTGGGAACCAGACTGAGAATTCTGACTCTTGAATCCTCTGATTCTCAGAATGATTCAGAAGGTACCAGTCAGGAAATCTCTCGCCGTCTCACTTGTGACATCAGAAGTGTTAAAGGTAGTCAGGTCATCCGACGGATGCATGGATCTCCGTCTGCCCGTGTTACGGCAGCAAGTGTAGCTGCAGGCGCTGTTGTCTGCGCGTTGCCCAGCCGACTGGCGGGTTCACCCGTGGATCCCCCAGGAACCCTGGAGAACACACATATTGACTTGGACTCGCGCACCTTCGTAGAAGAACGTCACCCACGGTTTTCATTTTGTGGTTAATTTTATTGTTGTCTAACTGAATATTCTAAAGAATTAAAAGTGAATGCCTCTTTGAAAGTGTGTGCTCGTTCATGATTGTCATTTCAGTGTTGTGAAATGCTCAGATGACAATCATATCATTTATTGAATTTTATTGTCCAACAAAATGACTTCGTGAGCCTAACTGTGACCTCACTAGGCGTTCCGATCATGTCGACTTAATATGCCACTGACAACAACAAGACCACTTCAGCCCGTGACGCCGTCAGGTTCCAGTGACCGATGACACGCTGTGGTGGGAGTTTTCCACTCATTTGCACATCCACAGGAAGTCTTTGAGCCACTCTTTCTGCACGACCTTCCTTCAGTAATTATTGCCTGCCTGCGTGCACAAAAAGAAGTGTGTTTTTTAAAACTCTCCAAAATGTTTTTCAGTCGAGGGAAAGAAGGAGCCAGATAAGGATGGCCAAGGCTGAATCGCTGGACTGGAATGTTCTTGAAGTCAGAACTATGCAGCCAATTTCTCTGGCTCAGGCCGTTTGTTGTGACGATCATCCTGTGTACAAACCGTCTGCAGGAGGATCCTGTTGTACTGGTACTGCTGTTTATTTTAAAACTGAGATTCATACTCCTGTATAGACTGTTGATGATGAATTGAGTCATGTGAAACAACATGGCTGCACCTCTCACACGCTCAGGTCACGAAGCCCTAACCCACAAAAACTCCCCAGTCAAGATGATGATGTTTGTGTCCATACGTGTCCTCACATGGCCTCGTCAGTATGATTGCCATGGGAACCTGGTATAATCTACGTCCTCTTAGTCCAGCCGTACATCAGCCGTCCACAAACACATGGATTGGACATGAGAACTGTCTAGAATTCTGTTGTAGCACCAAGAGCAACCAGCTGATGGACTCAGCTGAGTCCACGCTCACGTTCACAGTCCGTCTGCGTCGAGTGGACCCACAGAGCTGCTGACAAATACAGCCGTGTCTTTGAAATCAACAACAATTTGGACATTTGAGACATGAAGATGAAAATAAACAGACATGTTTGGCATCCTGTGTGTGTGTGTGTGTGTGTGTGAGAGAGAGAGAGAGATTGGCCCACACTCCCACACAGCTACATCATAATCCCGGTGTGCGTGGTCATCTAGGAGCTTCCTGTCCAGACAGTGAATCAGAAGCAGGTGGACTTGAATCACAAACTCAGGACAGCAGTTGTTGTAGTCACCAGCCTCTGTTTGATCAAGGTGTAGCTTGTGTGTGTGCCTGTGTGTCACCTGTTTGACGGAGATGGTCAGCCATGTTGTTACAGCGTCTGCTGAGTTTCCATGTTGATAAAGATTGTTGTTTTATTAATCATCAGCCTCTCAGCTGTGCTGCCTGGGGAGCAACATGAGTGTAAAAGCAGAGTATCTCTGTTGGTGTCATCATAAATCCTTGATTCGTCCAAGAATATAGCTTCAAGTTTGTGTGTATGAGTGATTGCAAGCCGTGATGTGTGTGCCTCTCAGTAACCTTACCCTAGGAGTGCACAGGTGATACCGTGCTGAATATAGCCCCTATGGCCAGCTGGCCAGTGCTATTTAAAACGGAGGGGAGGGGGGGGGGCGGCGTTTGCCATCAGCATTCAGCACGAGCCGGGTTACTGGAGGGACTGGGCTGCAAAAAGGAGTCTGAAGGCTTTAAATCCTGGTGTCACGCCTGCTGAGCTGCGTCGCTGTGCCCCGCTGCTTTTCCCCGAGGACCGCCAGCTCAACAACATCTCCGAATGACAGCGATGATAACGTGTCAATCAACCAATCCCTCAATCGATCACACTACGCCTCATCAGGTTCATTTCTCATCTGGGGATCAGATTCAGCCGAGCATCTATGACGAAGGTTTATTATGTCCAATGAGGTCATCACTGCTGTTTCCTCTGTCCAATAAAAACGGTTCTGACATCGAATTTTGTGAGTGGGAGTGTGTAGTCAGAGGTGTCCAGAAAGTGTTGAAGAACTGATTGTGTTGCGTGGCAGCACAACACCCCCCCCCCCCCAACAGTGAATGAATGGCAACAGCTGAGCAGGAGAACTTTATCAGCAGCACTCCCTGCTTGTGTGTGTGTGTGTGTGTGTGTGTGTGTGTGTGAGAGCGAGAGAGAGAGAGAGAGGTGGAGCTGCAACCAGAGCGGTCTCTCTGGGCACCCTGTGCTGAGCTCACTGCTATCTTCTCTTCTCTTCCTTGGCCACTGGCCTCTTTTCAGCTTCCTCCCTCAGCTCTCGTGTTCTTTTCATCCACCCCTCGCCCTGTGGATTTCTCTCGCTGTCTCTCAGGGAAATGTTCACAACGCTGTCGTGACTTGCTAGTTGCCACTGCAAGGGAAGGAGAGAGGAAGAGAGAGTGAGACACAGACCAATCGATTACTCTGACACAGAGGAGAGTGGCTCTGGAGGAGAAGAGGACTGACTGCTGCAGCCTTTTTCTTACCGTTTTCATTTCAGAAAGGAGCTTTTCTTGGACTTGTGTGGGAGTACGCTGACACAGTTGATTTGTGTTGTTGTGGAACTAGAGGACAGCTAAGTGAAGGGACAGCGGGTGCAGGTTTGTCTCATCGAGGACTCTTCTACGCTCTTCGCCTGAACATCCAGCATTGGGACAGCGACAAGGGTTGCTTTTAAATGAGAAGTTCAATGTCGATCAATAGTAATCACTAACTGATCAGCCGTTTGAATGATAATGCTGGACACCAACCATTGCCTGTCCTTTGAACCCTCCCCCTTGGGCTCTCCTCCAATGGGAGATGAGATAGAAAAGGCAGGACTGAAGATGGATCACGACAGACATGTCTATCACAGCCTGAAAGAAGGTGGGCAGTCTGGAGCTGCACACACTCATTAGAGACATCTGATCTGATTTGTGTTGATGTGCCTCACTCTGCAGGTTCATAGCAGTTCCCTATGGTGTCATGTAAATAGTCAATATGGCTTCCTGGCTGGTCCAGGGAGGGAAGTGTCTTTGCTCCGATAAACAGAGGTGTGTGTGTGTGTGTGTGTGTGTGTGTGTGTGTGAGAGAGAGAGAGAATTACAGAGCTTCAGTGTGGAAGGTTGGGTTTTCCTCAGCCAACATGTTTTTATGGGGAGCTCATCTCAAACGCTCAGCTGGACTGGCGAAAGTGGAATGTTGCTGATTGATGCGACCATTGCTGCAGTGAGTGAGTGTGGCGTGTCCGCGTGAACCTTTCTATCCCATCATCATGGAGCCTGCTGTTTGTGTTACAGCTGTCCCAACAAATATAAGTTAAACCACGTCTAATTTTTACAAACTTTCTGTTTGGAGTGAAGTTGTGTGACTCCTGTCTATCCAGCAGGCCCAGTAGTGATGTTAGGTGCAGTTGGTGCTGGCATCCAGGAGGTAGCAGGTACAGCAGCAAATTGAAGCTCTCGTCCTGGACATGTACCGCTCAGTCCAGCGGCAACAGCACCATCCACTTCCATCCAGACCAGAACTCTGCCAGTGCCAGCCAAGCCAGACTTGAGTTTGCCCCCAGCAGCCTGGTTGCTACCAGCATGCATCAGTCATAAGGACGGTGGGGTTTCCTAGCTTGCCCTTCATCACTCATCACAGCTGCTGTGATTCTCCTAATGACATCATGGCCCAGCCAGTATTTCCTGGTATGTTGCTGTGTTGATGAGGGGAAGAGTGTGAAGCCGTCGGCAGGGCCGTGTGCTCAGAAGCGTGAAGGACAAACTAAAGACAGACTCAAAAACACTCCATTGATCTGCTCGTTGTCAGAAATGCGTAAACGATGAGCTCATGCAGGAGAACATTAGCAGCCTTACAAATATAACATTTCCAGCACCGTTGCCAAGTGTGAACTCTGTTTAGAGAGGCAGTGACTACATCAGGGGCTGTGATTATGTATCATGCATGTCTTCACTGGGTGAAGACCCCAACACTTGGTACTGGGTGGAGGAGCCTCCAGCCCTTGTGTGCTGCTACAGACGGCTGGAGGCTCCTCCACCCAGTACCAGGTGTTGGGGTCTTTCAGGACAGGAACAGCACTCAGACGTGTTTAATTACCGTAGGTCTAGTGACACATGAGTGCCGCAGGATTAGCCCAGTTGGCCGGCGACATCTTGGTTCAACTGCCTGACCTCTTCCTGCTTCCTGTCAGACGGCTCTCTGAACCTGCAGCCACCCTCTGGCTGCCCTGTCACACGTCAGCAGCCACGTCTGGGAACTCGGTGCCATTGCAAACATGCATGCTCTGCACAGTAGAAATGTTGACATCAGTCATGTTACATGTAGAATTGATGAAATAATAGAAGACGGACATAAACAAGTTACAGGAGTAAAGTTAAAACAAACTACGTCTGGAAACTTTAGAAAATAGTTTTTAAATACTTGTCTAGATGCCATAATTAGAAGACCGCAAGACATTTTAATATTAAAAAAAATCGCAATTGTCTGACATTGCATAGACTTGAACGAATCCAGAAAATGATTGATGGACTGATAAAGAAAATGATTGGTCATTGCTGCTTATTGGAGGTTTTATAATTGATTATCCTTCTTAGATTTAGTTTAGGGCGGCCCGGTGGAGCAGTGGTCCTCACTGTGGCCCCCCAGCAAGAAGGTTGTGGGTGGAGCCCCAGCTGGAGCACGGGGTCTTTCTGGGTGAGTCTCCATGTTCTCCCTGTTCCTACGTGGGTTCTCTCTGGTACTCCAGCTTCCTCCACAGTCCAAAGACATCAAGAGGGACCAGGTTAATCCAGACTCTAAATTGACCGTAGGCATGGCTGGGAGAGCCAATGGTTGTCTGTCTCTATGTGTTGGCCCTGCCATGGACTGGTGACCTGTCCAGGGTGAAGGCTGCTGGGATAGGCTCCACCCCCACCACCCTCAACAGGAGGAGAGGGAGAACATGGAGGGATGGATGGATGGATGGATGGATGGATTTAGATGAGCACTGGGAGTGACTTAGCTACAGTTTGATTTGCTTTGTTCCATACGACAACATGGACGCCCTCCTGCTGCTGGTCAGAACATAACATGACATTTTTAGTTGTGAAAAGAGGACGGGGTCTCTGGCCTCTGCCTCAGGGTGTTGCAGTAGTCCACCAGTTATCCTGGGGCCAAGTATGTTGTCTAACTAGTGGTTTGATGTTATTGTTGTCATCTTCTCTGCTGTCGCTGCCTCGCTCCGACTGCTCCTGACTGCACCGGCCAGCTTTGGCTGTGGCCTACTATCCCAGTAAAACTGCTCTGCCTCTCTTAAATTAACCATCCTGGCCTCAAACCTGATTTGATCCCACAGTGTCATTTGAATCCTGATTTAGCTTTTTGTAGTTTGCAAATATTATCATCATCACTCTGATGCACATCCAACAACAGGTTGCCATAAAGGGCCATATTTTAACATAGATGATTGACTTTTACGTAGTCTGACTTCCTCATGCTCGGCCCAGCCACTCACGGCCTGGTTTTGCCCCTTGATGGTGGTAACTGCATGGTTTTCCTCAGCAAATGCTCTGATTGGCTAAAAACAAATCAACTGATAAGCAAATAGGTAGTGTTGGATAGCCAGTTGTTTAGTTACATTGAGCTGTAGTTAGTGTTCCATCGGGTCATTTAATTGCATCACTGCTGTTGTCCCAGACTGCATGGACAAGAAAGAATTCAGTAGTTCATTCCAGTCTGCTTCCAGACACAAGGTGGCAGTGTGACTCCTTCCAGCTGGAGGCAGTCATCATTCCAATGCTCGAGGAAGATGTCTGAATCTTTGGAGAGGATCTTTACCTGAAATGTTCCCCTGATTCTGCTCCAGCACCCTGTGGCAGCAGTGTAAGTGTAGAGTGGAGGGTCCAGGCAAGCCTGGAAAACCCATCCATTTGTCTGCAACTCATTTCAAATTAAGCAGGAAGGGGGCGGGGCTGTGTGACTGTTTACCATTGCTTATCCTGTTGGGATGGAGCCACCTGGACCAAGCACAGGCTTGTAGTCCTGAGGGGATCATGTTGGAGCAAATATATACTTTCACTGGTTCCATTTGACACGTGAAATTTAAAAACCCGCATCACCTGGGCTGGGGGTGAGTAGGAGACGAGGTCCGTGTGTACGGCGGTGCGGTGACCTAATAACTGGAACACGCAGCTCGTCGTTAAACGTATTCATGGTGCTGACAGTCCAGAGGTTTCACCGAACCCAGTGGGTCAGGATCTTTTACCTTTATCAGTGAAATAGAACTTCTGAGGGGAACTCACAAAGCAAACCACTGTCCTGTTCAAACCTCTAAATGCACTTGGGAGCCGACGGTGGGCTCTGGCTGGTGATGGTAGCAGCGTTGGGTTGTGGCACTAGAAGGCCTTTCTTGTCGTACTGGGTAGCTTTTAGCTGTTTTAGAGAACTGGAAATATGCGAAGTAGAAAACATGGTTATGTTTCAGCTTCACATCCTCTGGTCACTCAACGGTGCACCTTTTCTCGGCAGACATTTTCTCAGTTACAAGAATTAGAAGATCAGGAGGCGTAAAAATGGAAGGCCAACGCTGGTTATTAAATCTGACGTCTTCCAGTTTTACTTCTTGAGGAACAGATGCTAGTATGCAGGGATATTTCCTCTCAAGCACAAGCAGAACTGAGACACCAGCTGACCGTCTGCTGAGTCGTGTCAACTTCATGGCCCAGAACGGCGGCGAGGGGCAGCACAACAGCCCACCTTCTTTGACATTTTCAGTGTATCTTTGTCCCATCGGTTGTCAGACGGCCACTCGACCTCTGAGCCATGCCGCCTTGTAACTTTGTACTTCTGAGACAAATGCAGCAGTTCTTACTTGTGGTTCTCCAATCTATTGCAGCTGCAGCACTGAGGCTTTTTCCTGTTTTGGGGATGAGTTTCACACCTATCTGGTGTCAGTCACAGTGTGACTCCTGCAATCGCTTAGATCATTTTGTGTCACGTTCAAATTCTCGAAATGTCAGTTAAGTCCATTATAAACCCCTGAACTTGTTCAACTAGAACCTTCTATCAAGATGATGAGTTAAGAGGGATGTCAATGAGAGTGAGTCTAACTTAGTGAACTGGAGTGTGTGCGAAGGAGGATGTAAGGGGGAGTGAGATGTGAAGGCGGGATAGAGGGAAAGTGTAAAATTCTCTTTCCCAGAATAAACCTCTTCCCTGGAAGTACCGAGTGGCATGATGGCATCTTACCCTGCACTTGGCACACCATGGCACCCTCAGCTTGTGTGTGGTTTCTATTCGTGTGTATGTCCAGGCAACAAGTGAGTTCCTGAAGGGTCTGTGTGTGTGTGTGTGTGTGTGTGTGTGTGTGTGTGTGTGTGTGTGTGTGTGTGTGTGTGTGTGTGTGTGTGTGTGTGTGTGTGTGTGTGTGTGTGCACGGAGGGGGGGAGCAGCATGTATATGAGGCAGCCTGGCTGTGTTCATGTATGTTTACATAAGCGGATGTGAATTGACATGTTATTGCTTCTAAGAGGAGCCTGGAGAGCTCAGAGATGCTGTGTGTACTCACTTGTAAATATTAGGTGGGGAGCTGGGATCACCAGCGAGGATCCAGAGCCAAGGAATGACATTAGCTTGCACCGACGCACATTAGGAGCTGGCATTAAGTCATAGGACATGTACTGTTGCCTTCCAGACATGGATTGTTTGTCATAACAGAGGGCTAATGCTACAGCAGCTACGCAGGCCGGCTAAACAGTTAGCTTGCCTTGCAGCACAAGTGATGTCACTTTGTTAGTGGGAAAGAACAGGTGCTGCTTGTCCTGAAACGAGCAGACGCAACCAGAACCACGTGCTCAGGGAGTCTCAGTGGCATGTTCAACTTCACACACACACACACACACACACACACACACACACACACACACACACACACACACACACACAGCCTTTCAGCAGGGACAGCTGGTCCATGTAAAACACCTCACCTTTAACTGAGTTCATAGTCCTGACTTCTCTCCTTTGATGTAAGCAGTTTCTGAAAACAACAGTCAAGAGAAGCATGAGGAAGTGGATGAACACCAGTTTTGATATGATAACCAGCTCTTGCTAAGAAGAGCAGTGCAAATGTATTTGTCATGTCAGATCCTGTCAACGTCAGACAGACCATCCTCCCACAAGCAAGCCAGCAAATATCTGCGGCCTGTGACGGCTCCATGGATGAGAAAATTGACTCTGAGTTTCTCACTCAGAAACAGCTGGCGACTGTTATTCAGTCAGTGATGAACACGGGGCTCCAACAGGCTGCCAGCAGAGAAGCCTTGGTCTGTACGTCAGCGTGTACTTTGCGTTTGCAGAGACTGAGGTCAAACATGGTCTGCCTTCATGTGTCCTGCACCACGTTCTTTGACCCTCCCTCTCCATCTTCACTCTTATGTAACAGGTACTTCCTGTTTTGAAGTGACTGCACAATCAGCCCATAAACTGGACTTTAGTTGGTCTGCATTGTGATTCCTTTTCTTCCTTTGTTGGTTTGTCTAGATTATCTGTGTAATTTTCGATAAACGACATCCCCCCCAAACAAACAAAGGCACGCACACACACGCACACACACACACACACACAGTAGTTAAAACCCCAAGTCTGTGAAGAGGAAGTGTGTATTATGCTGCTCAAACCCTCCTTGTTACCCGCCTCTTCTGTAGCTTAAAAAAAGCACAACGAATGGTAAGTGGGAGGACGTTCTGCCTTTCAGTGTGCATGTTCCTTACGTCCGTCCAGATGCATGTGGGTTCCCTGTGTTTTTTCTCAACATTTATGGGCTTGTGATCAATGGACAATAAGACACAATAGAGTTCCGTCGCTGCAGTTTTTCTTTCCTCGCCGGCCGGCCAGCACTGACTCTTGTCCTCCTCTGTCTCATGCAGTCCTCCAGCTCAAACTCCAACAGAGACGCACACGAGAGGAACTGGTCAGCCAAGGGATCATGCCACGTAAGTGCCCCACACATGTATGTTGGTGCTGTTGGGCTTCAGCCAACAGTGCCCTTGAAAATGTAACTCATTAGACACACACACACACACACACACACACACACACACACACACACACACACACACACACACACACACAGAACATTGAAGCCAGTGCCTGAAGGGTTTTATTTCCCAGCACGTTTGCATTTGAGCTGAGGCCACTACAGTTTTAGCGTACACACATGCTAACACCAACATGGTGCCGTTTATGCTCGATTGATTTACGCGGCGGCGAATACGATAATGCCTGTTGTTATGCACATAGAATGAACAGGATGTGTGTCTACAAAGGTCATGAATCGACCGCCGTCTCCTATCGACTGCATGTACTCTCAGCCACTCTTCATGTGTCTTATTTTGGGGCGCTTTTGCACCAGTTTTTTGTTATCAAGTAGAGCAGCTTCCCCTTCTGTGTCTACTTCCTGTTTAAGAGTTCCGCACATCTGAAGGGATGGAGATCCTCTTTACGAAGCGGCATTTCTCAGACAGATTAAAGTACGGCTAGATGTTCATGTAGTGATAAAAGTCCAGCCGTGGCTCCACGAAGAGCCCTGGGTTTGTCCTAGTTGTTACTTTTGTCACGCACATGCGTGTATTTACATGTGTCGTGTATGATAGTGGTCATGTTACTGTTTTAACCGTGTGCCAGCTGTCATTGTTGAGATTCAATCACCCATGTATTCAGTTAAGGGGGAAACAGACCCGCTGCTTCCAGTCATATTGAGGTAAAAACATATCTACGCAGCTGAATCGATAAACTTGGACTTCAGCTACTTTTGTTGTTTTAGTTCTGGTTTATTTTCTTAGAGAATATTTCTGTTAGCGCTGCTAGATTTCAGTTGGCTGGTCCTCATAACTATCATATGGTAATTGTTGTTTCTGTTATGAACATGCAAAGCAAAGTTCACCTTTGCATCCAAAAAGATACATTAACATGTGTGTCAGCTTCGCAATGATGTTTTTAACTTTTAAACAAATAAATCTAAATTGGCCAAAAAACTGAAATACATAAAAGTGATTGATCAGAAGGAGAACGTCGTGACCAGCTGATCTCTATTGACAGTTGAGGGAAAGATGTCGTCCAACTGTCGTCATCGAGAGTTGTTTTCAACGCCTCTCATTCTCTGGTTGCTGTCCCACAGAATGCAAGCATCACTTTAATGTTTTCACGGTTGCGCCAGTTTGAACACGATACTGTTGAATTGTCATGACTTTGTGTACTTGTACATATTCAAAAAACTGTTGATGTTGAGCAGAAAATTGAAATCCTGCAGTAAAGTTCCAGTACCACCCAACTGGTGCTGATCCACCAGATGGCGCTCCAGCCAGTGAAGGTCAGGTGGAGCAGTCATACTGACACTCAGCTCACGTAAACAGGAGCTGCTGGTTAACAGATGCCAGAAGCGTTCAGGGGAAACTTTCCTCAAGTCTGGTGTAAAAGGAGTTTTTGGAATTTTAAATTATGTAAATTTACCAACTGGAAATGTTTGGTTAGGAGTGAATACTTGTCATGTTTCTGCCATTAGTTTGATAACTAATGATGGTTGGCACAGGAGAGGTGGTAAAAGCACTCGAGGGTCCGCCGCCTCGTGTCCGTTTCCCAGCTCTGCTCCTCCTCTCCTGGACAAACTCCCTGATTTCTGGGTTTCAGTGCATCGTTTCATCTTTGTCATAAAATTTCACATTGATGTACAATTCAGGCACAGATTCCTGCATCGCTGTAAAAGACCAAATACTTGAATATTAGTGTACGTGTGGTTCTGTTGGATTGACTGAGACGAATATCGATTCACTTGAATACAAGTTTATGCTTGATCAAATCATTCAGACAGCATTCATTCATCATTCAGAGAAAGTTTTCATCTGTGATTGTAGTTTTAGGAGCCCAGTGCTGGGATAGAAGATCTGCATGGATGGAGCGTGGCTGTCACGGAGGCTGGTCGTCTGGATCTGGCAGACCACCTCCAGGGTCCCTGCAGATCAGCTGAGCTCAACTCCAGTGACTCAATCACTCCGAACAAGCTGAGCGTCTCATTAGCAGCTGCTCTCACATCAGACTCTGCTGAGTGCTCCAGCTGCTGTACTCCTGCCTTGCAGTAGCATCCCTCCCCTGGCTGGGGCTCCTCGTCATGCAGGAATGCTCTGGAGCAGCAGCTTGTTATTCTCCTTTCATTTGCAACCATTTGGGAGTTGCAGTAAATGGAGGCCTGCTGCCGGACCATAGCTGACTTGGGTAGAGGAGTTCATTGTCACGATACCGTTCTGTGATGGAGGCTAAACAAAGCTGGGATTCATAGGAGGTCTAGCAGAGAATCTAGATTTAATGCTGGACTTCACAAACGCCCTTATTTTGACACAGTCAGGTGGAGTCGGGGCGGTGTAGCTGCCCAGGCCCGTAGCACAGGGGGGTTGTTGTAGGGTCGTGTGAGCAGCATGATGTCACCGCTGAGAAGAGGCTGGGTTCACCAGACGAGAAGTGGAGCAGCTCTGTGAGTTCCTGTCGTGGTCTCACATCATCACTCTGGTGTAGAAGTGCAGGTTGTGAGTGTGTGAGATGGGTCGGCCCTCATCTGCCCCCCCTCGCGCTGGTGGAAGCTGCAGTCCTCAAAACTCACCCGCAGTTGGACAGGGAAAACAACAAATGTCTCCATACTGCTGGGCGGAAGTAATCAGGAGTCCTGAAGCCTCGAGGCTACAGACATGGCGCCGGTGGCCTCGAGGCACTTCCTCCACCTGCTTAGCTGCTGTGGTTGCTAGGACAACGGTCAGTACAGTATGTACAGCATCATAACTAAGAAATAAAGATTGTAGCCCATGGCTGATACATTTGACCGCTTTAATGTTTCATATCAAACCATAATGTCTGCACCAAAGCTGCGGCCTGAGGCGGCGATGGCGGGCAGGTGCACATCAGAGCGCTGGGACCACGGCACTAAGGTTTAATCCCTCTCCAACGTGTACAATGTGTAACCCTGAATTCACTGTCGAGTTTTGTTGAGTAAAATTGGAGACTAAAGAATAGAATTGATTCTATTTTAAAAATAATTCCCCTTCAAGGGAGAACAGGTTTCAGTCACTGGTTCCTCAGTTTTATGCTCTGGTTGTCTTCATGTGACAGTAGAACCGTGTCGTGAAGCTTGGACACCAACAGTATGAGCTTAGTATGAGTTTCCCCTGCAATTCCTGCTGGATCCACTTCGCCCCAACCTGTGCCAGCTTGCATGAGACAAACCACCTCTTGGTCGTACCGCTGCGGTCGAATCCGCTTCCCCTCTGGCGCCGCCATGGTGAAGGAACCTCAAGACCCGTATGACAATCTGTGGAACCGATAGATGATGACCCTGGTCTTCATCACAGATCTGTTCTGCTCTCTCACGTTGGCTCAGCTGGCGGAGGCTGAGTGGCTGTTGATGGTATCACAGCTGGTGTGTCAGTTTCCAAGGGCTGTGACACCAGGAATGCCCCCCCCCCCCAAGTCATTTGTGGCACAGTTGACACCCATAATGTAACACACCCCTGGCAAGGATTTCACCAGCTCCTGACCAATCAGATCATCACAATCTTACATCATCCTAACTGCCGCTGCCCTCCCAATATCCTTCCCCAAACCCAGTTGACATCTTTGTGGTGGTTGAGCTTCTCGAAACCTTTGTTTCAACATCAAGTCAAAAATATCCTCCGTGTTCCTTCAATATCAGATCAGGTTTTTGGCTTGGATTTTTCTACATTTAAAGAAGTATATAAAGCAGAATGGAACAACAGTGTTGGCACACACTCCACCGACCACATGCCTTCAGTACCCAGTCTGATTATGGGAAAAAAACACCTGGAACAGACTTCAGTGACAGCGGTGTGTGTGTGTGTGTGTGTGTGTGTGTGTGTGTGTGTGTGTGTGTGTGTGTGTGTGTGTGTGTGTGTGTGTGTGTGTGTGTGTGTTTGTGTGTGTGTAGCCACTTGTACCCAGCTATTCCACAACATAGCTGTAAAATGGCGCTTTGCTTGTCGACCCAGAATCAAACAACACCAGCGCTCTTGCTTGTCAGTTTATGCATTATTCCCATGTTCAGCAAAATAGGTGTGACTTGTAAACACAGCAACTCTCCGGAGTCTTTGTGAGTCCCATTTCTGCTAATGTCGCCTCTGACTTCTGTCTCTGCAGCGCTGAAGAGCCCAGCAGCCTTTCACGAACAGCGGCGAAGCCTGGAGCGAGCAAGAGTGAGTGTCTCCACGAGTCCTTCAAACTCTGCTTGGTGGAAGTGTATTTAGACACAATGAAGCAGGTAACTCTGGAGCTGTAGGTACCTGCTGTCCCAATGGAAGCAGCAGTAAGATGGCTTGCTTGGTGCAGACTGAAGTTCGTCTGCATGTGGTCTGTTACTCTCGATAACTCGTTGTGGAAAATTTGCACACTGTCTACACACGGACGCAAGACATAAGAATTATGTCACACAACTCTGAAAAATGTTCCAAACGTGATCTCTGGTTCGTGTGCTGCAGTCTAGTCGAGTATGGACGTGCTCTCACATCCTGCCTCCCCTCCTCCTCCTCTCTGTCCAGACTGAAGACTATCTGAAGAGGAAGATTCGGAGTCGTCCGGAGCGCTCTGAGCTGGTCAGGATGCACATTCTGGAGGGTGAGTTATTGTCGTTTTAAGCATGAGAACTGCTAAATGATTTCCTTAGAAATGAAGAGTGTGCAATGGAAGGTAAATAAAAACAAGCAAAAGTTTATTCAAAAAGGAAGCATCCACGAAACAAATAGGAACCAGTTCCAAGTCCAAGGGTTACTGCATAGTTCCTACTCCGTATCAACGTGTGCACAAGCCTCAACTTTCATATCACTTTGATGGCAGCAAGTTTCAAAGGCTTCTCCTGCTCCACAGCAACACCTCCGAAGAAACCCAGCTTCCCGTGGCTTTGGATTGACTGAAAATAAATGAATTGATGAAAAGAAGCCACAGCTGTGCCAGCTAGTCTTTGCTGTATGTCCTAATAAATCCTACGTGTGTTTACACGCATGTTGCGGTTCTGCAGAGACGTCGGCGGAGCCCTCCCTGCAGGCCAAGCAGCTGCAGCTGAAGAGAGCTCGGCTCGCCGATGACCTCAATGACAAGATCTCCCACCGACCGGGCCCCATTGAACTGGTTCACAAGAACATCCTGTCTGTCAGCTGCCCTCTGCAGACGTCGCCCCTGGGTAACCCCCCACACAAACTGATACATGTGTGTGTTTGTGAAAAGGGATTTCAGACTGTTGCTAGGGTTGGAAAGTCGCCCCGTCACATGACGGGGGACTTGAGCTTTGCTGAGTCTCGGTAAGAATTTGTAGCGTTGTTTTACAGTATTTGTAAGAGAAGGTGACATCGTACTCATGAATTTCTCTTCAGCAAGATAAACGTGACTCCGATGTGAATTCCACTTAATAACTGTGATTTATGGAAAAGAGAAAAATCCTGTGGGCTTGGGTTTCCAGACAGAACCCAACCAGGACCGTTGCTCGGCGATAGTGAGTGTTTGGATGCTAACACACAGACACTGAGAGGAGAATGAGTTATTGATCCAATTGACAAATGCTCTCTCAACTCAATGGAGAGATACGACGTGTCGTGATGGATGACGGTGTTGTTGCACCACCTCTAGCATTTGAGTGACGCTCAGTCCGCACCTTCACCTGTGTGATTAGGACATCCAGGTGTCCCCGCCTGTCTTGAGTGTGTAAACACACACACTCACTTCCATTGCTCAGCTCTCGCTTGCGTCATCCAGCTGGCTGTAACAACTATGTTTGGCCACAGTCCTGAAGTATGTGGAAACATGCAGGTACATACATAACTTCCCTCACGTTGCTCATTTCCTTCTGGCAATTTGCTCTCGGACCTTCTTGCAGAAGAACAGCAGGAACTTTGGCGTCAGCCACGTTCAGTCCTCGTCCACCATCAATTCACTTGAGCTGGTGATGTTTCTGGTGTGTCACAGATTCACCGAAGGGCGCTGGAGGAGAGAGTTCTTCGTTAGATGAAGACAGCAGTGATGCGCTGTCACCAGACCAGCTGACAAGTCACGACTCTCCTCTGAGCGCTGTTCCACAGCTGTCGCCCTCCAATGTCCTTACTCAGAATGGAGACATGTCCCCCACACAGGTACTATTTCAGAATGTCACTCAAATACAAACAAGTCAAATTTCAAGTCACAAACCCAAAGTACTTGATCAGTTCCTCAAGCAGCCCCCTCCCCCGCCTCCACCACCGCCACTCCCTCTCCAGGTGAATGGGTCGGACTCCACCCCTTCCCAAAAAATGACAAACGGGACTGCAGGGACCCCCACAGCCACGCGCATAGCCACTGGGCAGCTCAAGGTGCGGGAACACAAACTTTTATGCTGCTTCTCACAAACAGCCAACGTCTGAATATTTGACTTCTGTCGTGACTTTGACTAAATCTGACCTTAATCTGCTTTTGTCGAGCAGCTATAACTGTCTAACACCCCCGTCTCCTCCGTCCTCCCTTCCTCCTCCCTGACCCCATTTCTCACGGGTTCTGTCTGCAGTCTCAGGCTAAGACGAGTTCAGACCGTCCTCCACACAGACCCAAGAAACCAAAGGACAACAAGCCGAAGGTCAGTTAAATCGAGTTAATGCGATGTGTGGATGTGTCAACTCAGCATAATGGCACTTCCAGAGTTTATTATTTGGATGTCTTACGTTCTTATTTGGTGTGTTTCAGCTCTCCCAGGACGTTTCGGCCTGTATTTTTCACATTTCTGTGCAAATGCCTTTTCTGGCTCAACTTTAATGTTGAGAGACGTTGACATGACATTTAAGCTCCGACTGGATAGCCGAAAGATTCATTCGGAATGTTGAGATTCATGGTTACTTCAACCACAGTGAAAAGAACAGACACAGATTCTCTGATACTCAAACTAAATACGTGTGGTGTGGGAACTGTGAGCAGCTCGCCGACTGGGCTAAAGTAGCAGTGTCACTCCTTGACTGTGTCCATAAGATTATTAAAGTTCTGCGTTGTCCTTGAACTGTCTTTGTCACCTGGATGAAGGTGAAGAAGCTGAAGTACCACCAGTACATCCCTCCGGACCAGAAGGCGGACAAGGAGCGTCCTCCTCAGATGGATTCGTCCTACGCCAAGCTCCTGCAGCAGCAGCAGCTCTTCCTGCAGCTGCAGATTCTCAGCCAGCAGCAGCAGCACTACAACTACCACACCATCCTGCCGGCCCCCCCCAAGTGAGTGTGTGTGGAAGTGAGGATGACAACAGTCGAGCCGCTCTTCCTCAGATGGCTCGTCTACATTTGCTTGAACCAACCAGTTCAGACCTCCCACAGTCAACCTCGGGCGACTGCAGTGTAAAAAATAAATGCCATTTTTAGGATGATAGAACAGATCTTTCTCAAATTTCTCCTCCTTGGTCCGTGCCACTCGCCTCCACCAGGAGGGGAAGTCCCACTCTGTTTTAGCTCTGGAACGAGGAGAACATTTCCTCCTCCATCGAGCAAACGCTTGTACTTTGTTTGTCCGTCCTCAGGCAACCACCAGACACACCTCCCACCTCCAACTCTGGCCCTTCACCCTCTCGCAGTGTCCCCATCACGACCAGTGCAGCCGCGTCCGGTCAAGGCGGGACTGCCCGTCAGAGTCAAATGGGGGTGGGAGGAGCCAAACCAGGCACTCTGCCAGCCAATCTGGATGAGTTCAAGGTTAGTCAAAGAGACAGATCGACTGTTGCTTTGGAAACTCAAGTTGATGGAAGGCTTTTGAAAATGTGAACATATTTTTGGTCCAAGTTTGGATGCATTTTATTCAGTGGAACAGTAAATTGTATAAAGTCTAGACCTTTGTGCTCAGGATCAGCAGTGTCGTCCCCTAAAACTCTAGCTCTATGTCTTCCCTCTGAACTGGTTTCTGGCAGTTTCACGCCTGTTCTCTCCCTTTGAGTCAGCAGCTGCTATCTGAGTGCTGCTGTGGTTTCACCCTGCAGGTCGCTGAGTTGAAGCAGGAACTAAAATTGCGTGGTTTGACTGTCTCTGGCACCAAGAATGATCTAATCGAGCGGCTCCGCAACTACCAAGAACAAAAAGGTGCAAGTGCAGCTGTTTTTAAAAATGGCATATCACAACCCGTCCAGCCGAGCGCTGCTAGCATAACAGCAGCCTCTCCAACCACAGCCTCTACCTTGGACCACCACTCAGGAGAGGCAGGCTTCAAGGTAGATCTGTCCTCATTGGGGCAGGCTGTCCCAGGTCGGGTCATGCGTTTTGGCAGCACCAGCTCCAGCCCGCCTGTGTCTCCCACGCCGTCTGAGCGGTCGTTAGCGGGGATGAGTCCAGATGAAACCAGCTGCAATGGAGACATGTTTGGAGAAATGGTGAGATCCATGTTACATGAAACACACTTCCACTTTTGTCCTCCCCCATTTTAACTCTCAGCTGATGTCTCCACCTGCAGGTGAGCTCTCCGCTGACCCAGCTCACCCTCCACCCTTCACCTCAGCACCCATCAAATGTCTCCCCTTGCTCACAACTACTGTGCAAGGTCAAAGAGGAGGCTGAGAGCTCTTGCAGCTTCTCCAGACCTTCACCCACCACAGTCCAGCCTCCAGAGACCCTCTCTGGATTTGCCATGGATACCTCCTCCATGGACAAAGACCAGATGCTCCAGGAGAAGGACAAACAGATCGAGGAGCTAACCAGGATGCTGAGGCAGAAGCAGCGGCTTGTGGAGACGCTCAGATCCCAGCTGGAGCAGGGTAAGACGGTAGGTGGAGTGGTGTTGGAGAGGGAAGGAAGTGAGAAGAGAGCAACGTGCCCGGAGGTGAAGCTTCAAACACTGATAAAAGCCTCAGCCATCCAGCCTCCGGTGCTCCCCAACGGCCTCACGGTGAAGGTGAAGCAGGAGCTGGAGAGTGAGGAAGGCATGGATGGAATAACGGAGGAGGCCCAAGCCAAAAAAGTGTCCCAGCCGACACAGTGTTCTCAGGAGACCCTGCTCCGGCTGCAGCAGATTCACCGGCTGCAGGTCCAACAAGCTGAGCACCAGAAACAGCAGCAAAGTCCACTGATCAAGACAACGCCACCAAAACAGCAACAGCAGAAGAAAGAGGCTCAGATCCTCCTGCAGCAGCAGCAGCAGCTCCAGCAGCTCATCATCCAGCAGACCCAGCAGAAGCAGCTCCAGGCCCAGCAGAAGCTGGCCCAGCAGAGACTCGCGCATCAGAAGCTGGCCCAGCAGAACCAACCGCAGCAGAAGAACCACGTTCAACTGAAGGAGGCGCACAATCAGACAACAGTGACCCAGATGCCGGCTGGGAACCAAGCCCAGCAGAGGAAGCAGCTGAAGGCTCAGAACCGGCAGCAGAAGCAGCCGACGGCAGCTGTCACCACGCAGCAGGTGATCCCCCTAGCAGCATCGTCGTGACACACGGGCCGAACTCAGAACCTCAGTTAGCATCACATTCGGGCAAAATAGGAACTCCCTCAGTTTCAGACACAAACAACTCAGCTGGCAGGCTTTGCTTTTCATGAAAATGGACAGCGCAGGAAATAGAAGCTCTGGTTAGCTCTGATGTAGTGAATCTGAAACTCGGGTGTCTGATCAGCTGTTGGTCTGCTGCGGGGTTTCGTTCCCATCGCCTGGTTTGGAGCGAATAAACGAGGTGATACAATACGTGCTTTCATTGCGAGGGTAACGATACACACGGCTGTGACTGGGAATTCCTGCATTTCCTTTTGAGACATTTCACGGTTTGCTGGTAATTCAGTCACTAATGAGATGGAAACCCAACTTGAATGAGAGCAAATCATTGGCTGAACTTGGCTGTCAAATGCTTGTGAATGAAGAAATGAAACAAAATAATACAAAGTGCTTGATTTCATGTTTTAGCATTAAAATCCAGTTTAACTAAACAGCACCAGCTGAGACCAAATGAACGTTCAACTCACAGCGGAGCATAAACGAGTGATTATGTGGCAGATGGATCGGCTCCACTCGGTGTCGGATCAGTGTGACATCATCAGTCAGTAAAACGTGACATCGCTGTATCAAGGTGACGTGCTAATGAGAGGTGTGTCCTCCTTGCTGTGTCTCCAGGTGACCCCAGTCTTCATCAACCAACAGAACAGCACTCAGGCCATTTCACTGGACCTGCTCAAGGCCAACGGCACGCCCACACTGGTCACCGACAGCAACGGCAACCACTACTTAATCGCTCTGACCAGTCACACCGCAGACCGCCAGAGCCGAGTGTCCTCATTGCCCAAGACCAATGGACGCATCACGCTGAAGGTAGGGGCTGGGCGGGGCTAACATGACATCCCCCTGCATCAGGTCGGAGGTCTTCATCTCCTGGTTGTCTTCTTCCAGAGGTTGCAGTCGACTCCAAGCAAACTCCCGAGCACTGACAGCCAATCAAAAGAGCAGAAAGAGGCGGAGCCTGTGAGTGAGCCAATCAAAAAGGTAGTACAGGATCTGTCACGATGATGTGTTTGTCGTACGCGAGAGGATGTTTAGGTGTTACCTGACTTATGAGAACCAGCTGCTATGGAGCGTCTGCATCAGCAAACCCCGTCACCAAGCTTGTTCTCTGTTGTCTGTTCTCCATTGTCTGTTGTCTCCAGCTCGTCCCTCCCTGAGGGACCTTCACTCCTGTAGTTTGACTCTTTCTAACCATCAAAAAGCCAAGTAAGATGTGGTCCATGTGGCTCACGTCCATCAGTCTGTCCTCCACGTTGGTCTAGGCTGGAATATAAACGCACAAACGAGAGAACATTTCACTCAAGCAAACACTGTTTTTACTGCTAACCAGAACTCACTAGCATGCTAATACTGATGCTAGCATTATTATTTAATTCCCCTTTTTTCACTTCGATAAAAAAATCTAACTTGTTCTTAAAGGCATGATAATGTGAGTCAAATTCATGTCATGAGAAGAGCAGCAGTTTGGGTCCTACAGGAAGTGACCTCCCTCTGCCACAAGGTGTCGCCACCAGCACAGTTACACATCAGCAGGCAGGATGAGAAACCTCAGGCTGAGTTCTCAGTCCTCTCAATTCTCCACCCACACACAGGGACAGAAGACGGGTCTGCACCTGGACACCAACGGCGTTCCACCCCCCAGCACATCAGTCACAGCTCCCCCGAACCTGCAGCCTTTCTTTGACGACATGTCAGACATCGAGAGCCAGAGCAGCATCATCTCCTCTCTGAAGGTAGCGCCTCCTCATCCTCGCCCAGTGCCGCTTCGTCATCTCATCTCCACGGCCTCGACCTCACTGACCTTTTCTCCTTGTTTCTCCTCTCATTTCATCCTCCATCCTGCCAGAGAGAGACAGCGTGTCCGCCGTACGACCGGCACACTCTCTTTACCCCCCCCTCTCCCAAACCCACCACCTCCCTTCCTCCTCAGCGCTCCAGAGTATGTCCTCTCTTTAAACCTGCCGCTGTCCCTCTGCCCTGCTGTTGTTTCTGCTGTCAGAACCCAGTCATTGGTCTGGTGTTGCCTTGTGGGCTGCTGTGTTGTGTCGGTCCGCCAACTCTCCTCCTCCTCTGACTACATTTCCCATCATCCTTCTCTCTCCCCATGCTGAGGTTCTAGAATCACATTGTGTTCTGCTAAACGCATACAAGCACTGTACTTCTCTCTATATCATAATACAGTTGCAGTAAATATGTTAGTGAAGAGAACCTCAGAACAAGAAAACTACTCAACCCTGAAGGGAGACTGGTGAGCAGCTGGGCCGCTTCAGGAGGACCAGAGCCTCCGAGGAAGACCTGAGGCCGCCTCAAGGAACCCAGTGACATGAATGATAATTCTTGGAGTTTTGACTTAAATTTAGAAAAACTCTCTACTGACTTGATGTGACTCGTTGGCTTGTGGCCTGAATCCTCCTCTGTGGTGTTAGAGAGTCTGTGGGTCTGAACTGGAGGCTGGAGATGGAGATGTTGGTCCGGAACAAATAAGAGAGTTGTTAGATGATGAGGAAAGGGTGTGTGTGTCTGTGTGTGTGTGACTGTGTGTGTGCGTGTGTTCGTGTGTGTGTTTGCATGCATGTCTGCATCTGTGTGTGTGTGTGTGTGTGTGCGTGTTAACGTGTACGTGTAAGTGTGTGCGTTTGCGTGTTAGCGTGTGTGTGAGCTGATGGCTCTTCCTGTGTGTCAGCAGGGAAATGGCGTGAACAGCCAGCAGATGGACGACCTGTTCGACATCCTGCTCAAGAGTGGAGGTAAACCTCAAAACCGCTGGTGACATCATCACGTCCTCACCTGTACTGACGCCATCTGTCTCTTCCTGTTCTCCAATAGAAATCCCTGGTTTCAAGGCCAACCCCGACCCCTCCCTCGCCCCTCTCCACTCTGACTCACCCTCCCCATCTTCTCCCCCATCCCCGCTCCACCTCTCCCCACCCACCCCCACAGAGGCCCTCGGGTCCCCACAGCCCCCCCTGGGTGAGCCCTGCACAGGCAGCGGGCGTCTGGAGGACTTCCTGGAGAGCACCACAGGGGCGCCGTTACTGGGGGTGGAGCCGGACGGCGCTCTGACGCTGATCGATGACCTCCACAGCCAGATGCTGAGCACAGCCAGCATCCTGGATCACCCCCCCTCCCCCATGGACACCTCCGACTTGGGGTTCTCCCCCCACTCGACGGGGCTGGACTTTGGCGACCCCACGCTGGACAGCATGGACTGGCTGGACATCTCCATGGTGGGCGGGAGCAGCGGGATGAACAGCAGCAGCGAGGGAAGGCGAGGAGGAGGAGGGGACGGGGACGGGGGGACGAGCCTGGCCCCCCTGGCTCCACACACACCGCCGAGCGTCTTCTCAGCTGATTTTCTGGACAGTTCGGATCTGCAGCTACACTGGGAGTCTGTCTGTCTGTAGCCGCCGCTCCTGCACACGCTCACACCGACTACAGGCTGCTTCTTTAGTTCATGCACACGGATACCTTCTCTATGCTGTCTCTATCACTGCTGGGGTCACTGACACACACACACACACACACGCACGCACATGCACGCTGCCCTGTCTATCACTGGCTGTTACTTTATGCAGGATGAGGTGAAAGTAGTGGAATTGGAACTGAAGAAGTCTGTGGGTTGTGGCTCCGCCTCCTGTGAAGGGGCGAATCAGCTGGAGTTCCTCCATCATGGCGAGCGGTCGCTGAGGGTCGGTAGTGACATTTACTCCAGGTGGCAGAATGTGTGTGTCAGTGCCTCCTAACCTTTGCACTTAGCTGAGTCTGATTGGTTTCACGGGGGTGGGGGTGTTCAGGTCTGCAGCGGAGCCGTGGCGCTGCGTGGCGAGGTGAGGTGGCGCGAGCGTTCTGTAACTGGTCAGCTGAGCCATTAATGGTGTACAAAGAAAGGCAGCTGCCGTTGGCCTCCTCACCTCACCATGGCAACCTGAAGCCCACCCACACGAGTCAAACCCCCCAGCCGTGGCTGGTTGGCAGTTGCTGTTGAGATGAACATATCAGGGCAGCAGTCATCATGGAGCCTCAGTGGAGGAGGCGTGTTCCTGGTCACATGACGGTAGACCACTAATGCTGTATATGGGGTGTATATTATCAATTGTCCATATGACTATTTTTCTTTGCTGGTTGCTTCCAGTTGAGCTTGCTGGCTGGGGAGAATAGCGTGAGGGGCGGGGCTTCCAACAAACTTGGACCTTGTCTTTTTTTTTTAAAGAAAAAAAGGTTTAAAAAATAAACATACAAAAAACTCAAATGTGTCTCGTTCTTTTTAATAACGACAAATCATACAGAATATTTCAAACCAGTCCAAATAAACAGTGTGCAATGAAAGGGTAACTTCTGCAGGTGAGGACTGCTGCCACCAGGGGCGCTGCGAGGCAGAGGCAGCTGCATCCTGCTTCTCTACGCTTTGTGTGATTGCTGCACAAAGAAAGTCTGAAAGTAGAAATACACAAATACTTGGTTCAAAGTGAAACTCTCCCTCCTCCCCTGAAGTAAAAGTACAATATATGTGACTGATCGTCGTCTATATGAGGTTTGTGTGAGCGTTGACCTCTACAGGTCATGTGACCTGGTGTGTCTGTGAGCTGAGCTGCTCTGATATGACCTTCAAATCTGTGAGGTCACCCTCATCATCAGGTCATCCAACATCTGCCAAGAAACCAGCGACTGATTTTCTCTTTGAGCAGCACAGTGGGGCGGCCCGGTGGAGCAGTGGTCCTCACTGTGGCCCCCAGCAAGAAGGTTGTGGGTGGAGCCCCGGCTGCAGCACAGGGTCTTTCTGTGTGAGTCTCCATGTTCTCCCTGTTCCTGCTGGGTTCTCTCTGGTACTCCAGCTTCCTCCACAGTCCAAAGACATCAAGAGGGACCAGGTTAATCCAGACTCTAAATTGACCGTAGGCGTGGCTGGGAGAGCCAATGGTTGTCTGTCTCTGTGTGTTGGCCCTGCCATGGACTGGTGACCTGTCCAGGGGGAAGGCTGCTGGGATAGGCTCCACCCCCACCACCCTGAACAGGAGAAGAGGGAGAAGATGGAGGGAGGGAGGGATTTTCTCTAATCAGTATCATCAAGTAAAATCGTCCCTGAAGTCAAACTACTCAAGTACCTCCACCCTCCACCCCCACACGGCTCAAGTTGGAGAATCAACCATGTGAGATCCAGGTTACAGCTTCCTGTCTAATTGTGGGCGGAGATTATGTGACCTCTGTCCTCATACTCTGCTGCATTTATAATTAACTACACTAAATTTATTAATGCTATCAGAGCCCAGGCTGCATTCAGAGGTGGAGCTGTGTAGGTGGAGTTGAACCTGGAAGTATGGAAGTATGTGACCTTCTGATGTCAGAAGGAGAGAACAAACAATCTGAAAGTGGACCTAAAACTAGAAGTTGATCACTGAAGTGATCCATGCTTACTTCCATCAACACATCGTCATCGTCCACCAGCGAGCTGCTTCCTCCGCGGCTCGCACTCTTTTAATCTGCTCTTTTATTTTGAAAACCGGAAGACGCATTAATCCGTTTCTGTTAGTCCGCCGATTCCTCCGCTGAGGTCACGGCGGGTTGAGGAGCCGCAAAGAGGATTGTGACACACTGCGAGGATCCGTGAGCCGAAGGTGCGGGGAGTGAGGGAGCGGAAGTGGAGATTCTAGAGAACCAGCAGAGAACCTGTTGAGAACCTTTGGGTGTTTGTTGTCGGGGCTGAAGAACTTCTTCAGAACCGTGGGAGAACATGTCGAGCCTCCGGCCCCGGCGGTGCCTGCTGGAGAAGAGCCCGGGAGGTTACGGCTTCCACCTGCATGGACAGAAGGGCAGGAGCGGCCAGTTCGTCCGGCTGGTGGAGCCCGACACCCCCGCCTCCGCCGCTGGGCTGCGGGCCGGCGACCGCCTGGCCTTCGTCAACGGAGAGACGGTTGAGGACGAGAGCCACGCGCAGGTGGTGGCCAGGATCCGCGCCAGCACCGGGACCCTGGAGCTGATCGTGGTCGACCCCGAGACCAGCGAGCTGCTGAGGAAGCTGCAGCTGCCGTGCCGGAAGGAGTTCATCACGGAGGGGATACCGGTCCCGGACTCGGACTCCGGGGACAGCCGGAGTAGCCCGGGCTCGGACAGGGAGAAGACCGGGGAGAACGGAGACACCACCCCGGAGAGGCTGAGCCTCGGCTCCAGCACCGACACCCCAGTGAGTGTTTGGAACCCTCAGGTCTGTGTGGACCCGACTCCAGGCGGACCCGGTTCGTTTAGACACGAATTCTTAAATACGTAGCAAGACGTGCACGTGACCGTTCTGGGAAGGTTCGAGTCGCAGAAACCAGGAGATTGTGTTTGTTGACGAGCTCATCAGGTTCTGAATCACTGGAGCCAGACCCCCGCTACCTGGGGGGGCCAGACCCCCGCTACCAGGGGGGGCCAGACTCCCGCTACCAGGGGGGGCCAGACCCTCACTACCTGGGGGCCAGATCCTCACTACCTGGGGGGCCAGACTCCCGCTACCAAGGGGGGCCAGACCCTCACTACCTGGGGGCCAGACTCCCACGACTCCTACCTGGGTGGGGCCAGACCCTCACTACCTGGGGGCCAGACCCTCACTATCTGGGGGCCAGACTCCCGCTATCTGGGGGCCAGACTCCCGCTACCTGGGGGGGCCAGACCGTCACTACCTGGGGGGCCAGACCCTCCCTACCTGGGGGCCAGACTCCCGTTACCTGAAGGGCCAGACCCTCACTACCTGGGGGGCAGGACTCCCACTACCTGGGGGGCAGGACTCCCACTACCTGGGGGGCCAGACCCTCACTACCTGGGGGGCTGGACTCCCGCTGTTGGGGTGCCAGACCCTCACTACCTGGGGGGCCGGACTCCCACTAACTGGGGGTGGGACTCCCGCTACCTGGGGGGGGCAGACCCTCGCGACCTGAGGGCCAGACTCCCATGACCACTACCTGGGGGGCCAGACCCTCACTACCCGGGGGGCCGGACTCCCACTACCTGGGGGCCCCTGGGGGCTGTTGTATCACGTCTGGTACGTGACGTGTGGGGCGAACTCTTGCGTTCTTGTGACGCGTATGGAGACAAACCTGAAGCTGGATGTTGAGGCTCGCGTTCAGGTGAGAAGATTCACGGAAGGTAAAGACTCAAAGCCACCAATCAAATCAAGGCACGTGACTCAGGTGAGGCGCAGTGGTGCCGGCCTAGAGGCTTCTGGTTTGACGTCATCTTGCATTCCACTGTCAGGTTTTTCTTGTTGTCGTTCGTGGTGATGCCTGCCGATGACGCGACACGTCCTGGCAAATAATGATTGGAGTCACATGACCCGGTTCCTAGAGACACGGACTTAGAAAACAGAAGATCACCTGTGCGCTGACTGAAGGGTGAACGGATGAATGCGCACGTTTCACTCTGAACATCAATGACAACATGGCAGATCCTGACTTTGATCTCTGACTCTGATGTCTGTGGTTCTGTCATCTTGAAGCTGTAGGTTCTCTCAGGAGTCTGGAGACCTTTGACCCCTGAACTCCCTCCAGGTGATCTCTGGATGAGGTCATGGAGTCACACGCATCCCCACCAGAGGTTCTGACACATGAAAACATTCATGCACAACCCAAACCGACGTGAACCAGAACCTCTTCATTATGGGAAAGGACCATTACAGAACCCAGACATGAGGTGGGCCAGATCCGAGAGAGCTCTCAACTCACCAATCTGGTTCTGGATAGACCCAGAAGGTTCCAGCAGTTTCAGTCCCAAGTCTTCTTTCTGGTTCCTAGAAGTTTAAACAAGCATGTAAATGTAAACGTTGATGGTGCCGGGGTTTTAGGAGGAGATGAAAGTGGAACCGCTGGAGTCCTGACCTGAGTAGTTCTGATTCTTCCTTCTAACTTCTACCAGTTTCCTCCTGAGCAGATGTCAGACTGGACTCTGGGGGTTGTGGTCCAGTCCTGGTCATGTGACTGGCTGAAGGTTCTCAGATCACCAGTTTGTAGCTGTGCCGGTCCGGCTCGCTGGCACTGACCCGGTACTTGATGATGTCACGGATGTTTAACAGCAAACTGCTGATATCATCTCAGCGCCGACATGGCTATGAAAGTACTGGACTTTGGTATCAGTATCATACTGTAGTACTAGTACTGCAGTTGATGGTGCAGTTTACTGCTGAACTTTGATCCAAGCAGGAAGAATCAGCGTATGTCAAGACGCCTGATGACAGAGAGAACACCTCTGCGTTCTGGTTCTGTAGAGAACACCTCTGCGTTCTGGTTCTGTAGAGAACACGCCTGCGTTCTGTTTGTGTAGAGAACATGCCTGCGTTCTGGTTCTGTAGAGAACACGCCTGTGCTCTGGTTGTGTAGAGAACACGCCTGCGTTCTGGTTGTGTAGAGAACACGCCTGCGTTCTGGTTCTGTAGAGAACACGCCTGTGCTCTGGTTCTGTAGAGAACACGCCTGCGTTCTGTTTGTGTAGAGAACATGCCTGCGTTCTGTTTGTGTAGAGAACACGCCTGTGCTCTGGTTCTGGAGAGAACACGCCTGTGTTCTGGTTGTGTAGAGAACACGCCTGTGCTCTGGTTCTGGAGAGAACACGCCTGTGTTCTGGTTGTGTAGAGAACACACCTGTGTCCCCAAGATCAGATCAGCTGACTGACCGGTCCAGGAATGCGTGTGGACAGGACAAGTGTTCCACTCTGAGGATGAATCCATCACGACCATATTTTGGGTGAAGCTTTTGATGATCAAAGTCATCAAGTAACAGCGATGACGGGTCATAAATGAGACTCCGCCCCCTCATAGCTTCATACAGGACGTGTCATCAATCATTAGCTGAGCCTGGATCAGGACGAACTGCTGAGGCAGCGGTTGATGTCAAAGGTTCAATCATTGATAGATGGATGAGAGCGGCAGGCTGGAGAGTTGATGAGTCCGGCCAGGTACACAGGAGGGATGACCCCACCCCCCACCCCCCCACCCCCCACACACACACACACACACACACACACACACCTTCATCTGAACACACTGAGATTCTTGTTGCTTCGTCTCTGTTAGTGTGAGCTTGTTCCAGGTACCTTTTCATTTATGATGCAGTGATTCATGCACTCGTCTGTTGATGACATGAACGAGTGAGGAAGGTTGATGAATCATGTGACCAGAAAATCGTCTGTCCTTTCATTTGCAGTCGTCAAGTGTTTGTGTTGTGAGTTCAAATCCATGTCATTTGTCCAGATGAGCAAACAAATAATCAAATGATCCTATCGTGTGTGTGTGTGTGTGTGTGTGTGTGTGTGGCAGGAGGGGGGGGCCAGGCTCAGGCCTCGTCTCTGCCTCATCCAGAAGGGGGCAAATGGTTACGGCTTCAACCTCCACAGTGACAAATCCAAACCAGGTCAGTTCATCAGAGCTGTGGACAAAGACTCTCCTGCAGAGAGAGCTGGACTCAGGGCCCGGGACAAGATAGTCCAGGTATACACACACACACACACATATATAAACACACTCATACATACATATACACACACACATACATATACACACACATACATATACATACATATTAGTGGTGCAACGGATCACCATTGATCCGTGATCCGGTTGGATCAGTATCTTCGGTTCGGTACACACGTGATCCACGGATTGATTTGATCAGTAGCGCGGTCACGCAGTTCAATCCAAATACTTGTTAGTGTAGCGTAACGGCGAGCGGAGGAACTGAAGAGCTCGAGAGCCCCGCGTCGTTTAAATCTTCCGTATGGGAGCATTTTGGCTTCCCCGTCAATTATAAAGAAGGAAAAAGGTTAGTTGATGAAACCGTGACGGTGTGTAGGCACTGTGGCACAAGAAAGCCATATGAAAGTGCGAACACATCGAGCATGGCCACGCATTTGCAGCGACATCACCCTGGTGTTTCCCTGAAAGGAGTGAAAACAAACGCTGCTCAACAAACTCTTATCACCGCGGCCTTTAAACAGCCCCTTGCTGCACAATCTGAGCGGGCTAAAGCATCACAAAATCTATCGGTGTCTTTATAGCTGCAGACATGAGGCCATATTCAGTTGGTTTACAAAATAAATGAAAGAAAGTTGTTTATTTGTCTTGTTTTTTTGTTTTTGTTTTTTTTTTTGCTGATCCGAAAAATGATCAGATCCGTGGCTCTGATCCGTGAGTTTTTTGATCCGTTGCACCCCTAATACATATACACATACATACATACATACATACATACATATACACACATACATACACAAATACATACATACATATACACACATACATATACATACATATACACACATACATATACATACATATACACACATACACACATACATACATACATACATACATATACACACATACATATACATACATATACACACACAAACATACATACATATACACACACACATATATATACATATACACACACAAACATACATACATATACACACACATACATATACATACATATACACACACATACATACACACACATACATACACACACATACAGTGCCTGTCAGAAGCTTCACTCTAGTGGGTTTATGGTCCAGGTCCTGTGTGTCTAGAGGAAGATCTGGACCAGAACAAGAAAGTCTTGATATTATCTGTTGTACTATATATATCATAGACTTGCTAGCACTAAACTGGCACCACCCTGTGCCCCCGCCCCCCCGCCTCCCACCCCAGGTAAATGGCGTGTCAGTGGTGGGCATGCAGCACTCTGAGGTGGTGGCAGCCATCAAGGCGGGAGGAGACCAGACCAGACTCCTGGTGGTTGACCGCAAGACGGAGGAGTTCTTCAAGAGACGGAACATCCGTCCAACAGAGGAGCACATCAGTGGTAACACCTGTAACCTACTCACACCTGTATGCCTGTAACCTACTCACACCAACACTCCATCTGTAACCCACTCACACGAACACTCCACCTGTAACCTACTCACACCTGTATGCCTGTAACCTACTCACACCAACACTCCATCTGTAACCCACTCACACCAACACTCCACCTGTAACCTACTCACACCTGCACACCTGTAACCTACTCACACCTGCACACCTGTAACCTACTCACACCTGCACACCTGTAACCTACTCACACCAACACTCCACCTGTAACCTACTCACACCTGCACACCTGTAACCTACTCACACCTGCACACCTGTAACCTACTCACACCTGCACACCTGTAACCCACTCACACTAACACTCCACCTGTAACCTACTCACACCTGCACACCTGTAACCTACTCACACCTGCACACCTGTAACCTACTCACACCAACACTCCACCTGTAACCTACTCACACCAGCACACCTGTAACCTACTCACACCAACACTCCACCTGGAACCTACTTACACCTGCACACCTGGAACCTACTCACACCAACACTCCACCTGGAACCTACTCACACCAACACTCCACCTGGAACCTACTCACACTAGCACTCCACCTGGAACCTTCTCACACCTGCACACCTGGAACCTACTCACACCTGCACACCTGGAACCTACTCACACCTGCACACCTGGAACCTACTCACACCAACACTCCACCTGTACCAGTTAAAATTGGAGCTGATGTGGTCTTTGTCCACTCTAGGATGTCTTCCTGAGCCTTCGTCATCAGCCAGAGAATCAGACAATGAAGAAGAGGTGCGGAACACACACACACACACACACACACACACACCACTGCCAGCATAGTAAAGAGTGGATTGGCCCCTCTGTTGACATTGTGACTGACCTCTCACCATGGCAACAGGAGTTGGTTGTGTTTCTCCTGGAGGATCATGGGATTGAAGTGGCTTTAAGGCTGGTTGGGGATTAAAGTCCTGAGGTGATTTACTGGCTGTTTACATCCTCACACAGGCAGCAAGAACAATTAATCATTTACAAGAAATTACACAACATAATTGTGTGTGTGTGTGTGTGTGTGTGTGTGTGTCTTGAACATCTAGCAGAGGGTTGAGTTTCATGACTGACTAAAGCTGCAGGGCTGTGGTTTTTCCCATCAGGCGCCTTCCTGCGCCCCCTGCTGGCCCTCATGTTCCCCTGCAGGCTGCTGATTAAACAAACATATCTAAGCACTTTGAAGTTGGAATGTTGTAGTACCGCTAATTTAACCCCTGGCACCAAAGTTTGTTTTCTTAGTTTTACATCTCAAGTCAGAGAATTCATCCGTTCACTGCGTCAGGGCTATAACGTCACAGGGGGCGGAGCCTAGCCTAGCTATCATTGGATGAGAGGCGGGGTCATCCTTGACAGGTTGTCAGTACATCTCAGGACTAACATGTAGGGTCAGACAATATCCAAACCTTTGACCTGATCTGCAGGTTTCTGTTGTGTGGACGGAACCTGGTGAACCTGGAGAACCCAGAGAGGGACCAGGAGAACATGCTAACGCCACGCAGCTGCTCTCTGTTAGCTTGAAATTCATGAACGGAAACCGTTGTTTCTGCAGCCTTAGACACCTCAGAGTTCAGCCTCATCAGCTGCTTTGGCCGCTACCTGGTTCTCCCAGGCGCCCCCCCAGCCTGAGCACTAGGGACCCCCCAATGTGAAGGGAACCCATCAAACTACTGTAATTGATCATTATAGTTGAAGGGTTTTCCCTGCTGGTCTTGGTCCTCAGTCTGAGACCGGACAAACCCCTGAGGGACGTGATGTTGGACCAAGTTTGAACCGATGCAGTTGTTTTGTTCTGACTGGTTAACTTTATCAATATATTGGTAATATTGGGAAGGGCACAGTCTTATTGTGTGTGTGTGTCCAGGTTGAGAGGGCCCCAGACTTGGTCCCAGACCCGACCCCGGACCTGGAACCGGCCAGCAGCCTGGGTCTGAGCCTGTCGCTGGCCCAGGCCCGGGAGAGAGCTCATCAGAAGCGAGCGGCCAAGAAAGCGCCGCCCATGGACTGGAGCAAGAGGAACGAGCTGTTTAGCAACTTATGAAGACCCCCTCGCCAGTGGGCGGAGCCATACTGTCCTCGATCTCTCTGTCACGTCATCACTTAGAGCGAGTTTAACAAATTTCTGTGCTGATTTTATTTGCTAATTTCCTATTTTGACACACAACAGAAACTGAGGGTGATTTTACTGTCAATTTTATGAGGAACAACAAAAGGAAACCTTTTCTCGTGAGAAATGTCAGCGTTGATCATAACGGGGCAAAAGTTCTGATGTCTTTTCTTTAACCTGTCGTAAGACTTGAGAGTGACAGTCGTTTGATGGTGTGACACCCCCCCAGTGAGACTTCACCCTTGATCCACACTGGATGATTTGATTGGGGCCGGGGGAGAGGTGCTGCCCTCGGCCCACAGAGGTGCACTTTACTGGGGCGAGGAGGAGACGCGGCGGGGTGGGGTGGGGGGGGGTATTACTTTCGA
Source organism: Aulostomus chinensis (assembly GCF_037954235.1). Lineage (NCBI taxonomy): Eukaryota > Metazoa > Chordata > Actinopteri > Syngnathiformes > Aulostomidae > Aulostomus > Aulostomus chinensis. The sequence continues at coordinate 6,606,130 of NC_141342.1, forward strand.
TTATTTTTATTGTATAAAATCAAAGTAAACTCATGGGTCTGAGGAAAAACAAAAAAAATGTTAATCGATAAAATCAGTTTTATGCCTGCAAATCACTTCTTTGTCTAAAATGTATTTTCTCAGCTTTTTGTTTTAAATGAGTTCTTGATGGAGCCGGACGTCCGTCCGTCCGTCAGCCGTTGATTAGAGGAGAATGAAGAGTTCTTGATGGAGCCGGACGTCCGTCCGTCCGTCAGCCGTTGATTAAAGGAGTGACAAAACTTAAAGGGAAGTGAGTTTTCTTTTTAATGAATAAAGAGGCTTTGTTCTTTTGTCAGTTTTTGTCACATTCACCTAAAGAGAATCAGGAAAATTCAGAAACAGCAGCTCAGTTCCAGTCCAGGGGCTGCTGAGGTGGTGCTTCTAAACAGGATCCACATTGGCTAGGTCCTGGTCTGGTGTCCTCCCACCTGGACCACCGTGGTCCAGGTGGGAGGACACCAGACCAGGACCAGGTGCAGTTTGGGTTTCTGCACAACCTGCTTCCTCCATGACCCGACTCTACTTAAGTGGCTGAGGACGGATGGACAATCACAACAATGATTGTCCTGCAACCTCAGGACCAGGTCCAGGTCTAGGACCAGTTCCAGGACCAGGACCAGGACCAGGTCTAGCCTCACAGAGGTGCGGGTGTTGAGCTGGGCAGTGGCGTTTGAGGCAGCAGTTGTTGAATCTACAGAGGTTTATCTTCATGACATCCCATTAAAACGGTCATGGTTTAAAAACTGAACCCAACAGGGATCCAACTGTCGGGTCCGTAATGAGCCTCAGACCCCAGACTCCAACTCATCGTCCCAGACCAGTCAGGGGTCACACCCCCACCCTCCAACACCTAAACTACAAATGAGATGTGTTTTTGCCAGTGGGGCTGGGAGCGGGGGGCCCAGCACGTCAAGGCTGAGTGAAGGTGGTCTGGACTGTGGAGAGGATCCTCACAGTTCCAGAGATCCAGTCCAACACTGGAGGACCAGAGACACAGAACCACCTCCTGTCCCACAGCGTCCTGGCGGACCTTCATATTTGATACGGATGTTTGTTTTAAACGGCGAAAGTCTTTGTCCTGATCCCTGTCAATCATGATCCCTGTCAATCACGATCCCTGCTAATCATGACTCCTGTCAATCACGATCCCTGCCAATCATGACTCCTGTCAATCATGACTCCAGTCAATCATGACTCCTGTCAATCATGATCCCTATCAATCATGATCCCTATCAATCATGACTCCTGCCAATCACGCTCCCTGCTAATCATGACTCCTGTCAATCACGATCCCTGCCAATCATGACTCCTGTCAATCATGACTCCAGTCAATCATGACTCCTGTCAATCATGACTCCTGTCAATCATGATTCCTATCAATCATGACTCCTGCCAATCACGCTCCCTGCTAATCATGACTCCTGCCAATCATGACTCCTGTCAACCATGACTCCAGTCAATTATGATCCCTGCTAATCATGACTCCTGTCAATCACGATCCCTGCCAATCATGACTCCTGTCAATCATGACTCCAGTCAATCACGATCCCTGCTAATCATGACTCCTGTCAATCATGATCCCTGCCAATCATGACTCCTGTCAATCATGACTCCAGTCAATCACGATCCCTGCCAATCATGACTCCTGTCAATCATGATCCCTGTCAATCATGACTCCTGCCAATCACGATCCCTGCTAAACATCCATCCGCTCTTCAAACTCCTGGGTGCTGACTGGCTGCGCCGCTGAGCTCTGATTAATGGTTTACTGTATTTTGTCTTAGTTGATTCGTGCTATTTAATCATCTGCTCGCTGTATTTAGAAGTGAAATTGTTAAACTTGTTAATTTGTGGCTCTTTGCCAATAAAGAAGATGAAAAAATCCAAGTGGGCGTGGTGACACGTCCAGTCACGTGATCTAACACGGAAGTAGTCAACCCGGCGTCCCTGAGTGGTGTCTGTCTGAACTCTTGAAACCCACGGACCTGCAAGTCCGTAGCAGCACCGTTCCGACCGGCCCAGCTACTGCTGCGGGTGACGGCTGTTCGTGAGGGAGGGGGCCATCATGGCCGGAAGTAGCCGCAGGACACGCGGCCAGTGAGGTAAGCTGACAAATGTTAGCATGCTATGCTAGCAAGCCTCTTTTCATGGTTATAGCAGAGTTTATTCAGAGTACAGGCCCAGTAGTTTGAGTACCTGAACGCAGTATTTACTTAGAAACATAAAACATAGACGACGATAGCTGGTACTAAATGTATATGAGAAAAAACACAGGTATAACACACACACACACACACACACACTGCTGCTATACAAGGATGTTCGATATTTGTGAGGAATACTTAAACCTTCCATTCTAAGTGCTGGATGAGTCCGTGCTTCCTCTGATCAAGTGAGAGTGTAAGTACACAGATGAACTTGTACTCTGGCAAAGCTAAAGTGATGCATTCCACAAGATTCAAGTAAAAGTAGTGAAGTAGTTGACTTTGAGTTTTTGAATCAAAAGTCAAAGTATTTGTCCACACCTGTGTGTGGGAGCCCTGAAGGTCACGTTGAGGTCGCATGTGTTCCAGCTGCGTTGTTCGGGTTGTGTCCCCTTGAAGACGAAGGGTTCAAACGCGACAGCACATCGTCTTCATCTTCATCAGCTTCATCTTCACTGTCATCTTCATCTTCATCAGCTTCACCTTCCTCTTCAGAGTAACTCAAATCTGGTGGCTCACATCAACGTAGTGTAGGGTCAGTACTTGGTGACTCTCCACCTCGACGCAGGTTGGCCACTGTTAACAGATGAGAAAACAGAGAATGTCAGACAAGCGAAGGACAACATACTGAAGAAGAAGACGAAGTGTCGGCAGCAGCAGCACAGACCTGATGGCTGCTGTCACCTGACGTGGAGGCCGGCCTTGTAGGATGAGAGTTCAGCCGTCTTCCCTCCTGAGTGGTGGGGAGGGCGGAGTTCCACTGGCTAACTCGCGCTTGTCTGTGTGTGTTTGCTCCTGCAGCTCCGTCCCGCTCGTCCGCTCCGGCTGAGGTAACGAGTCATGCCTGTCCCGGCCATGGCCGAGCCTGCAGTCGACCACCAAAAACGCTTCCAGGCGGCTGTGGACGTCATTCAGAACCTCCCCAAGAACGGTATGCAGACGCCACCGGGACCCACTCCACTCACACGCACACGTGATAAGTGGGCGGAGCTCCACTATCAAGAATAAACGTGGCTTTTTATTATCTCAGCATAAAGTTGACCTGTGTTCAAGTCTGTGTTTCAGCTGGGCGGCGTGTTTTTAGAAATACTGGGCTAGAGATCGGATTTACAATATTATTTTTATTCATTATTCTAATTGAACAATAACCAATAACACAATAACACACACTCTCACTCTCACTCTCTCCACGTCCACGTCCATGTCCTCAGGTGACTGCTCTAGTAGCGGAGTGAAGTTTCTCCTGAGGTGGGAACTAAGTTTCAGGTGTCTGTCTGTCTGTCTGTCTCCAGGCTCCTACCGGCCGTCCTATGAGGTGATGCTACGTTTCTACAGTCTGTACAAGCAGGCGGTGTGTGGACCCTGTAGAGCACCTCGACCAGGTTTCTGGGACCCAGTGGGTCGCTACAAATGGTTTGTGTTTGGCTGGGAGGTGTTGCTGTGACATCAACAGTTCCACCTTCCTCTGTGCTTGGGTTTACACCTCCATGTTGCGTGTGTGCGCGTGTGCATGTGTCAGGGATGCCTGGAGCCAACTGGGGGAGATGAGCAGTGAAGGAGCCATGGCGGGGTACGTGGACGAAATGAAGAGAGTCGCCCAGGAGGTACACGCAGGAACACCTTCAGGGATCTAGTCCACTTTATTAATAAGTAAACAATTAAAAACAATGGACATTATGAAGCATAAAATGAAATTCCAACAGAGGCCACACAACTCTGGTGCTGGACTGAAGGCCATGAATGAATGACACAACATGGAGGTTTACTGCTGCTGCTTGGTAGTAAAAGCCTCTGATTTCCATGGATCAGCTGACATTCTTGATGTATTAAGTGAAAGAACATCAGCAAAATGTACTGAAAGTAGAAAGCGTGAAGGTCACGCTGTCAGTACATGATGTGAGTTGCTCATGTGTGACACTGTCAGCCATCTTGGACAGGTAGCTCCAAATACAGTATTTGGACAAACCACAACTCTGTTGCTACACTTCCCCGAGAAAGAAAATGACTAAGTTCAAAGACAGAGGTCCCTTTGTCCACCCCTCAAACCAGCATGGAGGCTGGAAAGCTTGACTCAAGTTGTGGAAATGCTGAAAAATTGAAGCAAATCCATCTGGCGAGAGATTTTCCCGGCTGCATTCCCAGTTGGGGAAATGGTGGTTCAGGTAATTCAAAGTGAAGTAAGGTGAGATGTGTGCATTTCCTTATTTTAACAAGTCATCGTTCAAAAGCTCTTCTTTCACGTTTTCACCCGACGCTGTCACCACTGAGTCGGTGAGAGGACGTGGTTTGTCCAAGAAGTGAAGTCATAGTCACCTGTCCAAGGTGGCTGACCTTGTCCTGCATGCACCACTCGATTCTCATGCAGGGATCAAGATCCTGACCTCACACACCACTGAGTCAGCGTCATGCCAGAGTCCGTTCATACAGACCTGATGTGGTTGAAAGTTCCGTGACTGCAAAGAAACTGAAACTGAGGTCATGTTCCTGTTAGCATGTTAGCATGCCAGCATGTGCAGCTGCCTACTCAAAGGAAAGTGTGTTATGATGTCACATCTTCAGGTCATCGACACCACGCCCATGAATGAGAAGACGGCGTCACTCTTCCATCACTTTGCGCCTCTTTACCTGGTCATCGATGACATGCCGCGACCGCCACCGTCCCTGCTGCTGCTCACAGACGGTAAGTGGACTTGCTGCTGCATCACCACTGCAACACCACTGCTGCATCACTGTCACTCTACTGCTGCACCACTGCTGCTCTGCTGCTGCATCACCACTGTTACTCTCCTGCTGCACCTCTGTTACACCACTGCTGCATCACCACTGTTACACCACTGTTACTCTACTGCTGCATCACCACTGCTACACCACTGTTACTCTACTGCTGCATCACCACTGCTACACCACTGTTACACCACAGGTGCATCACCACTGTTACTGTACTGCTGCATCACCACTGCTACACCACTGTTACTCTACTGCTGCATCACCACTGCTACACCACTGTTCCTCTACTGCTGCATCACCACTGCTACACCACTGTTACTCTACTGCTGCATCACCACTGTTACACCACAGATGCATCACCACTGTTACTCGACTGCTGCATCACCACTGTTACTCGACTGCTGCATCACCACTGCTACACCACTGTTACTCTACTGCTGCATTACCACTGCTACACCACTGTTACACCACAGCTGCATCACCACTGTTACTGTACTGCTGCATCACCACTGTTACACCACAGCTGCATCACCACTGTTACACCACAGCTGCATCACCACTGTTACACCACAGCTGCATCACCACTGTTACTCGACTGCTGCATCACCACTGCTACACCACTGTTACTCTACTGCTGCATCACCACTGCTACACTACTGTTACTCTACTGCTGCATCACCACTGCTACACCACTGTTACTCTACTGCTGCATCACCACTGCTACACCACAGCTGCATCACCACTGTTACACCACTGTTACTATACTGCTGCATCACCACTGCTACACCACTGTTACTCTACTGCTGCATCACCACTGCTACACCACTGTTACTCTACTGCTGCATCACCACTGCTACACCACTGTTACTCTACTGCTGCTACACCACTGTTATTCTACTGCTGCATCACCACTGCTACACCACAGCTGCATCACCACTGTTACTCTACTGCTGCATCACCGCTGCTACACCACTGTTACTCTACAGCTGCATCACCGCTGCTACACCACTGTTACTCTACTGCTGCATCACCGCTGCTACACCATTGTTACTCTACAGCTGCATCACCGCTGCTACACCACTGCTACTCTACTGCTGCATCACCTCTGTTACAGCTTTGTTACACCACTGTTACTCTACAGCTGCATCACCATTGCTACTCTACTGCTGCATCACCACTGTTACAGCTTTGTTACACCACTGTTACTCTACAGCTGCATCACCACTGCTACCAATATTTCCTTTAATATCATTCGCTGGTTGGTGGGGGGGCAGCGTGTGATGTATTGTGTGTTACTGCAGGTCTTAAATGCCCAGACAGACCAGCAGAGACGAAGGAGCAGGACCAGGTTGAGGAGCTGGAGGGCCCCAAAGAAGAGGCCTCTCCTCCAGAGGGTCCAGAACCTGTGGTCGAAGACCTCACTACCACCCCCAATGGTACGTCGTCCTTCAGCCTGGAGCTGGTCCACATGCTGCCAGAATCAGCCTGGTGGACTTGGGAGCAGAATGCACTAACAGATGTGGTGATGTCACTGTGAAATCATAATGTTCTGCTAGAAACAGACAACATGAGGCAGCAATGCTGTTTGAGTAACTAAAGTGACCTACAGTGTTCTGAAGTCCTGACTTGTGTTGAATCGGCAGGCCAGAACTGTTGTGGTTCCTCAGCCCAGTATAACTTACCAACACTGACAGAACTCTCTCTCCTCCGGTCTCCTCCAGACTCTGGAGTGTGTGAAGGGTTGGTGCTGACCAGTGACTCTGAGACAGACGTCTTCTGTGACTCAGTGGAGCAGCTTGGTAATGAGAAGGTAAAAGTTGGCATTGCCCCGTGTGTGTGTGTGTGTGTGTGTGTGTGTGTGTGTGTGTGTTTAAAGTCCAACTCTGACATGTTCGTGGTCCACAGCTTCCAGTCATCCAGTCTAATGGCTTTCAGAATGGCCACGAGTCCTGCAAGTCACCACTGCTGCTTCAAAGCCACCAGCTGGGGGTCAGAAGGGTGGGGGCGGGTCAAGGTGGAGAGGGAGGGGAGGATGGTCAGGGTCCCACCAGGAGGAGTCGAGACACTGGACGGGAAGGTTCCTCCCGCAACTGGAGAGAACGTAAGCGGCTCCGCAGGCATCAGTTGTCAACATCACCTCGTCAGAGTGAGTGTCTCACCTCTGAGTCTGTCCTGGTGTGCAGGAGGACTTCCTCAGGGGAGCCCGAGGTGGGGGGCCATGGGCCATGCCGGTGGGCCCCTGGGCCGCGCCGAAGGGGCGGGACAAGGAGGTGACGGTTCAGAGGGAGGGCCAGAAAGACTGCAGGAGGCCCAGCTCCAGCAGCAGATCATCCTGGCTCTGAGGAGACTCCGGGAGGACATGAGGAGTGTGATGGACAGGCTGGAGGTGGTGGAGAGGCTCGCCGCCACACATGTAAGAGCACACGAGACCTATACATCTGAGGGACAGGGTGGGAGACCTGTGGGACAGAGACCGGCACTGGTCACGTGACCCTTATGAAGCATTATTTAATGAGCAGCAACAATTCTCCACATTGTACATGACTTAAACCCAGCAAGAACCTGCCGCGACCTCTGAAGACGCCACGTTAGTTCCCAGCCGTCAGAGGGTTGTTGTCTTCTGAAGACTTTGTGGTTTGTGTGGCAGGTTCAGCGTCCAGAGTGGAGACCATGTCTGCAGTGTGCAGCTACTCAAGAGCAGGTAAGACACCAGCGTCTCCCCTCCTGCAGACCAGAACACACGTTCAGTATGTGGTCATTAATCCCGGCGTAGCTGCAGGGGGCGGCGCTAGGATTAATGAACCAAAACCCAGAGTTTAAACCTGCCAGCGAACGCAGCCGCATGCATCATACTTGTAGTCGAACGCCGTTTCCGTTACTGCAAAGTTTAAAAATGGACTCATAGTATTGATAACAGTGGCACGCAGTACTGGTGAGGATTTATTCACTCCATGAGCAGGTGGAGGTCAGAGCGTGGTGGAATGCCGTTCCCTCTGCTCCGGTTTCCTCTCCAGCAAAACCCACTGGGCGCCTGAGCGTGGCACATTCGATTAGCCGCGAAGGGTGTGTGGCGAGCTATTCAAGACGTGTCACATGGTGTAACAGTTACCTGCTTGAAAATCTTTCTGAAAGGTCGACGTGATTGTCAGTATCAAAGTGATCTGGGAGCAGCGACGTCATATCAGGGAGAGTTTCTCGTGCTGAGCTCTGTAGAGGTGGTGTTCTGCTGAGGTTCCATGTGTCTGGTGTCTGGTGTCAGGAGGAGAGGTGGTGGCCCTTCGACCTGTCGCCCCAGACTCTGGTTCTCTTCCTGCTGTGGCCGTTTGCTGCCCAGGGTCTGGTCTACCTGCTGAGGAAAGCCCAGCGCAGACGGCTCCTGCCCTCCTGAAGTCACATGACCACCACCACCACGCTGCCCCGTCAGGAGGAACCAGAGGTGGACTCTGGGTGTGTGTGTGTGTATATGTGTGTGTGTGTGTGTGTGTGTGTGTGAGAGAGAGAAGCTCAGGATTTCACTGACAGACTCACTTGTGCTCTCATGGGAAGTCATGTACCTGTATTGATGATGTCACTGATGGCGGCGATGTATGAATGAAAGGCGATGGGACTCGTGACACACACGGGGCCTGACTGAGGTGACATAACGACATCTTTAAATGGAAACTATGACATCACATCAACTGTTCCAGGTTTGAAGGAGAATCTGAGATGTGCTGTAATAAACATGGTGGAAGCAGGTTTGTGTGTGTGTGTGTGTGTGTGTGTGTGTGTGTGTGTTTTATTAAAGGGGATCATGTGGACTGGCCTGCATGCAGGTGATCTGCTTGAAAGATCCAGTAGATTTGAAGGATTTCCATTGTCTTTCCTCTGTTCACATACTCAAATGAATAAATGATAGCAATCACAGCTGCTGGTGCGTTCAAGGACCTCACACAAAAATTGCAGTGCATCACAACAGAAAGACAAGAGAACCTAAAGGGAATATTAAACACTGCATTTTAAATAAAATACTAACAAAGCAGGCAAACGGGCTCTGCTGTCATGAGTTTGCTAGCTGAAGCTCCAGGTGAGAGTTCAGGGATTTCGGTCTTCATCGCGTAAATCGCTTGATGGCTCCGGAAGCTGAGCTCAGCCTGGCGTTAATCCAGCAGCTCCCGGTCCCTCCCTCCTCAACCCGGGCGGGTCAGCAGACGCCAGCCTGGCTGCCCTCATGCTAATCCCTGGAAGCCCCGCCCCCGATGTCAAGGTGACGTGGATGAACAAGCTAAACCCGGAAGTGTCGACTTGTAGCTTCAAAACAAAAGCACAGCTTCCGCCAGTCACCTGACCAGAAGGTTCAGAACGTGTCGGCTGGTTCATGGTCCGCTGGTTCGTTCCCAGACAGCGATTCACGCATGATGGTGTGGGGTCAGTCCCCGGGCCGCGGTTTGGACACCGCTGCTGGACTACTATTGAGGACGCAGCTCACTCTGGTGCTGCCTGCAGCCCGGCCGGGACTTCATGACGTCAGAAACGTAGTTATATTTTATTTTTGACGTCTTTTATTATGAAGGTCCCGGGCGGAAGTAAGTGTCTGTCTGTCTGTCCGTCTTTGTGTTGTGGTTTGAGGTCAACTATGGGATTCTGAATCCAGGCGTGGTGACATCATAAGGGAGGTCTGGACCTCCAGGATAAAACCATGAGACGACCTGCCAGTAGACTGTAGACCCCTTCTACCAGGACCAGGACCAGGCCCCCATCCCATCCTCATCATGCTGGGCAACAGAAAGAAAGGAACGAGGAACGGAGCCGGGACGTCCGAGTCCAGGACCATCGACCCTCTAAGGAACCTGGGTGAGAGTCTCCAACTCCCGGTGAATCTGTCCATAGAGGTTTGTGTGCCTAGCCATGGTTCCCGGACCCTGACCCGGGGGGGGGGGGGGGGGGGGGGTCTCAATCAGAGGGGATGCTATAGCACGTGACCCTGTTCAAAGGTGAGGTGACCAAAGCTGGAGCTGGATTTGTGGCGTGGAGGGACAGAAGTAGAACTCGATGGGTCAAAAAGCGGACCAGCTGGTCCTGGTAACACGCTTCATCTACTATATTTACATCTCTGTCTGGTGAGTGTAGCACCGTGGCTTGTGTGTGTGCGTGTGTTTGAGTGTGTGTGTGTGTGTGTGTATGCATGTATGTTTGTGTGTGCGTGTGTTTGAGTGTGTGTGTGCGTGTGTGTATGCGTGTATGTTTGTGTGTGTGCATGTATGTATGTTTGTGTGTGTGCATGCATGTATGTGTGTGTGCGTGTGTGTATGTTTGTGTGTGTGCGTGTCTGTATGTTTGTGTATGTGTGCATGTGTGTATGTTTGTGTGTGTGTGAGAGTGTGTGTGCATGCATGTATGTAGCCTGGAGTAGAGAACCTGGATGGCGGTTCAACCCAGGACCTTCCTGCTGTCAGGCAGCAGAGTCGAGCTCTGAGCTCGTATCCTCACTCGTATCCTCACTCGTATCCTCACTCGTATCCTCACTCGTATCCTTACTCGTATCATGAGCGCTGACAGTGGAACGCGTCGGTCCACTTGGAGGTTTGGTCAGTTTTGTTGTTGTTGCAGCTCAAGATATTTGAGGAGGTAAATGAGCGATGACTCCAACGGTTGAAGTGTTTTGACTCTGCAGGGCGTGTCCCGTAGTCCTGGGACAACTGAATGAATCAGGAGCTGTGGCGGTTCCGCGAGCCCAGGGGTCCGTTTGTGTTCTGGCTGTTGACAGTTTCACTTCGTTTCGATGGTTCATGATCAATGTATCAAATCATGTATCAAATGTATAAATAACATTGTAACAATCGCAGCACCTCAGTGCGCCTGAGCTTAGTGGCCTCTGCCGCCCGCGCTCTTCTCTGTCGCGTTTCAGCGAGGGCGGAGCTAAACGGACACACACACACACACACACACACGCACACACACACTTGTCCCTGTGCAATCAACAAATTGCAGTTCACGTTCATATTGGAGCTTTGGTTGGTGGTGTGACCCCCTCGCGGTCACGTCATTGGTCACTGGCATTCGTCTCTGGTGATCAGGACATCATCCCATGACCTCTGAACTCCTCAGACTTTCCCTTTCGACTCAAAGGTATCGAGCGTCTGTTCTTGGAGACATCTGGTAGCGTCTCCTCCATCAGCACCTTGTCATCTGCGTCCACACCCAACTGCTGGTCCAGGACCAGAACATCACAATTACAGGCTGCCATGAGAAGTGCAGCCGTCCAGATACACGCCCTTCTAATTCGGGCTGGTCTCGTTCCCTCCTCCCTCCTGCCCCGCTCCAGTGGGCCGGAGGTCACGTCAGGGTGTGTCTTGTTACTCCTTTGCCGGCGTCCTCACGTCTCTCTGCCTGCTCTCTCTCCAGGGGTGCAGGAAGATGAGGATGTGAAGCGGATGCTGCAGGGCTCCAGCATGGTGAAGGTACGACTGATCAGCTGTAAGATGTCGCTGCTCCTGAAACACAGGAGGAATCATTAATGAATGTTTTCTCCGAAAAGGTCCGGTCGCCACGCTGGCAGAAGAGGAGAACCCTGAAGCTGCTGGAGGACGGCGTCACCGTCTGGTGTCAGTCCCACAAAACCTCCAGCCGGGCCAAAGAGCAACAGTCCTGTAAGAGCATCAGACCTCGTATGATGAACATGACGTACGTCTGCTGGTCGTGAGTCACTGTGGTGTGAGGGAGCAGCGGCAGGGCCAGACCCCTCACTGGGGACGCTGGTCTGGACCAGAATCCACAGTCTCAGTGTGTCAGTCACTCGCAGCCAATAGAAGTGTAATCTGCTGCAGGGTTCAAATCTCACTTGTTAAAGGTTAACCATGCGTCCAAATACACCTGTAGATGAAATGTGGCGGTGCTGCGAGACGACTGCTGACATCATCGTCGACAGAGCTCCGGTAGTGTGACCTCAGGAAGGAGGCCGTGGAGGTGTTTGAGCATTTCATCATTGTAACTACAGGATGGCGATGCTCTGATGGACAAGCTCAGGGCGAACGTGGGCCTGATGATCCATCTCAGCCTGGATCTGGCGTGCCAGCGAGCAGCATGTAGACGTGCTGTGGCGAGCCGCCGCTGGCCTACTTAACTGTGGGCTAATGCCGGCTGATTGACACCCACACAGTTCTCATCATGTCATTTCATAGGTGCGCCATGGTACCTTTTTCACTTCACGTTACATTGCATATTGGGAAATTAAAGAAGAGTCCTTCGCTTTGGCGTGCAGGGACGGACTTTCTCTGACTACACGACTAAACTATATTTTAGCAGGAAGATTATCTGGGCTGAAATTTACCCGTTGTAGTGATGGGGTTACTACTTTCAACGTTGGTGTTCTAAGGTTCAGCTTTCCAGAAACTCTTTCCAAGTCAAACAGTCAGCAGATGTGAGCACACCTCCAGATGGGGGTGGGGCACCGGCGGCCTGTCCTCCCCCTCTGAAGTGTTTCCAGAGGAGCGTCTGGGTGGAGATGCAGTGGCTATTTTGGTGAAGGGTAAATGCTACGTGCTGCTGCGCCTGTGTGGCGCGAGCTGCTCTCCTCTGCTATCGGCCCTGATTACAGAGCTCATCTATTTCCAGCTGAGGACAGCAGCCCCTCCCTCCCTGCTCAGCATCCAGATTACAGGATTTGACTTGGTGGGGGGGCAGCGGGCCTGGAGCCTGCGGTTTGCTGCTATATGGTTAACATGCAGCTCAGCCACACACACACACACACACACACGCACACACACCTCCGACTGCAGATGTTTGCTCTGTCTTCTCAGCCTCTCCTGACTGCGACCTGCGAACAACAGACGTCCCGTTTTGTAGACGTGGACTCACTGGTTGCATGGCTCTGTGACCACAGCATCTTCTTCTGAAACCTGGCGCGAACGCAGCCTTCATCACAGGCCTTTAGCTGGGTTTCCTGTCTGAGAACGAGTGATGCCCTCCCTTCTTATCCGCTTTGATGATTTGTTCCATCAAGTTGTCATCATGTAAGAACCTCTGTGTCTTCCCAGCACACAGTATCTACACTTGAAAGAGATGAAATTTAAATGATACCGTTTGGACCGCTACCTTATGCTGCACATTTCTGACCACCAGGGGGCAGCAAACTACCATAACACTGGGGTTTTGTAGGAAGCTAGGACATGCTAACCTCCCTAGCATGAGCTCGTAATGATCTGGTTGACATCACGAGCTTTGAGTCGTAACTGGAAACACTGAGGCAAAGCTGCTGCTCTGTGAAGCGACAGGGACTCACTAGCACCTCTACAGACATGAAGTGGTACTGCATGAGGAGACACATCAGTTGCTGGCATCCTTAAAGTGGAGTGAACGTCTTGCGATGAACTGGCTTGTACTCATCTTCTCTCTCTCTCTCTCTCCCTCACACACCACCAGTCTCGGTGATGGAGGTGGAGTGTGTGCGCGAGGGCTGCCAATCAGAGACATTGCGACAGATGATCGGTTCAATACCTGAGGGCCGGTGTTTGACGGTGGTCTTCAGAGGACCCCGCAAGAGTCTGGATCTCCTCTGCCAGAGCCAGGAGGAGGCTCAACACTGGGTCCGGGGCATCCGAACGCTGCAGGGGAGGGTGGAGAACATGACCCAGAAGGAGAAACTTGACCAATATCCTTCCAGGACTTGCTTTGTCTCAGCAGAGGCCAGTGGTCTTCTTGTGCGCATCAGTGGCACAATCACAGCAGTCCTCCTTCACTTCCCCCGTGGTTCAGGCTTGTGTGGACAGCATGTCTTGGCTGTCAAGGGAGGATGTTGTGGGTGGTCTCTTTGCTTTCATGCCATGTCGTGACTCATGGAAGTGCCACCGTTGAACGGGTTCTTATTGTGAGCTCATGGACTCAGGATGGATGTGACAGCTGTTCTCACAGACCCTCAGGTAGTTTTAGTATTTCCTGCCTGGAAATACTAAAACTACCTGAACTTTGAACCTGAGCCATCAGGGTACAGTCAGTACACGCTGGGTTGGGGGGATCATGTGTGTGTGCTCGCTCTGCTTCCTTGACCATGCGTGTGATACCTGGATTCATGCTTACCTGAGTCGGGCCGACCAGAACCACGATGACAAGATGAGCTATGATGAGGTGCAGACGCTGCTGCAGATGATCAACATTGACCTGAGTGAGCAGTACGCCCGCAGCCTCTTCCAGGTGCTCCAACACCTTTCCCATATAAACCTGCCCACTGGCGACACTCAGCCGTGACACTGTGACCCAGCACCACCATGTGACTGTCTCTTCTCCCTCAGAAGTGCGATCGCTCGGCCGACGGGCGTCTGGACCATGGAGAGATTGAAGTTTTCTGTAGGGAGTTGTTACGGAGGCCTGAGCTGGACGCCGTGTTCATCCGCTACTCTGCCAACGGCTGCGTCCTCTCCACTGTAGATTTGAGAGATTTCCTTCAGGACCAGGGGGAGGAGGCGTCACTCATCCACGCTCAGAGTCTCATCCTCACCTACGAACTAAATGAGTGGGGTAAGTTGTTGGGTAACAATGTGTACCGACCACAAATCACATGAAAGCATGCAGGTCTACAGGTGAAGCCGGTGTAGAAGGTGCACCAGCAGGGGGCGACTCCACTGACGTCTGACTGGAAATGATTGGAGGTGTGACCCAGAGACGTTTGATCTCAAGTTTCAAGTCGTCTCCATTGATAACGAGAAGTGTAGAAATTAGTGTCCGGTTTAGAGTCAAATGGAACTTCCAACTTGATTTGATGGAGGGCATGACTCCGAGTCATAAGCCCCACCCTCGTTCCCAGATACGGTCGGTTCCAGTTGTTAAAACAAAACCTGGTGGAAACAGACAACACTGGAGCTGCACGATCAGTTAAAATTAATTGCAAATCACAGCAAGGCATCAATTGCAATGAGGCCGGCCCGGTGGAGCAGTGGTCCTCACTGTGGCCCCCCAGCAAGAAGGTTGTGGGTGGAGCCCCAGCTGCAGCACGGGGTCTTTCTGTGTGAGTCTCCATGTTCTCCCTGTTCCTGCTGGGTTCTCTCTGGTACTCCAGCTTCCTCCACAGTCCAAAGACATCAAGAGGGACCAGGTTAATCCAGACTCTAAATTGACCGTAGGCGTGGCTGGGAGAGCCAATGGTTGTCTGTCTCTATGTGTTGGCCCTGCCATGGACTGGTGACCTGTCCAGGGGGAAGGCTGCTGGGATAGGCTCCACCCCCCGCGACCTTTAACAGGAATAAGCGGAAGAAAATGGATGGAATTGCAATGAGATATTGTTTCCAAATCATGCAGCCAAATTGTCAAATTTCCACCAGCACTTACTTTCTTCATTCTGATGTGGGAGGAGCCGGTAGACCCCACCCCACCCAACCCAACCCCCCCAGCACAGGTAGCAGGTAATCCACTATGACACAAAGCATCTCAGGAAGTGTGAAACTGATGTAGAACTCTTGGGCCCTGCTGTGGTATCAGATACGGTTCTGTCCTCCAGCACTGTGAGGGTTAAAAGCCACAGTTGCTGTTCCACTGTTGTTGAATCCTGTATGCTGGTAAGAGTTCTAGAACATTCTGAAAAAATACTGACGGGTTTGTGTACCTTCTGCCCAGTGCAGCCCAGAAGAACCAGTTCATGACTCCCAATGGCTTCACCATGTACATGCTGTCCAAGGAGAACTGTGTGTTTAACCCCGACCACGGCCGGGTTTACCAGCACATGGAGCACCCGCTAGCACACTACTTCATCTCCTCATCCCACAACACCTACCTCACCAAGGACCAGCTGACGGGGGACAGCAGCACCGAGCCCTACATCCGGTAATGATGCAACGTCACTCTTCAACAAGTGTTTTTCCTGAAGAACACAGGATTAGCACAGGGTGTAGGGGGGGGGGGGCTCCCGGGGGTCTAGAGACACAGACCTCAGCAACTGAGCTGCTGACAGACATCAGATGGCGAGTCCATTGTTGGTACCTCTAGAAAGGGCAGTGCCAGAGTTGGACTTGTACTGTTAGATTCTCAACTGGGGTGTCCCTGCAGGGAGACGAAGGGGCGGAGTCACAGCTGTAATTAGATTGCTCTGTGATTGGGTCAGGTTCTAGACAGCTTGAAGGCTTGTGACGTCTCATATCCGTGGCCCCGCCCCCACCAACACCCATTATGTCACCGTGGTGATACGGACCCTCATCAATGTCAAATAGAACTTGAAAATGATGAAAATTAAGCTGCCGCCATGATGACTCAAGCACTCCCAGACACGTGGGGAGTCGCTGACCTTACACCCTGCGGGGGCCCCCACCCCCACTGAGCTGTGTCTGTTTATGCTGGTCGACTGATCTGCTGGCAGGTGAAGTAGTGATGTTAGTGTTGTGTGTTTTAACTAGTTGTAGTGTTGGTTAGCTGCCTGGGCACGGCGGGTGGTGTCACACTGGGACCGGCAGGTGAGGCTGTGTTATCTCCTGCGGGACTCTGGGGTTTCTGAGATGGCCAATGTGGATTCTTGTTGCAGAGCCCTGAGTCATGGCTGCCGCTGCGTGGAGCTGGACTGCTGGGACGGAGATAAGGGAGAGCCCGTCATCTACCATGGACACACTCTCACCTCCAAAGTGCCCTTTGTCGAAGTCATTGAGACCATCAATGAGTACGCCTTCAAGGTGAGGACACTACAGGCAGAGAACCTTTACTTCTCAGAACCAAGACAGGTGTCTTTTCCTGAGCTCTTTGTCTGTGGTGAAAAAGCACATTTGTCACGTTGTTCTTCGTGGAACTGCTCCGGGGGTCAGTGACATCCACAGTTGAGAGCAAATGTTCGATGTGACTGTGACTGATGATGACGGTCCCTATGCCCAGGCGTCCCCCTACCCTCTGATCCTGTCCCTGGAGAACCACTGCTCCGTGGAGCAGCAGACGGTCATGGCTGGATACCTGCGATCCATCCTGGGGGACAAGCTGCTCACCAAGCCCCTCGGTCGTCTCGACCCCCAGGCCCTGCCATCTCCAGAGGTACCAGACGCTCTCAGATATCACGCTGTAGCTGGCCAAGTATGTCCCTGATGTGACTCTGGCCTGAGGGCTCGCGAAGGACCAGACCAGACATTTAGGTTCAGGTAGTTATATGAGGGAAGACTAAATCTGGCCTGGTCCTGATCCATGTTTGTAGCTCCTTACTGTTGACCAGGTCTCAGAAGGTCTCAGCATCATCCCAGCAGAGGGTCACGGATGGGCTGCATCGCTTTAAACAGGCAGCAGCTGGTGAGGGGAACATAGAGACACACTGTAGTCATGACGCATGAGTGTGTGTGTGTGTGTGTGTGTGTGTGTGTGTGTGTGCGTGCGTGCATGCATGCAGGATCTGAAGGGGAAAATCCTGGTGAAGGGGAAGAAGGAGAGCTCAGTGGAAGAGTGCTGGTCCAGTTCTTCAGATTTCAGCTCCTCAGATGAGGAGTCCAGCCGGGCCGAGAGCAAAACCAGGAGGAAGACGGAGGAGAAGAAGGTTGGAACAGGTTTACCCTCACAGCTCTGACACCTCTGAACACTCGAATGATGACGAGAGCTGTGAGATCGCAGGGTTTTTACAGCTGCTTACCAGCTGTGCTTGTGATGGCTCTCTCTGTCTCATATCAATGTGTGTGTGTGTGTATGTACACACACACACACATTGATATATATTTAAGTATATATTATACATTCACATACGTATTTATGTGTGTGTGTCTTCAGCCTGGTGTGTCCAAGCTCAGTCCTGACCTGTCCGAGCTGGTGGTCTACACCCGCAGTGTTCCCTTTCAGAGCTTTGACCAAGCTGCCAAAAGCCCAGCAACTGACATGTCCTCCTTCTCTGAGAGTGAAGCTCTCAGGCACGTTAAAGACTCAGGTGTGTGTGTGTGTGTGTGTGTGTGTGTGTGTGTGTGTGTGTGTGCGTGCGTGCGTGCGTGTGTGAGTGTGTCTACCGAGCAGGACTAAGCACTCTGCCCCTGTCCTCCTTGTCCTCCAGGGATATATTTTGTACGTCACAACAGCCACCAGCTCAGCAGGATCTACCCGTCCGGCCAGCGGCTGCAGTCGTCCAACTACAACCCCCAGGACATGTGGAACGGAGGCTGTCAGATCGGTGAGTGGTAACGCCTCTGTGCTCCTGCTCTCCTGGTTCCAGGCCCTCCAGCAGTGGTCTGGTCTGCTAACGCTGTTGGCTTCTCTCCAGTTGCTCTGAACTTCCAAACACCTGGAGAGCAGATGGACCTAAATCAAGGCCGCTTCCTGCAGAACGGCCAGTGTGGCTACGTCCTGAAGCCTCCCTTCATGTGCCAGCCTGGCACCACCTTCAACCCAGAGAATGTTGGTGGAGGTCCTGGCCATGCCCCCGTCCTGCTCACTGTTAGGGTAAGATAAACCTGCCCCTGTTGGAGCCGGTGACAGAAAGGTCCCCCTCAGTCGAAGGGCCCACCGTCGGACCGGGGTAAAAGATGGCCGCCTGTGGCAACCTGGCATCTGCCGTCATCTTACCTGCCAGCAAGGTGTGAAGCTGTGCTCTACCTCGTCTCTTGGGTTGCCATCGCTGCCTGAATTATGAATTATCACGTACACACATACACACGCACACACACACACACTCACACACACTCTAACTACATTAGTAGCATGATGGTTTGCACTGTGGCCTCACAGCAAGAAGGTTACTGATTATTTTTGTTGCTGTTGTTTCATGCATTCATTCATAAAAGTCCCGCCTGGACAGTTCAGGATCTAAAGAAGTCCCTGAACATCCCATAATTCAGGCAGCGATGGCAACCCAAGAGATGAGGTAGAGCACAGCTTCACACCTTGCTGGCAGGTAAGATGACGGCAGATGCCAGGTTGCCACAGGCGGCCATCTTTTACCTCGGTCCGACGGTGGGCCCTTCGACTGAGGGGGACCTTTCTGTCGTGGGTTTCAGGACAGTTCATGTGGAAGTCAGACTGACCGGTGCTGGAAGAGTTCTTCCTTCGATTGTGGAGCTCATTTTGTTTTCTGGTTGCAGGTGATTTCAGCTCAGCAGCTCCCCAAACCAGAGTGGGACAAGCCCAGTTCCATCGTGGACCCTCAGGTGTGGGTGGAGGTCCACGGTGCTCCCATAGACAACAACAAGAAGAAAACCCATCATGTCGACAACAATGGTAAAACGCCAGCTTATGGAATATTATAATGTGATATTGATGTGATATCAATATTTCATTGCTCAATATTGTTGTTATTTCTTCTCAACATTGTAGGCTAATGGTTAGCTGTGACTATTTCATGTGGTTTCTCTCAGTGCTGTTGCTGTCCGAGACCCACTTACGTGTACTGAGTTCCAGCCTCTGGCACAGGCTAACTTAGCATTGCCTTGTCTCTTAAGCAGTGACCCACTGATGGATTGGGGTGAATGCCCTTGTCTTTGTCTCAGGCTTTAACCCTCGCTGGGACTGTACCTTCAACTTCACCGTCCACGTCCCTGAGCTGGCTCTGGTCCGCTTTATGGTGGAGGACCATGACTATACCTCCAGCAATGACTTCCTTGGACAGTACACCCTGCCCTTCACGAGTCTCCGCACAGGTGTGTGTGTGTGTGTGTGTGTGTGTGTGTGTGTGTGTGTGTGTGTGTGTGTGTGTGTGTGTGTGTGTGTGTGTGTGTGTGTGTGTGTGTGTGTCAGGTTCGAGGCCCTGAGTAAAGTCCGTCTCTCCTCTACCTGTGCAGGTTATCGTCATGTGCGGCTGCTGAAGCTGGACGGCTCCAGCCTCTCACCGTCCTCACTCTTCATTCATGTCAAGGTCAAGCCCTGTCAGAGCAGCCCGTCCAAGTCCTCCTCTAAACCACCTGGCAGGAAATCTTCGACCAAGACGCCCTAATGTCTAGTGGAGGTGATCAGTTTTACCAGCACGTCTGCCAAAGGTAGCAGTCAATCCTCGGATGTCCTGCTCAGGAGGAACAGTGTCAATCAGTATTTTATATTTGTGAAGAAGAAAACAGAATTTTTACCACAACAGCAAACAGAGGTTTATCAGGCTCAGCTGTTCCTGTGACTGGTGGACACCTGAAGCCAGAATTATCCCTTTACTTCCTCATTTAGGGAAATATTTCTCAGAGCAGGACTCAAGAACTAAATGAGCAGCCACTGAACCAGGCAGTACTCGTCTATTTATTCACATACAAGACCGTGAGACCAAAGTTTGGCGCTTAATCAGCAAAGTCCTCAAACTTGCTGAGCATGCAACCTTCAGCAGGAAGTCCTTTTTTTACTTAGATGTTGTTGAGTGTCTTGTCTTGAAATGCCCCTGCAGGAGCCCAGCCTGGGCCTGCGTGGAGGGCAGGTGTGATGACCGTCCCAAGCCAGCCGTATTTGGTCCGTTTTTGAAAGGTTTTTATGAGGGAGGTCGACACAAGCCAGGTGCTAAAAGACAACTGAGGACATAAACAAGTCCTCTCACAAACACAGAACTGTAGGTACATCGCTAAGAAGAACAAACAGTCGTAGAGTATTTTACTGTGACTTACACGTTTCAGGTGTGTGTGTTTGTGTGTGTTTGTGATGCATGTGCCTGAAAACACACATCTAGACTCAATTCCTATGAGGTGACTCCCAAATGTTTGATGTCAACATGAATAACCAACTCAAGTAAATATGCACATGCTTAATATATTAAGTATTACTATTAGTATTGCTACTGTGTATTGCTGTGTGTACAAGTACAGAATGATCAGACACGTTCAGTCACACTCCGAGGTCTGAGACATGAGAAAAAACTACATTATTTTCTCAGCGGGAAGAAGTGGGAATCAGTGGCGCTGGAAGGAAGATGAGCTGGATGAAGTTCACTAGACTGCGTCTGCTAGATTGCAGACATGAAGTTCGCTGGATAACATTGACAACATGAAGTAAGCTAGGGAACGTTAGCTGGATGAAGTTAGCCAGATAACATAGCTGGTCCAATTAAGCTACATCACGTTGGCTAGATGAAGTTGGCCGAATCATGCTAACTAGGCTAAGTTAGCTTGGTAATGCTGGCAAGATGAAAGGCAAGGCTAATTTCTCTGTGTAGCACCATTCCTCCACAGGGCAGCTCGTAGTGCTTCACAGAGGGACAGAGAATTGAAAGTCAGAATCAGTTTAAAATAGAAAACGTGAACTAAAACATTCCAAAATCATTTAAAATCAATTAAACAGTTTAAGATCAATTCGACAGCAGACAAATCAATATTAAATCAATCCATCAATCCCAAATCAATACTATCAGAAGGCTGCAGTAAACAGCAGTGTTTTCAGCCCTGATTTAAGTGAGCTGACAGTTTGTGCCCCCCTCAGAGGTTCAGTTTGTTCCACAAGTGTGGACCACAGAAGCTGAAAGCAGCTTCACCCTGCTTGGTTCTGACCCTGGGGACGCTGAGTAGACCTGTCCCTGATGACCTGAGGGGTCTGGATGCTTCATGAAGTTACTCATAAAATGTAAGCTGGATGAGGTTTGCTGGATAAACTGACGTTATTGCTGAGTGTTTAGCCTGCATGTCACGTGATTGATACGGGCCAGTGTGGAGCTTTGGACAAGCCTCCAGGGGCTTCGTTCCCACCGTGCACAGTTTTTGTCATGTACTGAACTGTGCTAAACTAAACTAAACTAAACTAAGCAGGATAACATTAGCTGGGTTATGTTAATAGTCAATACTAGACATGACAAACAGATACAGACTCTTTTGCTATATGTATATGTATACAGTACATACACACACAGTATATATGTATACATATACATATAAACTGTGTGTGTACATATATTTTTTTTTTATATTTTTTTTTTCCATACAGGAAATGGTACTATAACTAAAACAGACTCTTGGTTCTGCCTGTCTCACTTGTGCTGTACTCATGAACCTAAATACTGTATCATGGAAGTAGAAAATACTTTTTGAATGAGGAATTTGCAGGTAATCTTAACAAGCTGGCATGTCACAGTACAGTAAACCCTCCAATCCAGCAGGGGGTAGCGGAGTGAGTGGGTTGGAGTGTGTGTCCCATCACAGGAACCAAGGACGTGATGAAACCTCCTTGTCCAGGTTCTCTGAATACCCCCCCCCCCCCCACACACACACACACACACACACACACACCACAGGACCACATGCTGGTGTTATCAGACGTATGAGACAATCCAGGAGCAGTTGAAGGTTCATTTCAGCCAAAAAAAGTCATTATATATCAACGCCCCCCCCCCCCCCCCATCCCTCCCTGTATTTGGACAGTTTGGCTGTTGGTAGCCGTCAGTCCTCGTTAGCTTCAAGCTACATACGTGTGGCTGGTTCTTCCTCCATTCTGGAGTCACTCAGAAGTGATGCAGGAGGGGAAAATGTCTGAAGACGAGATTTATTCATGAGTACTTGAAAAACAAGAAACTTTTTGGTGAAGTAACAACCAAGTGATTCCAAATGATCCCTTTCAACTGATCCATGTTTGTGTGCTTCATGTCTGAGCTTGAATGGATGACGGGACATTCCCGTGAAGTCTGGTTTCTCTCTGTGCATCAGTGAATGACCGCACCATGTAATCAGTAGCCTCTGGAGTTCTGTTCTAAATGTACCGAGCTGAACGGAGCAGGACGAGCACGACCCGCACGCTTGTAAGATGGGATTTGTTCATGTCGTTGCTGCTGAGTTGCCATGGTGACAGATGCAGCTGGGCTGTGAGTCTTTGTGTCTGTTGAATCATCTCCTGTCTGTTGTGTTGTTTTACGCGGTGTTTTATTGAGGGACTTTTTCACTGATATCAGTTTGTGGATGAGACTTGACAAGAAGTGAACATTTCATGTGAAGGTGATTTCAAAGAGGAGCTGAAGACTTGAAGGTGATTGAACATCAGGGCTTGTGAAGGAGCACTGACGCCCAAACTCACCGCTCCGTCCCGCAGTGCTGCACTTTTCAGACGCGTGGGAGCAGACCAGGGCTGCGTTAAAGTTGAATACTGCGCAGCTGGAGCATTCGCATTGTTGTTGCATCCGCCTGCTGTTATTTATATATACTGTGTACTGCAAACACTCATAGAGTAGAAATGCAATAAACTGTGTCAGCTGGTCGAGCCTCATGCTTTTATTGTGAAAACCAGAAGTTGAGACGTGTCTAGCGCGTTCCTGGATGTTTATCAAAAGTTGTTTCACTGGGTTTCATGAATGTGACAGACAAGCAGACAGACAACCAGTGGGTTCCACCCGTTCCCCTCCAGTGAGGAGTTGCAGTGTTTCACTCCAGCTCGTCGCTCTCACCGATGACGTACCGTCTTTACACGGACGGCTCGAGGACGTTTGCTGAGACTGCCAGAGGAAGGGATGCAGTGCGAGGCAGTGACCAGGAGGGGGAACCACACGCAGCAGCACATGAGTGGGTGCCGCCAGATGACGTCTTATCGGGTTGGGGTTGTTAACAACAACAATAATAATAAGAAGAAGAATATGACAATGATCGTAATAATAATGAGAATAACCCGGGCTCTGGCTCCGCTGCTGAAGATTCTTGCCAAATAACTGCAGTGTTCATGAAGAGAATCACGTGGAAAGTGTCAGGATTGTGTCTCCACTTTGTAAAAGTGCTTCTAGATCAGCAGGCCTCTGAGCACCAGCCTCAGGCGCCTCTGTCGTCCCGGTGAGGGAAACAAACACTGAGTTTTCTCTCAATAATGGATGCTTTATTCCCTGTTTGAAGTTTGTCATTCCATGCAAGATGCCAGAGTCTCACTACATCACCCACAATCCCTCTCTTCCTTCCCATCCTACGCAGCATGACTTCACATGAGTGCGTCGGAGGCGGAACGCTGCTCTTTTACTGGCAGTCCCCACTGTCATAGTAAAAGTATCCATGCAAAACTACTTGATTGAAAGTAGGGAAGTATTTGACAGTAAAGTAAAAATATGCATTCTACAAGCTGTTGTACACCACTGGGTCTGTCCGACTGTGAACCACCATCAATACTCTAGACAGCCACACGGGACGTGACCGGACACTGTATCAAGATGGCGGCGGTGCTTCCGTAGCACCGCCCTCGGCGTCTCATGTGACATCAGCGATAACCCAGAAGGAAGTAGAGCGCGCCGGAGTGGAACCTGGCCCGAGTCACGTCTGTACCTGGACAAACACGGCTTCAGCCGATGGCCACTCCGGTTCCGAGTGTCCCCGATTTGGTGGCGGAGGCTCGCCGGGTGTACGAGCAGCTGTTCGGGGGCGAGGCTCCGCGGGTGGCGGTGTGTGCTCCGGGGAGAGTGAACCTGATCGGCGAGCACACCGACTACAACCAAGGACTGGTGCTGCCTATGGTGACCCCCGACCCGCACTCACGTCCCAGTACACGCGTCACTGTAGTACAACTACCGTCACATGTCAGGTCCCAGCTCAGTACTAGCAGCCAAAGATAGTACTGCAGTAAGAAGTAATGTGTTGAGTGAGTTTCTCAGTTAGAGGATCTGTTCTAAAAGGGTCTGAGGTTCATTCTCATCAAATATGATTTGAAGGTTTCCATTATTCCGGCGTCTGATGCTGTTCAGATTAGTTTAAAGATTTTACAAGACAAATGTGGCCTAAATGAGGAAATAAATCAAGGCCTCAGCCGCCCAGACAGAAAAGCCCAGTGTAAAGGTCAGAGGAGCCCCAGTGCCAGTGTGTGCTCCGTGGTTGTAGCTCCCATTGTGTCGCCATCGCCATCGGTATTGCTGTTGTTATTATTTTACATGTGGTGCTGCTGCATTTCATCCGAAAACGTCAAACCAAACCTCTGGTTTACTCAACCACACCCGTCTGCATCTTTGCTGCGTGTTCTGGAGTAACAAGATTTAATGCAGTTTGTGGGTCACTGGCATGTGGAAACCCACACGTGTGATGTTGTACACGTCAGTCCTGATGCTAGCTGGGACCAGAGCTGGACCAGGTGCGTCCCAGAGTCCAACACTGAGCATCTGACTGTCTCTCTGAGCCAGGCGCTGCCCCTGGTGACCGTGGTGGTCGGGAGTCAAACCTTCGGGCGGGACGCAACCGTGGTAACGGTCACGGAGGACGCTGATGAGCCCCGGAGGGTGGACCTCACCCTGCCCACCCCGGGGTCCTCACTGCCCCCCGGGTTACCAAGCTGGGCCAACTATGTCAAGGGTGTTATCCAGCATTACAGAGGTAACACACACACACCCCTCATCCAGATGCTGTACAGGACATACATGATTGTAACTGGTTTTGTGTGGCTTCCATGAAGCTGACCAGGTAGATGAACATCCAATCATGTCCTGAAAGGACAGCAGATCCATTCCAAAACTCCGAAAACAAAAGGTGCTTTCAGGTGAACATTAAAGTGTCCAGAGTTCCCAGCAGGCTTTTAGTCATAGCCAAAGCAACCCTGTCTCAGGTCCTGGTGCAGACTTCAAGCCCACTGGGTGCTAAAAACATAGTAGGTGAGCGTGGCGTGGTTGTGATGGCGTCAGTGTGGGGTCCCAGCGAGTGCGAAGGTCTGTGTAGGAGCCAAAGTGCAGGAACCCGCCCCAAACACGGGTCACTCAGCTGGGCATTGACACCCAAATGTTGAACCGGCTTGATTTTTGCCAGTCGCTGCTGCTGATGCTGGGATGTTGGCGTGTTGTTACGAACATGGCAGTGAAGTCATGTTAGACAAGTAAAACACGCCCTTTTTCAGAAAGATTACTTTGATTCTGGATACTTGAACTAGGATTTGTCCCCAGTACTCATACTTGTAAGAGAGATGCAGTAGCAGTGTCTGGCTCTGATCTCTGGAATGGATGTGAGCTGGAGTGCGGTAGCTTCCCTCCAGGGTGCTGACTCCTTCTGGTCTGCTGCAGCCCCTCCCGTCCCAGGCTTCAGGGCGGTGGTAGCCAGCTGCGTCCCTCTGGGTGGAGGTCTGTCCAGCTCGGCGTCTCTGGAGGTGGCTTTCTACACCTTCCTGCAGCAGCTGAAGCCAGGTCAGAGATTGGGCACGGGTCCAGGACCTGTGGTCGGCCCTGTTCTCTCAATGCCCCTCAAGTTGCTGAGCCTGGATTGTTTCTAGCCATTCAACATCTTTGTGTGTCCACACAGACGACGGCGATGACGTATCCAAAGCAATTGCGTGTCAGCAGGCCGAGCACACTCACGCCGGCGTCCCCTGTGGCATCATGGACCAGTTTGTGTCCATCCTGGGGAGGGGGGAGCATGCTCTGCTCATCGACTGCAGGTAAAGATCCTGGACCCGTAGAACCAACCTCCAGCTCCAGTGAGCTGTGATTGAAGCACAAGACTTGGGGACCAGAGTTCTGAGCCCATCACTGGACCTGCAAACCTGTCACCTGTCCAGCGCAGGGCAGTTTTATCAAAAACACCTGGTACACCTCAGTTGTGCTAATAACGCATGCTAGCTAGTGGCAGAACCATAACAAGGTTTAACAACCACCAGGCAGGAGCGCCTCTGCCAGGCTGAGGTGGGACCGATCCGATCTGGTCTCAGTGGCTCTGTCTGACTGCAGCTACTGTCTTTACAGTCATGTTTAGTCCAACGTCTGACATCTGACCTAGGTCCCTGGAGGCCACCCCTGTCCCTCTAACAGATCCAGGACTGGTCATTCTCATCAGCAACTCCAACGTGAACCACTCCCTGGCGGGCAGCGAGTACCCCAGGAGACGCCAGCAGTGTGAGGAGGCTGCTGCCATCTTGGGGAAATCCAGTCTCAGAGATGCTACCATGAAGGACCTGGAGGGTGCGAAGTTCAGATTTACTGTCTTTTGCTGAGCCTTGCTGTCTCATCTATCATGTCCTTGTCCTGATCCCTTGGCCTGCGTCCCGTCCTCGGATTGTCTCCATCTGTGTGTCGCCCAGTGCTGCACTTTTCTTTTGCCTTGAATGAATAGGTCACTGCAGGGCTCCTCACTGTGGCCCCCAGTAAGAAGGTTGTGGGTGGAGCAGTGGTCCTCACTGTGGCCCCCAGTAAGAAGGTTGTGGGTGGAGCCCCGGCTGGAGCACAGGGTCTTTCTGGGTGAGTCTCCATGTTCTCCCTGTTCCTGCTGGGTTCTCTCTGGTACTCCAGCTTCCTCCACAGTCCAAAGACATCAAGAGGGGACCAGGTTAATCCAGACTCTAAATTGACTGTAGGTGTGGCTGGGAGAGCCAGTGGTTGTCTGTCTCTGTGTGTTGGCCCTGCCATGGACTAGTGACCTGTCCAGGGGGAAGGCTGCTGGGATAGGCTCCACCCCACCACCCTGAACAGGAGAAGAGGGAGAACATGGATGGATGGATGGATGGATGGATGATGGATGATGGAATAGGTCACCCTATTCATTCACTTTTCTGTGTGTCAACCCTTTTTCTCTTTTCAAAGTATTTGAAGTATTTTATTCAGCTTTTTAGGTTGTACAAAAAATACATTTGGATGCACAGTTTGACATGTTTTGATTAATGATGAGTACAGGCTAGCTAGCTAGCTAGTTAGCTAATTCTATTGCTGCCTTGCTGGAGGTGCAGATCCTGCAGCACATCAGGAATCTGAGTACAGATGACCAGGACTCAAGGTGTGACTGCTCAGCGAGAGATCTGATCAGCTGTTGAGCCCGGCTGGTGGAACATCGCTGTTCTACAGAACTTCAGAGTCACAAAATACTTGGAAGCGCTTTGTCCTGAGTCGTTTATTAGTTTCAGACTCTTGGAAAGTAGGAAAAACATTAAAAGTCCCCCAAAACTACCAGACCTCCAAACAAAATCATGAACCAGATCACATACATGAGCCCCCGGGGGCCTGGAGATCATCGGGAGGGTTCCACAAGTGTTCAGCTCACACTCAGCAAACAGAACCCAGTCACCTGCTCCTCTATCCTCTCTAGAGGAACCGCACAGACTGACCCCCTGACCCCCCGACCCCCCTGACCACCCTGACTCCTACAGGACCATGTAAACCAGTCACACATGGCAACCTGAGAACACGTAGGTAGCAAGTGATGTCAGACCAGAGTTCCTGTCATGTTCACTTCCTCGTCTGCGTTTCAGAGGCCCGGGGTCGCCTGGATGATGTGACCTTCAGGAGAGCTCGTCATGTGATTGAGGAGATCGACAGGACGGCCCGAGGGGCTGCAGCTCTGAGGAGAGGCGCCTACAAAGAGTTTGGCAGGCTGATGGTGGAGAGCCACAACTCCCTCAGGTACCGTTGAAGCAGCTTCCCTCCTTCTGTGGAACCCAGAGACGGCGTCAGGGCACGGCGTGTGGTAATGGTGTGTGTCTGGTTCAGAGACCTGTATGAGGTGAGCTGCCGGGAGCTGGATGAGCTGGTCAGCGCTGCCATGGAGGTGGACGGCGTGTTTGGCAGCAGGATGACGGGCGGAGGCTTCGGAGGCTGCACCGTGACTTTACTTCAGGCCAACGCCATCGACAGGACGATACTCCACATCCAGGTCTCACACATTCACGCGCGCCCACACACTCACGCACACACACACACACACACTCACCTGTTCACCTGGACCAGTCTGTTCATCGTGGAGACGGAGCGTTTCTGCTCCTCCTGTGGTTATACCTGGACTAAACACGCAGAGTTGAGGAGTCGGAGCGGCGGCTGCGAGAGGCAGGTGGAGGCTGTGGGTCCTCACCTGCTGCAGCTCCATGACCGTCAGGCAGGTGAGCTCCTGTCCAGTGAGGATGGGGCTTCCAGCTGGACGCCCTCAGAGGTGTTGCTTCTGACAGAACTCATGAACATGAGGCTGATGATGGCTGCTGCCCCAGAGCCAAAGCGTGAGAGGAAGGGGATGACGCTTCAAATAAGCACCAGAGCGCCCCCATGTGGCTGACGAGGGACCTGCAGATGCTCTGACAAGTCAACTAATCTGACATGGATGCATCCCACTAGTTCATTGAGCCTCCACACCCAGGTTCAATCAGCATTTACTCCTTGGTCACATGACCCTGCAGTAGACGCTTGTTTATTGGCGCTGAGTGGCAGCAAGTGGGCGGAGCTCCACCCTCAACATTAAATATGGAAGAACAAAAGCTTGTTGCCTCCACCGGAAACCTCCACAACTGTTTATCATCTCAAACAAAAATTCAACCGTCTGAGTTCCGTCAGCGGTGCTCCAACATGGTTTGGTTGGGGTTTAGTTCTAAAAACACAAGAGGCACTGGTTCTCCATGCGGCGGCTGCCAGCGGTCGACTGCAGGACCAAGATTCTACAATTCTACAATCTACAATTTCATTTAGCAGACGCATTTGTCCAAAGCGACGTACAACACAAGCAAGAATTTAGACCTAATTAAGGAAAAGTCCATAGGAAGCGCAAAAGTGCTTCAGTTGTGATTTGGTCACAGGTACTGCCATCTAGTGGCAGAAGAAGTGTCGCCCCCCCCACTTTTTTTTTTTTTTTAATTTTTATATAACAGACATACAACATCACACAACCCAGTTGGTGCTACATAATCACTAAGTGCTGGGTCTTGGACCCTCTGACTGATTCTACCCCAAAGAGGAGAAGAGTCAGGTTCAGTGCCTCTGTGCTCTCTGAACAATTGAGTCTTCAATTGTCTCTTAAAAGTAGAGAGGGACTCAGCAGAACGCACAGAAGATGCTCCGCTCTGCTGCGGTGATCGGTTCCGTGGAGGTGAACGTAGATGAGAGCAGCTCCCCGTCTCCTCGCAGTGGAAACAGGATCAACCAGCTCTGTCAGCAGGTTCCCCTGCAGCTGACCATCCAGCTGTGAGAGCCGAGTATTAGTAACCTGTACTACTTAACTAGTTGCTTTGAAGTGAAGTAGTGGGGCTCAGCTCGTTGAAGCAGTTAGAGGAAATGTCCAGCATGTTTGGTCAAAGTCTCTCTTTGTCCAGGACCAGTGAGCCAGCACGTTAGTTGGTGCACCTCAGGGTCTGGTTGGACTTCAAGTTCCCTTGTGAGCTGAATCATGTTGGACTTGTTTAACATGTCAGACTTGCAGCTCACTAGTTCACGAGTGTTTCTAGGTAGTTCCAGAGGGCCACTAGTCTGGTCTGGTCCAGTTTATTCTGGTGTTTGCTGCTTCTGTAAGTGGTTGGACAAAAGTCTCTGTCCTCCCGAGGATCAGTGACTGACTAGCATGAGATTTGTCTTTGTTTTACCACTAAATGACACAGTGGTGTGACGGAGCTGCTGTCACCATGGACGCCGAGGTGTGATGGCAGCCTGGAATGATCTAGAACATCTCCACATTCCCAGTCTTAGGATTTGAGTGTTCATGTGTTTACTGGAGATAAAAGTACTTTTCAGTGTTACTTTAAGGGGGTCAATTCAGCCAGTTAGCCCAGCCCCCCGTGTCTCACTCAGGCAGCTCCAGTGTGTGTGTGTGTGTGTGTGTGTGTGTGTGTGTGTGTGTGTGTGTGTGTGTGTGTGTGTGTGTGTGTGTGTGTGTGAGAGAGAGAGAGAGAGAGAATAAAAGGGAGCTTGGTGGAGATGGAGCCAGAAGTGTCCCGTTATTAGCATGCTGCTGGGGTCACTGTGGCCTTGCTACTGTACCAGCCAGGCTGACGGCCTGTTGTTGGTCTGCTGATCTTCTCTGTATTCAGGAGGGGAAACAACAAAGATGTAAACTGACTCAGAAAATCACAGCAAACTTTTGACACACTTGATTTAAGACCAGCGTTCGAAGGAGACGAGCAGCGGTCGTGTAAATCTTGAGCTGTGGAAGCGGACTTGGCATCTGTCCTCACCAGGCGGTATCCTGGCTACTCCAGGGGCTTAGTGACCATCTAAAGAATCAAGACTTCAAGGAAACAAAGGAACACTTCCACATCCATCAGTCCTCAGCATTCCTGGCCAGAGCAGACGGCTTCTGGTCCTCCCAACAACATCGCAGGGATTCGCAGGATTAGAAAAACCCCGTTTTGTTTTTTCTTCCAATCCAAGATGCTAAACCTCAACTCGCTGGATGACAACAGGAACTCTGTCCAGGACCCGGTGTCTCTGAATGTTGGTGGAGAAATTTACACGACGACCATCGACACGCTGACGCGCTGCCGTGACTCGATGCTGGGCGCCATGTTTACCGGACAAATGCCGTTGCTCAGGGATCCCCAAGGAAACGTGTTCATCGACCGTGATGGTAAAGTGTTCAGGTACATTCTGAATTACCTGCGCTCGAGCTCCCTGGACCTGCCGGACGGCTTCACCGACCTCAGCCTGCTGCGCCGGGAGGCCGACTTCTTCCAGATACACCCGCTGCTGGACGAGATTCATCGCTACGAGGCGTTGGTGCCTCTCAGTTGTAGAGGAGGACCACTAGGAGCTTTGCTCATCCTTCACGTTGATTCCAAGGTACGTGTGTAGACAATAGCCCAACATGTCAGTGGAGAGCCAGGCTGGATTACCGCCTCACAGGGGCCCCGGACCCCCTGGTGCCCCTTAAGTCTTAGATTCACTGCATCTCAAGTTGTTGTTTTTGTCTAGAACTTTAATTCATTTACGTTCAAATTCAACTGAAGTTTAGAAGTGTAAATTAATGACATGCACAAGTAAAGTCTTCTCTGATTGGTCAGAAATGATCCCTGAATTCACTCATTGACTCCAGCGATGTCGCTGAAACCCTCACGTATTTCTGGAAATATTTCAGTATGTAAGAGATCCTGGACAGGGCCTGGATCCTCCCTCCGATCTGGACCTGTGTGAAAGGCTACGAGCCAGCCAGCAGTGCCACCACCACTGCATCTGTTCTGACTGCAGTGTTCTCATGGATGTAACAGGAGAATGGTAGCGCGGCCAGTACCACCACACTGGGACACCCGGCTGTGGTAGAATGAGCTCATTACTTTGTTCCACAGCTGCAGTGATGGTGTGTTAGGAAACATCTGCTCCACCTGTCAGGTGTAAGTCCACACCTGACCAGAGCGCCGGTAATCCAGCCAGGCTCAGGAGACCAGGACCCATGAAAAACCTTGGAATATTCTGCTGTTGTATCTGTTTCCTTGTTGCTGGACTGGTTTTGTGTGTGTGTGTGTGTGTGTGTGTGTGTGTGTGTGTGTGTGTGTGTGTGTGTGTGTGTGTGTGTGTGTGTGTGAGTGGGAGAGAGAGGATAGGACAGACCGGTTCCTTGTTTGTGTACACACCAGAGAATGTCTAGTCAGTGTGTTCTACCCTCTCTTTCCAGGTCCGTGTTCTCCACTTTAACTTGCGCCACGGCCCAGAGAACTATGAGCTCCGCACATGCTCAGTGCGAGCCTTCACAGTCAATCTCTTTTGTACCTGGAGAGCCTTTCTTGCGCTGCTTTGTGAGCGCTTCTCCTACAGGACGTCCCAGGGCCTCACCAGCCCTCTACCATGCAACACCAGGCAGAACAGGGTGAAGCTGGAGTGGGTCCCGAGGCCTGAAGACCTCCCTCAGGACCAGTACCACAAGCAGCAGTACAGAGGACTAACCGTGTCCTACCCTGAGGTCACGCAGCCAGACCGTCTCACAGAGGAAATCACAGACATGCAGGGCTTTCTGGAGGAGCTGCTGAAAATGTCTCTGGCAGAGGGGTTCAGAGTGGATCTGGTGACCCCTGACCCAGCCCAAATCCTTAACTGCACCTCACTTCGACTTGTCAAGTGCTGTCAACATCTCCATCAGTCACATCTCCCCTGAGGTGGGACTAAGGCTGCAACATGGAACCGGGAAGGACTCGCAGGAAGACTAATCACAAGTTACATAATCAAGTTCTCCCGTCTCAGCGTCAAATAAAAGCTCTTGTTTTTATCTTTTTACTAATGCTGACACTTCTGGGTGGAACTTGTGTAAAAGATACTTTCAGCTTGATGATCCTTATTTGAGCTAATCAAAGCTACAGTTGGTAGGTTAGCCAACGTTAGCGTTAGCGTTGTGCTCAGCCAGCGTAACGGTGACTGGCAGCAGGATGGAGACTATCACCGGACCGCTTGTGTTCCACCACTCACCTTCCATGGTCTCAAGCTTGGGTTGCTGGCTGAAAGTGACAGAATCAGCCAGAAAGTGATGGTTGAACTTCCAGTCAGCTTTTCAGATGCAGCTCGGCAGCAGGATCGTTTGTTTTCGACATGCCGCTGCTGTCAAGTAATGTTACTGCGTTTCGTGTGAGTTAAAACCTCTTTGTTTGTAGCCGTTCTTCTTGAGCGTGACTGCTGTCCTCAGCTGCCATCAGCAGAAGCACACGTGTGTCGACTCGTGTGTGGATGCTGAGATGCGCTCACGAGGTCAGCACGTGAACGCTGTGATGTAGTCTTGTGCTTCTGGTGGTCCTCTGCTCCGCGCTAAGTCTTCTTCTATCAAATGACGGCACCTTCCTGCCCCCTGATGAGTGGGAGGAGTTGTTAGTTTGGAGTACACAGGCCTAGATTTGGGTCCTGCTCTGGTGTGAGCCTGCTCACTCTGATACTGTATGGAAGAGTAACAGTGTCCATGACCTTCGTGAGGAGGAGCCAGTCATGCGATGGAGCCATGGCCTCTCTTCTCTGGGAATGATGGTTGCACTGAAGATGTTTGTGTCAGTTGGGTCTGGTAGTTCGGCCTGAATTCCATTTTCAGGTCACGCATGTTTGTCATAGACATATTGACCCTTGACACTACAAGTTCAACGTAGTGAATGAATAGACCTGATACTGGGACGGTAGCAGACGTTCAACAGGTCAGGGGGACGATGTGTTTGTATTCCAGTGAGACACACCCACACCCACACCCACACACACACACACAGATGTAACTGCCACGTTTGTTGTGTGCTGACAGTTGGATGTTCCCGTGTTTGTTCTTCCCCTACAGGAGCGATACAGTGGAACTCCAACGTTCTACGTCACCACTCCTTCAGAGGGAGCTCGAGCTCTCAGTCTGCCGTGACCTTGGCCTTCACCTCTCTGCTCTTTCAACACCCACATTCCTGTTTGTAGCTTCAGTTCTCAAAATATGGACGGACTGAAGCAGATAGAAAATCACTGTCAATGAGGAAAAGTGTCTTTCTAATAAAATTGATGTAACCTGACCTCTTCATGTCTCCTGGATCCTCTGATCCCCTGGGAATGTAATATCACAATCCAAGTAGCTTCTTTCCGTGCACTGATGTGATACCACGTCATTTACCCTGACCTTGAAGTCGTGAAGACCTGCCAAGCAAACCCTACTGCAGGTGTGTGTCCTCCCTGGTAGCTGGTCTGTATCAGCTGATGCACAGGTTCAGGCATTCGATCAAGCTTGGGAGGGAAAAATCAGAGCGTCCATGAATCTATCACAAGACCAAGTCTCTAGTAGTCTGTTTGTCCTCAGCAGCCTGGGGCTGCTGGGAGATGTGGCCTCGAACGACATCCCTGGATGAAGTCATGAACTCCAGAACCATCAGGTCCAGATGCAGGATCCGGGCCACCGGGGTTCCTGTGAGAATGGGAGCAATGACACCTGTGCTCTGTGTACACAGGTGAAGTATTTTGGTGCCTGTGTCCTGGAGGGTTGTGAAGCTGTCTGAAGGGATGGAGAGCCAAGCGCCTCAGTTCGCCATGGCAACAGGGGTTGGCTGCGACCTGTGCTGATATTTGATCAGCTCAGAGTTTGGAATTAAAACATGAAGATGATTATAAAACAAATGTACATTTGATGAAGTACACTTGGAGAGGTAGACACCAGAAGAAGAACGATCATATCTGTTTTGATGCAGCAGGACGTTTCCAATAATGATTGCTTTTAATCGATAGGTCAGGAGTTCGGTCGTTCACATCATCATATATGTTCTTTCATCAACTTTAGATATCAAAGACAGAATTCTGTGACTGGTCTTTCTCCCATCATCTCAAATCCAAGTTTACAGCAAATGTTGTTTGGGGGCGGAGCCATGGGGAGTGTGACAAAATACACTTCCAGCCAATGTTTGACTGAAAGCTCTGATGTCAGGGATTCTGTCTGTCATGTCAGTCAATGCAGCAGACTGTCGTCTTTGATCTCTGGCTGCATCACAGTCAGCATCAAAGCACTCCAGAATCCTGTTTGTCATCTCAAAGCTTCAGAGGATGTGGTGCGTTCGGGGGCCGTTTGGTTATGAGGAGATTAAAGTGGTGTTTTTTTTAAGTGAGAGAGAGAATGTGTATGTGTGTGTGTGTGTGTGTGGGGGGGGGGGGGGGTAGGTGCGGCACTGCTTGGCTGACATGTTTTAATGAAGTTACCAAAGAAACAGCCAGATTAGCTGAGCTGCTATTTGTCTCACCGGTTTTAGGCCCTTTGACGTATTGAAAATTTTCCATTTCATTGACGGGATTTACATGACTTCACTCCGCAACGGGAAACAAAGTTTTCAAATGTCAACGCCTCAGGGGCTTTCAGAATGTCGACACGGAAGTGGCTCGGGACTGAGTGGACAAGTGTCCGAGGTGCACCTGAATGCAGCGTGAGGGCGGAGCTCCAAGCGGAGTTGAGACCAGCAGCGGCAGCAGGAAACACCGAGGCTTCCGCCGCAGCGACCCTCCTCCGGTTCCTCACCAGCCCTTCGCTCGCTGTTCCCTCGGTAAGTACACGGTCCCGCGGACTCCAGCGGCCCCCGCCTGTTGTCTGGCTGTCCAGAGGCGCGGGAGGGACAGCTCCGAGCCACCCGCAACACCGGACACTGGCCCGTGGAGGAGACGTCTCAGGCGGCTGTAACGTGAAACTGTGGACATCGGTTCAGAAACGGACGCTCTGAATCAGGTGAGTTGGGGGGGGGGGGGGTGAGCCTGCTGCTGCCCCTCGGGCTGGTGCCCACAGGTGTCGGCTGTCTAACTCCGGAACCGCCGGGTTCCCCGCCACCCGTTTTCATCTCAGCACCTGAATGCCTCCAACTCCAGCTAGCTGAAGTTGTTAGCGCTACTGGCTAACTTAGCCGGCTAGCCCCGGGTCCGGACCGGGCAGCTGTCGGTGTCCCTCGCGCCCCGGTGAGGAGTGACTTGCGCTCCTTCGTGACGCGTTCACGGTGAAATACGGCAGGTAGAACAGCGCACGGACTGGTTAGTTTACCTGCTGCCGCTTCACCCACAGTTTCAGCCAGTACTACTGAATAGTACTGCAGTAGGAGTATCGCTCGGGTACAGTACGAAAGAGGCACTTCGCCATGGGGGGGTGGGGGGGTGGTCAGGTCTCGGAAGTTTGGGGGTTAGCTAGCTGCAGCTAGCGCGACCATGTTGGCCCCTCCCACTAACTACCGCCAGGCTGGAGGAAGTGGGCGGTCACATGCACCTGAGCAGGTAGTTGGGGCGAGGGTTGCATCATCAGGGAAACGTCCTCTCTCAGCTGGGTGTGTCTCCCTGCAGGTATGGGGAGTTCTTGACTCAAAGGTCGGCTTAAGCCGTGAGTCACGTTGGGCCGCTGGTTCCAAGGGTTCTCCCCACCAGATGAGTGGGGTCACGTGACTCCGGACAGGCTAAGCCTCCTGATTTGACTGAAAGACACCAGCCAGGGGACAAGCGCCCCCCCCCCCCCTCCCCCAGCTCCACCTGTATCAGACAAACAGTCTTTGTTCCTGCACCTGAAACTGGAATGGAGGCAAAATAAGAGGCTCCTCCCTCCCAGCCAGCAGCAGGTCACCCGGACGTGGAGCTGAAGGCTTCACCGTGGCAGGCGGCCTGTTCTCAACCTCTGCCTCTGGGAATCAAACCAGTCAAACCATCCCTTTCATTCGCTCTGACCAGTGACCTCGGTGATGTCTGGGGTCAGCAGGAACCCGCCGAGAATGGGACGTCTGTCCTGCGTGTTTTGATGACGCCAGGATATCAGAAACTGTTCAGCTGTGGTTGAGATGCAAATGGAGGCAAGTGGAAACGTATTACTGAGACCGGGGTCCCCTGGTGGGCTCGCGGGCCGTGCGGTTCTATTGGCCTGCCAGATGTAAAATGACGATGAGAACATCTGGACGAACAACTGAGAACAGAAACTCTGGCTGCGAGTAACTGATGCTGCTGTTGTCTCTGTTGGGAGGCAGATTCAGAGATGTGAGGGATCGGATCCTCCAGCAGAGCGGCGCCAGGCTGCTGGTCGGTGCTCACACGCAACGACCTGCTGTTGAGAAACGGACTGTGAGATCATTTCTGTCTCTAATCGTCCCTGGGACGTCCTCAGATCCGGTCCATGGAGCCACCCTGGATCTGACATTTGAACCCTGCTTTCTTTTGTGTAATTTGTGTCTCCCAGTTTTGTGAGATGTCTATAAAGGCCAAAGTATAAACAAGGACAGCAGGATTCTGCAGAGGTACTGAACGGAGCCTCCCAGTGAGACCAGTGCTCCCACTTTGGGCCTCAGCAGCAGGCCTTGGCCCCGCTGCAGGTCTCCACCTGTCTCAAGTACAAGTCTCCAAGTTGAGATGTGATCCAGTTTGATGGTGGCAAGTCTTGACCCTCTTGTCTGTAGGACAATACTGAATATTTGCAGGGTGTGTGTGTGTGTGTGTGTGTGTGTGTGTGAGACTAGTGTCAACACACCTGTGAGTGAACAGATGTTCTGTTGTGTCTGAACCAGCCTAGCGAGCCCACTGTCAGCTGAAGGGTGCGTCTGTCCCTGGATGTGATGACAGGAAGGAGCAGGTGAGTTGGTGGGAGACGTGATACCCACAGCCCCGCCCCAAACCACCAAGAGCTCCCGTGTGTGTGTTGTTTGGGACAGTGGAAGGAAGTGTGGCCGCGTCCTCCTCCAGCTCACCTTCATTGGCTGCAGCGCTCAGCCTCAGACCGCACCTTACCCCGCCACACCCCTGGCCCACCGACCCAGGAGGATTGGGGTATCACACTGCTCACAGGTGTGATACTTGGGAAGAGTGTTTGTGTGTGTGTGTGGGACTGTGTGTGTGAGCAGGTTCTCTCAGGCTGCAGCTGTCAGACAGGTTCTACTACCCCTGTGTGAGACTCCTGGCTCCAGGCCTGCATCTGTGTGGGGTAATGAGGTGTGTGTCACTCAGGAAGCGGCTGATGAGGCGGCTGCTCTCTGTGTCTCGGGGCAAGTGCCGGCATAGCTGCCGCTGATTGCAGAAGTCCATAAGTGGAATGTTTTGGATGCCAGGCATTTCCTGGCCCCCTGAGTCTCTCCGAATCCCCGGAGCTGCTGTGCTGGCCCTGCAGTCCTCGCCACGGGTGGCTGTCCTGGCACGTCGCTCTTTCCCAACCCCGATGGTTCCGTTGATATGCTGAGAATTTGATGGTGTCACTGTGGGAAATGCTCACAGACATGGGAGGTGATTTGTCCACAGTGGTAACACTGCAGAGTACTACTGCATGTACAGGAACTGTGTAGTACTGTAGAGCAAACAGTGTCACCAGAGTGATGGGAAGCATGCGGGAGAACAGGAGTTCATCGCTCCTCCTGCCAGGTGAAATTCCTGGGAAAATCAATGTGTCAGAGAGGAATGCTGACAGGCTGCAATGCAGTTCTGGCTGGAACTGGTCTGATCTGCCGGGCGCACTGACCCGCCATTGTTCCTCTGGTTCACCTGAAGCTACTTGCCACCTCCCTGTCACACATCAACCTGCTGCTTATGGACGCAGCTGCTGTCGCTCTCCCAGCGTGACACCACGCAGGAGCGCAGTGAACACATGTGATTGCTGTGTCCGTCACCTGACGACCACAGACCTGAGCAGAGGCGCCTCGGCCTGTCGACTGCCGGACCTCTTGATTCATCCTAATCATCCAAATGTGTCTGGTTGGAGTGTCCTGAAGTAGGCTGGAGCTGCAGGATCTCCCAGCATGCATCTCTTCCACAGACGTCTGACAGGGAACATCTTTCTTTGGTGTAAACATCGAACCGTCATCTTTGTGACACTTTATTTTAAAAGTGTGAATGAGGCATGAGTGACGGGGGGGGGGCTCCTCTACAACAGCTTCTCTGCTCTCTGATTCAGGTCTTGGTAGGGACGGGGTTTGAGAAGAAATATGCTGAATTGATCATCAGGGAATTTATTGATCAACTATCATTTGGATTGGGACTTTTTTCAAAAATTTTATAGTTTTTTTTTTTTTTTTTTTTACCTCCAACTGTTTTTTTTAAACAAATAATACATTAAAATCCAGCAAAAGTCTTCTTCAACCGTCTGTAAAAGATGTGGCGTTGGTAATGCAGCGGCGATAAAAACATGTTCACAAACAACAACGGTTCCTCTGTTCATGTTCCACAGAGTCAGCAGAACCGGGTTCAGTTCACCATAGAACATCAGATTTCTGTACAGCTGGTGGACAGACAACCTGTTGTGTTGGTGTACCAGACAGGTGATGTGTTTCATGGCGTGAGGACAAAACACAGAACATTTTTGTGTTTCTGTTGTCGGAGAAGGAGATGAGAACAGAGAGAACATGAAGTTCCGACACGGCGGCGCTGCTCTGTACTGATAACACACAGGTTTATAACCACGACCAGCGACACACAGTCACCCTCAGAGAGGAAGTTAGTGGAGGCCCAAGAGTGTCTTTGACCAGCTGTGTGTGTGTGTGTGTGTGTGTGTGTGTGTCTGTGTGTGTGTGTGTGTGTGTTTGTCTGTCTGACTGACAGACCGACACTCCAGACAGTTTTGCAGGTTTAACACAAACCAGTCCACACGTGCTACAATACAAACATGGACATGTAACATGGTTACAAACATGTTGTACAAACATGGGTGTAACAAGGATGCAACAAGCGTATGACAAGGGTGTAAAAAACATGTAACAAGGGTGTTTAAAATGTGTGACAAGGGTGTCACAGGCATGTAACAAGGGTGTCACAGGCATGTAACAAGGGTGTCACAGGCATGTAACAAGGGTGTTCTTAAGTGGGCCTCAAGCCGCCCTTCTGGGGCTTCCAGTTTGGGCTTGACCACTAGTTGCAGCGGCTGTGTCTTGATCGGGATGTCTGGCTTTTCCTCTCAAACTCCGCCAAGGCGGGGACAACAAGGTCAGCCTTATCTATGATGGATGACCCTCTGGTAGTCATGTGATCCGCTGTGTTGATGTTCAGAGATCTGCATTTCACCCCCTCCACACAGTCCATACAATGCAGGGGCTCCGGGCCTGAAGCGGTCCCAGAAACCATGTGATCGTGATGCTCCAGGCCAGCCACGGAGGCAGGGATCTGTCACTCCATGGAGGGATGTTGTCACCATGATGACATCACAACGGTGGTACCAGCTTCAACTGGTCTGATTTGAGCTTAAACAGCTAAACTGGCACACCAAAGAGAAGCTTGAATCTGCTTATGACGTGTAACAAGCACGGAGACGCTGAGCTCAGCGGCGTGTGTTTGGGGGAGGAGTCACAGCAGAGCTGGTCTCAGTCAGTAGGAGGCTCGTCACACCGAGTACATTCTCACAGATGATGATGAGTAGAATAGTAATTATAATAAAGGGGTTTGGGACTGGACTGGTGTGTCATCGAAGTGGTCAACATATGGTTGCCATAGGAACAGAGCGGCTATCAGGGTCCAGACGTGCTTCATTGTTGATCGGAGTCATCCTGGAGCCGCCATCACTCCGGATCCTGACTCAGCCCGACTGTCTTGGAAATGTCTCGTGGCCTGCAAACAACTTTGTTTTGTCAATGTTTTCTAAAGTGGATAACCAGAACATTATTGAGTGGAACTTGAAATAGTTTTATTACAGGGTAGCTGGTCAGTGGCGGGGCAGCCTATCATTTCACATGTTCAAAGCTGCTCTTCATGCCGTGCTGGGAGAAATGAAAGATGTTTTTCTTCAGACTCTTTTGCTTCGCAATGAAGTAAAATTCTCAAATAATGAATGTCCACAGATGGATCATCTCCACTTGGATGATCCGAGGTGAAGCATCTGCAGAGCTCAGTTGTAGTGATTTCAAAGCAAAGAGAGCAGAACCGTCTTCTTTCTTGGGTTCATCAATGATGGTAAACCATCTCAGGTGGTAGGAGGGGAAGGTTTGACTCCCAGCAGCAGCAGTGACCTCCCCTCGCTCCAAGCTCCTCCAGCTGCAGACCCCCTCTGATCCAAGAGGTTGGAGCTTTGGGCTCCTTTAGGACAGACGGGAGCTGTGAAAGTGGGGTCGTTTTGTCCAAGTGGTACCTGACAGGAAGTCGTGCTGGTGCTGAGGGACAGTGGCGGCCAAAGCACTTCAATAGCAAACAAACGGTGTTTTGTATTTATGCAAAGTCCAATAACTAAGTAACAATTAGCTCTGATTATTTTATTGGGTTTTGAGGATCAGAATCTGTTATTTCTACTAAAAGTGTTGTCGTGAGAGTAAAAGAAGGTAACGAGGCATCATGACTTCACCAGGGGAGAATCGGCCCAATCTGGATGTCTGTGTTTTCAACGACCGTCGTGGCCTGTCCAATGTTTCTGAGTTGACCGGGTGCAAATGAAGGCGCCAGCGGTGGAGTTTTTCAGGGGAAATGTTGTGACCATGTTGGTGGCGTGGCGGTTCCTGCAGGGTGAAGAGTTGTGTGTTCACTCCTGTGCAGGTATCAGGGAGACCACAGCTGGAGCCTGGAGGTGGGGTGAGACTGCAGCCCTGTTTGGACGTGACCATGACAGATATTTGTTAACTATTTACCCACCAGTCGGCCGATTGTCCCCTGTGATACACACACCTGAGGAAAATCTACCCCTCCAGGGTTGACCTGGATGTGACCTGATCAAGGATGTGACATCATCAGGTCCAAAAGTTGCTGTGCAGCCTCAGATAGCATAAAGAAGGATTTTGTTCTGAACTGTGTGTGTGTGTGGGGGGGGGGGGGGGGGGGGTTCTTTGACCATGACAGGGTGCAAATGCAGTCTTGTCCAGCTGCCAGTCAGTGAATGGAAGTGGAACCTTTGTCCGTATTTGTTGAGGTTTATGTTCGTAGCTGGTGAGTGAAGCTAATCTGTTAGCATTAGTCGGGTGCTGACTCTGTCCAGCAGTCTTATCATGTGAGTCTGGTTCATTTAAAAGTTTCAGATTAATTTGGCAAAGACCATTGATTGATTATTGATCATCATAATTGGCTGCTAGTGAGTTTTCTTTATTAGCTCTATTCTCCAACTTTGTGCCAAGTCCCAGTTAGACCACCTGCTGGCGTATGGCGCCTGCGACCGCTGCTGTGATGGGGAGCCTGTTGTCCCGTCACACCATGTATTTGCTCCAGCTGGAGATCTTGTCACGGAACAGCAGATTTCAGTAACCAGATCCAGATCAAAATGTGATCCCTCCATGTGGTGAGGGGCCTCAGCTGGTCAGGTGCTGGTCAGCTGGATCAGCTGATTACTGGCCACCCCAGCGGCACCGCCGGTGTGAGGAGGGCATCAACCAGTCTGAACCTCTGTGGTAACCATTACTGCAGTGAAGGTAACAGCGGGTGAAGCAGCTCCTCTGGAATCTGCCTGAATTCAGGGGAAACCTGCTCTCATGTCTGCCAGGATGCTGACAGGCTGCAGTGAATCACAGAATCAGACATTACAGCTCTCGGCTCCCACCTGACGCGCTGCATGTGTTCATGATCTGGAGCTCCACCAAGAGATTCACTGTTAACGCTCATATGAGGCGTGCATTCTCACTTTCTAGCAGGCTCCTCAGAGGCGGGACCTCCCACTCTGCCATTGTTAGCAGAGCTCCAGCGCTGAGCTCCCTCTCTGCTCCGCGGCCTCCCCTGGGACACGCTCTCTTTCTCACTTACTCTCTACTGGCTGCTAACCTGCTGAGCTGCGCTCAACCGTCTGAACCGCAGCTGAACACAGAAGTTATGTGGGCTTCCGACTGGTTTCAGACCAGATACGCTGCAGGGCCAAGATACTGGGTCTGTCATTCATCTGAGTGGGGACGGTGTGCTTGAGCTGCGGGGGATGGGTCAGCAGCGCAGCCTGGAGGAGTCCACCCACCCCCAGCCAGCTGGCTGAGGCACTACCTGAAGTTGCTCAGTAACAGTCAACCAGAGACCACACTAGACAGGAAGGAGCAGATTTTGTGGTTTAACTTGTGTTATCTTCTCTAGATACTTAAACTCAAACATTGTGAAAGAATATAAAGACAAATATACGTGCGTCTACACAAGTTGACTGGTAAACAGAAGGAATCATGCTTGTATTCTTGTACATATGAATAGAAGCAGGCGAATCCAGACAGCAGCAGGCGTAGCCTGTGGGGTGGCTCCTCGTGACCTCTC
Organism: Aulostomus chinensis; assembly: GCF_037954235.1. Lineage (NCBI taxonomy): Eukaryota > Metazoa > Chordata > Actinopteri > Syngnathiformes > Aulostomidae > Aulostomus > Aulostomus chinensis. The sequence continues at coordinate 6,649,105 of NC_141342.1, forward strand.
AGTGCTGTGAGGTCATCAGGGATGTAAATCGGTTTCTCATGCTTCCTTGTGAAACGCGTACTGACCACAGAGCAGTCAGGGATCCTCAGGATCCTCTAGAAATAGTGTTATCACATAGTTTGGAGATCCAGGCCAGTACAAGGTGTTGTAGAAAAAAGTTTGGTTTGGTACTTAAAACTTTGCTGTAGTTCTGCACTGAGGGAATGAAGGAACAGCAACAGAACCGCTTTGATGCGCTCAAACACTGAAGAAGACACTGACTTCATGAAAAGTTTGTCCACTGACGCTCCCATCAGTCTGTCCTCACTGCAGTTCGACGACCACATCAGTGGTCTGCCCCAGGATAGTGTTGACTTCCATTGGAGGAAGCCAGAGTTGGAAACATGTGACACAGCCAGCAGCGCTGCCGTCAGGAGGGTCATGACACAGCTGTCTGGATTGGGACGGAGACAAATGAGCTGGTTCAGAAGGAAAAATGTGACTCACGGTGCAGGTCTTTGTCATGGACCTCTGACGGTGTGGATCCAGCGTCTGAGCTGCTTCATGTACAGAGGCGAGTGTCAGTGGGGCCTTTGCGCCCCGTCAGAGGGTTCAACCCCCCCTCATGAAGGAGCTCAGTGACCCTTGTCTCTCACTCATGCAACCTCGAGAGGGAACGAACACCCGCCAAGTACTCACTAGCAGGAGTCTTGATCCCACTAAGAAGTTTTTCTCTCCTGCATTACTTCTTAGTGGCTCCAGAATGCAGAAGGAACCAGCCACGTATTTAGCTGCTAGCGTCTGACTACTCACTTGGTGTCGTCTGGTATAATCCACAACCTCTTAATCCAGTTGTTTGAGCAGTAATCCTCAAACACTGACTGGAGACCCAAAGTAGCCAGAACACATCCTGTACGGTGCGACAGTGAGGAGTGGGGGTGACCAGCTGGAGCATTCACTTGAACTAACCTCCTCGGGCTCCTCGGGTTGTGTTGACTCAAGGGACGTTTGTGTGACCGAGACGAGGATCGCTGGCTTGGCCGACTTCAAACGAGTGATTAGAACAAAACAGCAAGGAAACGAGAACTGCAGATTTATGTTCAAGGTAGCAACGGCAGGGAAATCCCTGAGTGAGCAACCAGGAAGAACTGCAGGATTGAAAGTTTCATTATTCTTCCGTCTTCTCTGTTTTGTCCTCCCCCTCTGGGTCTTGGTCTCGGCTGTCCCCCATGCAGCGAGAGTCCGGGGGCCTGCAGGCTCCACGCTGGTGCTGAGACAGGATGAAGAGGTTCAGGCGACATGGACAGGAGTCCCAGAGAGATCGACTCAAACAGGAACTCTTCCAGTTCAACAAGGCAAGTCTGGCAACACACGCACACACACGCACACAGACACACACAGGCACACACACAGACACGCACACACACACAGGCACACAGACACGCACACACACACACATGCAGACACACACAGACACATGCTTTCTCTCTCTCTGTTACACTCTCTCTCTCTCTCTCTCTCTCTCTCTCCCCCTCCCTCTCTCACTTACTCCCCCCTCTCAGCGGCCTGTCTTCATCAGGGACCGCCCTGAGTCAGAGGGTGTGTCTGTCTCCCCTGTGGAACCACCTCAGCTAGTTGGATGCTAACTGTCACACAGTTCTTCTTATTTCCACGGAGAACCCATGAACCCGTGTGGTTCTGAGTGTCTCTTCTCAAGCCAGTGGGAGGTCATGTGAGGGAGGACGCCTCAGCAGCAGCACAGTATTTGATTCAAAACGGTTTTCTGACGCACAGTCAGCCTCTGACTGATGTTGCGTGTTTGTGCGATGAGTAAATTGCAGGAGGTGATTGAGCGAGGCGTGACTCGAGCGCCCATCTTTGGAGCAGACGTGTCGCTGTTCCAACCGAAGTCGCCCAACACGGTTCTAGTTCTGTGTATGGTCGACTGTTAGCTCTCGTCATGTTGCCCCCCCCAGCCAGCTCCGGTTTAGAACGTTGGCGCTCTAGCTCTCCGTGCACCTCCCTTTGACCTGCGGTCGAACTCCTTCAGCAACACCTCTGTTCCGTCTGTGACGCTCTCAGCTCGGTTTGTCACTGGTCCTATGTGCTTGTATGTCAGGAGTCCTGCTGACTGTCGGGAAGCAGGCAGTGAGGCTGAAGAGAGGATCTTACCTGTCCTCACCTCCACAATAATCACCTCAGTCTTTTTTTTTTTTTTTTTTGCTTACAACAACTCCTTATGATGTTTTGTCTCCAGTTTTTTGTGTTTTCTGAAAAACTTAAAAAATGACTCAGGCGATTGTTTGAAGAAGGCGACAATGTGATGTCGTTGCATCGATGTTGGATGTTTGAGTTCAGTCGTAGCAGGCGGTGCCAATGAGGCCGTCGCTGACGGAGCGATGGACCTCCCACCTACGCAGTGCTGCAGAGAATCTGTTCTCCACTGCTCTGCTCCTGTCTTGTCCAGCTGCTGTTATCTGCAGCCGGTCTCTTATCTCTGTCCTCTCGTGTTCCCTGCTGTTCCTGCTCAGTCTCACCCTTCCTGTCTGTCCTCCTCAGACGGTGGAGCACGGGTTCCCCCACCAGCCCAGCGCTCTGGGCTACAGCCCCTCCTTGCAGCTGCTGGCCATCGGCACCCGCTCTGGCGCCATCAAACTGTATCCTTGACTACTGCCTGACTGTAACAGCCCGAGGTGGACTGTCCTGCAGCCGTCCGACCGTCCTGGTGGAACCTGAGGGAGCCAGAGCCCAAAATCAGGCTGCCGCAGTTCTCATGAGCACCTGCGTCAGGTTTTCCCGAGCTGGTGCTCCGTACCACAGGCAGACAATGGCTGACTGACACGGCTGTGGAGCCCATGTCCACTCCTGACTTGGACTTAGAACCACAGCTGGGTTTGATAACCCCTGGAGTTACCCTCCGAAGATGGAGGCAGTATAGACGCTATGAGAAGGACAGGAAGCTCCGGCTGGACGCCGCTGACCTGTGGCTGCAGCTCCCTCACCAGTCTGGTCAGATACAGTCAGTGAGCCACTCCGTCAGCAGCAGGCCAGCGGCTCAACGTCGGGCTGTTCAGGTTATGCAGTTCCATGAAGATGTCTGCTGTTAAACCAGGGGCCATCACCATGGCAGCGGTGTAGGAGATGTACAGCTAATCTGCTCTGGGGTGAATATATGTTGTGTGTCAATCTTACTGTACGCCCAGTGTGTCCTTGACCAGTGCCCAGGTATGGAGTTCCAGGTGTGGAGTTCATGGGTCTACATGATGAGAATGCTGCCGTCACTCAGGTGCACTTCCTCCCTCACCAGGTAAAGTACCAGTGGTGTCTCAGGCCAGGTCTCCTCGCGGGATCAGAGCTTCCCAATGTTTGATTCTGTCTCATGGTCAGGTGGAACTGGTGACTCTGCTGGATGACAACAGTTTGCACATGTGGACTTTAAGAGCCCATCAAGGACTTTCAGAGCTTCTGGAAATAGGACGCTTCACTCTCATCGGACCGCCTGGGTAAAGCACAGTCCGTCTATCAATCCAGTTCCAGCTTTGTTTTGTGTGCTGCACTTTTTTCTCCCTGGGATGAAATATTAGCCCATTTGCTCCTTCGTACAATTTACACGCGTTTACTTTCAGCTGCACTGTGAGTGAGACGCTCACACTGGAGCCCTGAAGTCCCTGGGAGACAACCAGGCTTAAGGCTTCTGTACTGTGGAGTTGTGTAAGCGCCACCCATCATTATGCCCTCATCTTATCTCTGAGCTCTTCCTCTGCTCAGTGCTCCGCCCAGTGTGACCAGAGTCACAGCAGTGCTGGCCCACTCCTCCGGGGAGCTGCTGCTGCTGGGGACAGAGGGAGGACACGTCTTCATCGTTGAGGTCCCCGGCTTCAGAGAGCTGGAGGAGAGGAACATCAGTCTGGACCAAATCGCCAGCAGGTGGGCAACGACCACGCAGTGACACGTTTTCCAAATGTGACTGAGTCAGAGGGGATAACTAAACGTTGACTCGGGGGGTCTGTCCTACCTCAGCGGATCCAGGACCAAGACCAATGTTGGAGATCATTTATTTTTTTATTTATCAGTTTGCAAATTTTGTTCTTTCAGAAGTCATCAGATTTTATGTGTACTAAGCTTTGACTATTAGTTTTTTGAATACCGGTAGACATTGATATCCACATTTGCAGACACATCAGGGTCAGAGATTCCTGAGTCCAGCAGCTCGGTGCCACCAGTCTCGCCTCTGGAGAACAACACACACACCAGAGCAATCGAAGGCATGAGTGTCAGACCAGTGCTGAGGGCAACGCTCCACGTCTCATACCTGCCTCTCTCTTCCAGCGTACCTGACGACTACATAGGCCGTAGGAACCTGGAGCATGTGGAGGCCCTGCAGGAGAACCCAGTCCACTCAAACCAGGTTGTTATTGGTTACGGACGAGGTCTCATGGTCATTTGGGATCTGGAGAAACAGTGTGCCCTCCAGCACATCCCTGCCACTCAGGTGATTTGTGACAGACACACCAACTGACTGGTTTTCAGCTTAAAGGGACAGGTCAGATTTGTTGGGGTGGGGTTGTATGTGGTGGCCCTCCATCCTGAGGGCCTTCATCAGAGAAGCAGGTGGTTGCATGGTACAGCGACCTTGTACAGCTGTGGACGAGGTCATAGAAAACAGATCCAATCCGCTAGATAAACACCCACCTAAAAGTGTGATTGTTTACAAGGCCACGACATTTGTGAGCCTCTCAGGGCTTTGCCTTGACCGTCAGACGGTGTCTCTGTGGCATCAGACGGTGTCTCTGTGGCATCAGACGGTGTCTCTGTGGCATCAGACGGTGTCTCTGTGGCATCAGACGGTCTCTGTGGCATCAGACAGCCCGTGTGTGGTACGGAGGAGTCCTGAAGCCTTGCGCTGTCCCTTTAAGACCTGAGTAGAAAACCAGCTAGTCTCATATCACTGCGGTAATAAGCATCAAGTTTCATCCTGATATTTGCTTTGTGTATTTTCCACGGGAACTAATGTAACCATAGCAACTGGAGAGTGTGTGGTGGACGGAGGACGGCGGCTACATTCTTAGCTCACACAGTGATGGAAGTTACTGTCGTTGGATGGTGGGCGAAGAGGATGTGAATGAGGAGGAGGAGAAAGCCGACATTCCTTATGGTGAGCAGCAAAGCCGTCTACTGCACATTTTCCTTTACTGTTTGGCAAGAGAAGTGTTTTCTCTGAAAGCTGATGAGACCTCGTCTCCTCTGGTTACAGGACATTTCCCCTGCAAGGCCATTTCTAAAATAGTTCAGCTACCTACTGAAGAAGGGTACAGCTCACCACTCCAGCAGCTCACTGGCTTGTTACTCATTAGTCTCTGAGCAAACTGAACTTGGACCTGTGTGTGTGTGTCTGTGTCTGTGTCTGTGTGTGGGCACATGCGCGCTTGTGTGTGTGCAGGCCTCCGTTCCTGGTGTTCAGCGGCGGGATGCCCAGGGCCAGCTACGGCGACAGACACTGCATCACTGTCATCCACAATAAAACCCACGTGGCTCTGGACTTCACCTCCAGGATCATCGACTTCTTCGTCATCAGAGACAAGCCTCAGCACACAGGTAGGTGGCGGCAGGTAAAGGTACTGCCGTCATGGAGGCTAATGTATGTAATACCATCAAATACTGCTGCTTTAAGGTACTCAAGAGCCCAGAAGCCATGTTTGTAGTCGTTGTGGTCTCACTACCAACATGGCGTCATGGCTGGGAGCTCCAGGCTACAGTGAACATATTTAGGCGAACTACCACATTTTAATCTACTTGTTTGAAGCCCTCCCTCATAAGGAAACTCAGATGGTGCGACTGGGCGAGTGGCCAGTTTTAAATGGGGGGAGGCAGTAACAGTTCAGTCTGCTGGGAAGTAGAAGAAGGAATGAAGGAGCCAGTCGCTGTAGCAGCTTCAGCTGATGTAATGGAGCTGCGTCGCCTCACCTACCCGCTCAGGGTCTTTCAGCCATCACTGTCCTTAACCACTCTCCTCCCGCCACTCAATCCAGGAGATCCCAAGGCCTTGGTGGTCCTGGTAGAGGAGGAGCTGGTGGTGATTGACCTGCAGACGGAGGGCTGGCCCGTCATTCAAACACCTTACCTGGTTCCCCTCCACAGCTCAGCAATCACCTGCTCCCACCACGTCTCTGCCATCCCCCTGAAACTGTGGGAGAGGGTTCTCGCTGCTGGGGAGCTACAGAACACACACTACTCCAAAAAGGTACCCGCCTCGTGCCGGGGTCTACAGTCGCCAGATTATGTCTCAGCACACGCTGAAGCTCACCTGTCATTAACCAGCAGAGCTTCTGGTGTTGTGGTGTGGTAGAAGAGATGGTATCACCAGAATGTCATTCCGCTCACATGTCCTCTGTTTCCACGCAGTCATGGCCTATAACTGGAGGTCAGAACCTGGCCCCAGACCCCCCGCAGAGAGACCTGCTGCTCACAGGGTTGGTTCACCTCAACTTTTGATCCACTGACACAGCCTGACTTTCCTACAGCATCCTGTAATTGGTGTGTGTGTGTGTGTGTGTGTGTGTGTGTGTGTGTGTGTGTGTAGGCACGAGGATGGGACGGTGCGTTTCTGGGATGCATCAGGAGTCTGTCTGTACCCCATGTACAAGTTAAGCACAGCAGGAGTTTTCCACACAGACGCCGACCCCAATGATAACATGAACCAAGGAACTGAAGGAGAGTGGCCGCCCTTCCGGAAGGTGTGTGTGTGTGTGTGTCTTCCCACAGGAGATGCTTTTGGTTCCTGATCAATACTGAAAGGGTGTGAATGTTTCTCTCACTCAGTGTTCTACTGTCAAAGTTCATTCACGCAGTGCCGATCAGCCTGGCAACACGTGCTTTAAATGGAACAACGGTCAGTCAGAGTGCAGCAAATCAAACACAAGCTCACATTTGTCTGCCCGTGATGACACGTACCACCTCTTCATGTCATTCACCAAAAAGTCTAATTTGGTTATTTTGGCTGCAGTGTTGACACCTGACACGGTTGTGGTTTGTTTTGAGTATGTTTTATTTACTCAACTGTTCATTTTTTCTGCCTGTGTCAGAATCAGGTCAACTTGAGGCTGGGTTGTTGTGAAACGCTGCCCGGCTGTGTTTAGACTCAGACCTGGGATCCACCTGAGGTGTCCGATCACAAGTGGACAGCTTCGATTAGAGGAGGGAGGAGACCTCCTGTTGTAGCTGTGTAGCCTGTGTGGAATTAACTTTGATACGCCTTCAAAGTTGGTCGGGTGGCCCTCAGGCTAGACGCCCGTTTCCATGGTAACAGAATCAGTGTTTCGTGACCATGTATGAGACTGGAGCAGGCACCTGCTGGTCACCCGCTGTGGTTACCAACCTTCTCAGTGTGAATCGTCTACGTCAGTGCTTTTGAAAAAGACACAGATGAATATGAGGGTCTGAAGTAGGGCTGCTGTCAGGACGATGGGAGCCCTCCTGATGACGCCGTGGACTTTTTCGTGCTGTGTCCAGGTTGGCTGCTTCGACCCCTACAGTGACGACCCCCGGTTGGGCATTCAGAAGATCCACCTCTGTAAATACAGTGGTTACCTGACAGTCGCTGGAACAGCTGGACAGGTGAGTTCTGGATCTGGGTGATACAAGTCAGGGAATCAGGGTTTCCTGTCGCAGTGGTCCTTCTGATGTTTCAGTTCCTTCACACTTGCAGCGTCTCGCAGATCTCACGCTTGTGTCTGAACCAGGAATACAAGAACTCCGACATGACCAGCTTCCTGCACCTTGATCATGTGCTTTGTGTCTGTGGACCGAAACCAGGTGCTAGAATGTTGTACATGCGGGTACCTGAAGCCAACAATAAGCAGCGTAATACTGACGCTTGTGTCTTGAGAGTCAGAGTGTTGCTGTCACAGCACGCGGATCCTCCACAACATCAGCCTCACACAGAACCAGTGAGATTATTGAACGTTGACTCATACAGAGCAACTTAACTGTCAAGTTAACTGGAAAGCTCTCACATCCCAGTGGCAGGTTATTGACACCACACACACACACACGCGCACACACATTTACCTGCCTTGTGTCTGTCAAGATTCTGGTGCTGGAGTTGAATGACGAGGCAGCGGAGCAGACCGTGGAGGCTAAACTTGTGGACCTGCTGCAAGGCCAGGAAGGATTCCGCTGGAAGGTAAAACTCTAACTTCCACAGAACGCAGGCGTGTCCCTGCTCCTCTGAGCCCCAGTCGCACTCCAGTCATCAGACAATGATGTTGTCCTGTTGTTGAAGGGCCACACTCGTCTGGATGTACGAGAGGAGCCAGTGCTGTTTCCTGCAGGCTTCCAGCCCTTTGCTCTGGTGCAGTGCCAGCCTCCCGCCGTGGTCACCGCCCTCACACTGCACTCCGAGTGGAAGCTGGTAGCTTTTGGTACCAGCCACGGTTTTGGCTTGTATGATTACCAGCAGAAGAACAACGTCCTCATCAAGTAAGCTGACACACAAAAAAAACAAACCTGGAAGTTTTGAGTGAGATGTGTCCACAAACTCAGCACCTTGTTGCATGTTGATACTGAATCAGAATGAGTTTCCTGTTCCTCGATGGCTGGTGTTCCGCTGCTGCTAGTGAGCAGCTCACCAGATAGAAGAGGTTCTGTGAAACCCCTGACTGGAACATAATAGACTTCCAGTTTGCCCATGCTGGTGCTCTGTGCCAGTCAGCTGAGGAACACCAGCAGGTGAGATGATGGTTACTGATTTCTTTTGAGGCTGCATTCAGGTGAATCTGTTTGTTGCTGTGGAGCAGCAACTGCATCGACAGATATTTGCCCTCACACCGAAGAGACCCTCGAGGCTGAGTCCTCATGAGATGTGTAATGAAGGTCGGTGGCTGACCTCCAAGGTCTTCACCTGAGCGAACGGGGAGCCGGTGAGGAGAGCACCGAGTCCACGTGCCTACAGCTGCGGAATGTCAGGAATTACAGTAGTCCAGTCTTAGAAGAAAGAAGTAAAGACACGAAAGACATTTTCCATGTGGCGGAAACACAGAATTGGCTTGGGTTTGGCAGAGGCTGGTAACTTGGTAACACAACTGAACAACACATCAAACTCACCCAGCTTTCTACCTGTCATGTGACCTTTCATATTTGGCCAAGAAGCCCCTGGACTTAGAGAGACTAAAGATGATTTTTTTCACCTTTAATATTTGAAATGAAGTTGTTTGAATGTGGAAGTACTGCAGCAGAGCTCGCGCTGTTACATTTCCACTCAGGAAGTTACCTGAAAACCACAGTTTACTCTGGGCTTCTGCTCTTTCAGGACACATTGGAAGACATGATAGTCAAATCCTTCATAGAGCCTCCATCTTGGTATCCACCTGTTCTACAGATATCCACAGTTTTGGCTTGAATATCGTATATAAAGCTGCCGCAAATTGGGGGGGGGGGGGGGGGTTCTCTCGTCCTGGATTAAGCTCTGAATGTTTCCATCATCTGGCCCCGCCCCTGTCAGTATGGCTCTCAGAAACCTGCATGTGTTGTAATCTGACCTTCGATGGTCCTGACAGTTCTGGACCATTATGCGTTCCTTCATCGTTTTCCACCCGGACTCTCCTCCCCACACTCTTCTAGTCTAAGTGAGTGATGGAAAGAACGCTATGCTGGGTAATCCAGTGGGGCAACTGGCCGCCTTCAATTTACGCCCACTAACTGCATTTTTCTATGCTGACAGACTCCCATTATTACAGTTGTTAGGATCTGGAAGGTTCAGACAGACTTTTCCACAATGTTACCTATTTGTGTCCAACTCTCACTCAGGGACAAGTGTCCCAAATCCTCCTCTAACGATGGATCAGATGGTGAACACGTGCCTCCTCCTGGCTCCGTCACCAGAGTGTCTGTGTCTCGGTGCTCTGCAGGTGCACCCTAAACCCCAGTGACCAGCTGGCCATGGAGGGTCCTCTGTCCAGGGTGAAGAGCATCAAGAAATCCCTTCGACAGTCTTTCAGGAGAATCCGACGCAGCAGAGTCTCCCTGAGGAAACATCACGTCAACAACGCCGCCAAGGTGGGGGGTCCTGAGGCCACGTTCATGAATTGTGTTGTGTGGTGTATTGGTTCATTGTTGCTCTCAACGTTCACTTGGTGCTTAACTACCAGCATCATTACGAGAATGTCTATTAATTTTTATGGTTTCTGTTGTGGTTTCTCCACATCTGGGAAGCTGCTGCGATGATGTCTGCCCTTCCAGCAGGGGGTGCTGCAGCCTCCTCCGCCCGCCTAAAGCTCACGCTGCCGTCTTGAAAGCGTTGACTGTCTTTGTGTCCACAGCTGCAGGAGGCCAATGCTCGTCTGGAGGCTGAACTGGCAGAGATGGAGCTGGCTCCGGTGCAGAGGAAGATCGAGGCTCGCTCCTCCGATGACTCCTTCACTGGTCTCGTGCGGATACTTTACTTCGCCGACACCTTCCTGTCAGACAGTGAGTTGCTTTGTCGGATGCTCTGTGTAGGGCACTCAGCCCACCTATGGACACTTACATGTGTCTGCGTCGTCTTGCAGGTTCACACAACACACCCTCCCTGTGGGCGGGGACCAATGGTGGCAGTGTGTATGCGTTCATGCTCCGCCTCCCTCCGGTGGAGCACCGAGCCGATGAGCCAGTAACTGCCCAGCCGGGTGAGAAGCGGAGGTTTTGCTTTCGGTAGATGTTCTCTTGATCCTCCAGCCTCGAGTTCTAACAGGGCCCCCCGTGTCTCCTGTGTTCCAGCAAAGGAGATCCAGCTGATGCACCGTGCCCCTGTTGTTGGTATCGTGGTGTTGGACGGTCACGGCGCTCCCCTTCCTGAGCCTCTGGAGGTGGCTCATGACCTGGCCCGCTCCCCTGACATGCAGGGCTCCCACCACCTCCTGGTGGTATCAGAGGAGCAGTTCAAGGTACGGACTTGCTGACTCGGCCGTGTGTGTGAAGCTGGTAGCTCGATGGGTTCTGGGCTGCCGTTGGTGGCTCGCGGAGGGAACCAGGCTTCTGCTGGCTGGAGCGGTGGAATTGTCTGGATGCTCATGAGCTGATAAGCAGCAGCTCAAGAGCTCCTTCCTCCTCCAGTCTTTCAGTCCTGCTTGGTGAACTGTTGGCTCTGGTAACCAACCGGCCTGGTGTGTGTTCAGGTCTTCACGCTGCCAAAGGTGAGCGCTAAAATGAAGCTGAAGCTGACCGCTGTGGATGGCTCCAGAGTACGGCGAGTGGGCGTGGCCTGGTTCAGCAGCAGTCGCTCGGAGGACTACGGTGAGAGTGGCCTGGTGGTTCTGACCAATCAGGGTGACCTCCACGTGGTGTCACTTCCTGGAGTGAAGATGCAGGTTCAGTACCCCTGCATCCGCCGGGAGGACGTCAGTGGCATCGCTTCCTGTGTCTTCACCAAACACGGCCAGGGTAAACAACCACGCCCACGCACTCTCCGACATGTTTCTGTGTCCTCTAGACGCGTCTGTCCCAAATACCACAGAGGTGAAGAACAATAAATGAGGAACAACGTGACGTTATCCACGTTCAGGGTTTTCTAGAGGAGGGAAAGTTCTCTTTGTGTCCCTCAACATTTGTTCCTCCATCAACCTGCTTCTGTTTGCCTTACATAAAATGAATAAGTAGAGAGCTGCAGGTCAGCTGACCCGGTGCTGAGACAGGGCTGGACGAAGGAAACGGCACCATTGGATCCCCGTCAGGTTGCAGACTGATGGAAAAATTGATGAGGCGCTTTTGTTAAAGGAGCAGTGAGAGCCGACCATCATCACCAGATCCCTCACAGACTGTTAATTCCGCTGAACTCAACTGAGCAGCTCTTCAACACACACACCATCACCTGGCCTACACACACACACCATCACCTGGCCTACACACACACACCATCACCTGGCCTACACACACACACACCATCACCTGGCCTACACACACACACATACACACACACACCATCACCTGGCCTACACACACACACACAGAGACACACACACCGTCACATGGCCTACACACACACACACACACACACACAACGTCACATGGCCTACACACACACACACACAACGTCACATGGCCTACACACACACACACACACACACACTGTCACCTGGCCTACACACACACATGGTCACCTGGCCTACACACACACACACACACATGGTCACCTGGCCTACACACACACACCGTCACCTAGCCTACACACACACACACACACACCGTCACCTGGCCTACACACACACACACACACCGTCACCTGGCCTACACACACACACACACACACACCGTCACCTGGCCTACACACACACACACCGTCACCTGGCCCACACACACACACACCGTCACCTGGCCTACACACACACACACACACGTCACCTGGCCTACACACACACACAGACACACACTCCTTCACCTGGCCTGCACACACACACACACACACACACACAGTCACCTGGCCTACACACATACACACACACACCGTCACCTAGCCTACACACACACACACACACACACACCGTCACCTGGCCTACACACACACACACACACCGTCACCTGGCCTACACACATACACACACACACACCGTCACATGGCCTACACACACACACACACACTGTCACCTGGCCTACACACACACACACCGTCACCCGGCCTACACACACACACACACCGTCACCTGGCCTACACACACACACACCGTCACCCGGCCTACACACACACACACACCGTCACCTGGCCTACACACACACACACACACATCTCTCTAGTCGTCACTCGTTGCTCCTTTGATGGCCAGTGCCAGTCCTGTCAGAACCAGCCTGATGGGGAGGACATAGGGAGAGTTCCAAGAGTACCCTTGGTTCTCCAGACTCCACAATGGTCCAGAACCTGTCGGACCTTTGTTACGTTTCAGTGTCTGCGTCCTCCGACAGTTTATGGTGAGACGTTGCTGTTTTACAGAGAGTAATACAAGAAAGTAGGACCTAACAAACTACACAGCAGGGAAGTACAATGACAAATGACGACATCCCCTCAAGACCTGATTACTTCTACTTATACTGCGAAGGCTAGTACTGCCTAGAACCCTCCATGTCAGGGTTCAGGTCTGGCAGACGGACAGACACTGAAAACCTGGTGATCCTGACTGTTCTTTGAGCTTTGTTCTCTTGACGCAGTTCATTTGAACTGTTCACCAGTAGAGCGGGAGGTTGAATGTCCACCAACCACCGCAGCACGAGAGGCAGCGATGCAGGTCACGCCACTCGTCCCTAACAGGTTTCTGTGAGACAACACAACACTGAGTTTCTCACTTCTCTTCCTCCTCAGGCTTCTACTTGATCTCTCCATCAGAGTTTGAACGCTTTTCACTGTCCACTCGTTTCCTGGTGGAGCCTCGCTGTCTGGTGGAGGTCCCTCCTCGATCGGGGACCACCACCCACAACAGACAGCAGCCAGACGGAGCAGCATCTGCTTACAGGTTCACCACTTTGACCCATCTGCTCCTACGATGACAGCAAGTTTAGATGGTGGTGGTGATGGTGGTCATGACAACAACGTGCGTCTCTGCCACTTGAAGGCTGTGAGACTGAAACACCTTTCAGGGCCGCCAGGTGGCTGGAGACAAGCTAACGGATACGTCCAGAGTTTTAGGCTTAATTGTAAAAGAGGAAATTGGCTGAAGCTGAAGTGGTGGCTATAGGCCACGCCCAAGTGTGTCGTCTAGGTCTGTCCTACATCTACGAGATCAGGGGTGTCCAAACTTATTTCACTGTGGTCCACATACAAGAAAATATACAAACAGATGGGCCACAGACTGGAGGTGATAGTGTATTAAAGTTAGCAAAATCAGTCCATTGTAGGTTAATTATGCTTGATAATTGAAGAGACTTGAAGAAAAGAAAAAACGCAGCTTTCCACAATGTTTTTTTTATTTTCTTTGGAAAAGGGTTGGCAGCTCGTCCTCAAAGCAGCAGGCTCAGGTTGCTCTGAGTCAGTCTGGTGGTGCCCTCACAGCACTGGAGAAGGGGGTAGGGGTGAGGACATGTCAGGCCTGTTATGCTAATAGGTTATTGGGCTTATTAGCACACCAACTAACGTTTGTTAGAAAATGTTATCGACTTGAATTAATAAGTATGAATTTATTAGATACTAAGGCTTATTAACATATGAATTATTAATCAACTGACCCTCCCCCTCTGACGCAGCTACTTCACACATTCCTCATGCAAATCCGGCTGCTGACTGGCCGGCAGAAGTGAAGACAAGTAAACAGCATTTCAAACATAGCGCAGCCTACTATTGATTGTTTGTCCATGAACACACATCTGGAACAACTGGATCGGTCCCTCATAGCTCCAAGTCTGGGTCCACTCCTGTTAGCACTGCTGGATGTCTGCCCGGTCAACCGCAGGTGTCCGAGTGTGCGAAGCGGACAGCTGAAGCAAGGCTTCAACGACTACAGCTCTGCTTTACGCAGCCAAGCTAACTTAACGCAGCCAAGCTAACTTAACGCACCGCCGGTGTGCAAGCCTCCTGTTGTTGCCCATGAAACCTGATCCCCTCATGCTCTGTACCGTTTTTTCGTCTGTTTATTGGCTAAAAGAATATCTACTTTATATTCTGAAATAATCTCATAGGCTGCTGTCAAGTGTCAATCAAGTGATGCATGGTCCGCTCTGTAAACTGGGGTCTGGTTGGGGTTTCAGCCCTGCGGCTCAACAAGCCAGGCCCTGATTGGCTCAGCCTGCTATTGATGTGTTCAGCAGACCGTCACCAAGACTGAGAAGGAGTGTCGCGGAGGTCAGAGCAACACTGGCTGCTAGCGACAGGGAGAGAGAGGGGGACGTTAGCATGGCGACCGAGGAGTGGAGTGGTGCCAGCACTCCAGTGACACACTGAAGATAAAGAGTTCAGCAGGGAGACAGTAAATTCTACTGTTTGGAGTCTTACGGATGAAGTTAATGCCGATAGTTTGGAGGTGATGGCGTTGGGAGCACGAAGTTTGTATGTGGGTGTTGCTTGCCGGTTGCCTAGCAACATTTTAACTCAACTCCAGCTACAAGTAACTTTACTCATCGTGATTGGGTGTTTATCTATCTTGTCTAAAACCTGTCGTATTCGGACGTTGTTTACGTGCTGTACCGCCACCGGTACAGTGCTGCTTAAGAGGTTAAAGTCAAGTTCCATGTGTGGGCCATGTTCCATGATATTTTTTAAAATCAGACCGCGGGCCGTAGTTTGGACACCCCTGTACGAGATGATCTTGTGTGCAGTGACCCCACCTGCTGCCCACATGTTTGGTAAGATGAATATTATGATTGGCTGACTAACTGTTCCAGGGGCGTGGTCAATCAGTTCATGACATGGTGGCAACTCACCTCATGGACCCAGGAGTTTATGATTAGTGCGTCACGTTGTTGTCATGGCAGCAGCACAGCATGAGCAGTGGGACAGCTTGATGTCTCCGTACACGTCTGTCTCACCAGTCTTTGTCCTCTCGATTCTTCTAGAAATGCTCGTCAAGACAGTGAAGATGCAGGTAGGACAAATAACCACATCAACAAGAACACGCTTCCATACGTGACATGCATGTGCCTTTGGCTGAGCCTGGAAGTCCTACATGTCCACATGTTGCTTGTACTAATGTGCTTTGTGTCTTGTACACACACACACACACACCTGGTTTGTTTGTGGCTGTGTGTATTGACATGTCCTCTGCCTGCCGTTGCAGAGAGCGCAGCTAGACGTGTTATGGAGCATGCTTTGCTGAATGACGAGCGTGAGTACTGCAGACACATAGACATCCCTGTGTTGGAGCGCCGCTTCCTTCATCTGCCTCCTCTCACTGCTGCGTCCTCATCCTCATCTTCAGCAGCTGCATCCCCGCGGGCGTAGCTGCTGTCCTCGCCTGGGTTCTAGTTCTAGTCACTGACTGTCATGTTCTGTGTGCTTACAGGGGTTCTCCAGGAGATCCAGAAGTCACTAGAAGGGGACCAGACGTGAGTCTTATCGCTAACTCTCATCCTGCCACTGTTTTAGGAGGTGGTTTTGAGTTCTGTGAAAATCATGAAATACTTCATGATGAAGGCACAGTACTGCTGACAAGCAGGACCATCAACTCAGTGGTGGTAAAAGTATGTCAACGATCAGATCAAGGAAATGGTACGAGAATGAGTCCAATGCAATCGTGGCTCTGTTCACCATCACTGAGGAACCCAGTCAGCAACAGGAGCGCTGGGTTCTCCTGTTCACCTCTGAGAAGAACCGGCACTCTAGAGCCTGGTTCTGTGTCATGTTGACAAGTTCACACCCCCGTAGACAGGGTTCTGGTTGTGTTGGTCTGGTCGCTTTGTGTCACACACTGTGTGTGTGTGTGTGTGTGTTCTGCAGGTCATTCCTGGAGAACAATGTGAAGAAGGCTGTAGCTTGACGGACGCAGCAGGACGGTGGAGGTGAGGCGTCTTCCTCTTCTCTAGATCCTCATGTGTGTTCACCCTCTTTACCACATTACGGTCTAAACACAGTACTCTGAACGTCACTCAACACAGCAGTAGTCAAGGTATAAATACTTCAGTGTCTCTGTCCTCCGTCTTCAGAGTACGTGGACATGTTGGCGAGCGTGAAGCATCGTGGTGTCCAGTAGTAGCCCCCTTCTGCGACCAGGCTGCCAGAGCAACCACTACTGACCCCTGACCCCCTGCCACAGCCACTGACCTCCCCCACTGACTCAGCGGACCCTCCTGGCAGCAGCATGCACTATGAAGAAAGACCAGCTGTGCCTAAAGACCTGACACTGTACACATGCCACCGCCATCGCCAACATCATCATCATCATCATCATCACCGCAAACCTACATGAAGCACATTCCTCACATCAGCAGTGCCACAGGCCCTCTCACAGACCACCAGACCAGGTCCACCAGATCTACCAGGTCCACCTGGACCATCAGGACCAACAGGTCTACCAGGTCCACCTGGACCATGAAGTCCACCAGGTCCCGGTCCCCGTGGACGACAGCATCAGACCGACTCTGCCGGGCGCTAACAAATATTGACGTGCAGTTCGACAGGAGGCGGGGCTTAATGACATCATTCTCCAGCTTCTCTGTGATTTGTGCCTCTTTCCTCTTCCTCTGTAAAGAAGCCTGAAGCTCAAGTTTGCCATAGAAGAGGAGATGGAGCTGCCGGTGAAGAACCCAGGAACCGGATCCAGACCTTCCAGAGCTCCAGCAACATCCAGTGAAAGATGACGGTTCCGTTCTAGCCTTAATGTTCCGAGTGTTTCGGGCTTCCAGAGAATCTCATGAGACTATCGAGGGACAATCTTTTCAAAGATGAGCAAATGTCTTTTCTCACTTGTTGTAGTACGTAGAACCACACTGATGACGAATATTTGATACTGAGCAGATGAGTACTCGCCCCCCCGTCCACCCTCTCCCCTGCAGAGTTCACAGGGCTGTACTTGTGGGGGGGGACTGCTTCTATGGGGTCGGGTTAGAGTGATTTTATGTGGAGCTTTTTTAATGCCAGCCATGTATATTGTAATTCAGGAATGTAATTGTAAGCTATTGTAGTGAAATGTTTTTAATATATACAGTATGTATGTGACTCAGTTTGTACCTGTGGGCCTGTTGGAACTGGGGTGGCTGCTATTTAGATAGTACAAGGAAATATTTTGGTACTGCGTCTCAGAATACTGGGTATTTTAGTATCCACCTAGAATATATTTTTGTAGTGAACTGATTAAGAACCCTAATTTCTGTTTGTTAGTCTTTGATTTGTAATATCACACTACAGTTTCTTGTGGATAATTATTACACGTTTTCCCAGGAGCCGGCCTGTCTGTTTTTTATTGTCTGTTCTATTTTCCTTTCTCTCATCGCTCGTCTGCTGTGCAGCAAACCTCTTGTTGCTGCTGCTTCACTCTGGACAAGTTCCACCCACAACTGGAGAAAAAGTCCTGGTTGGACTGGTAACCAGCATGCCCTCCCCAGCTGTGATGGTGTGAGTCGTGGCAGCCGGTCGTCTCTGGTCAAGTGGATAAAGAAGGGATCGGCTGTCATCCGTGCACAGCCAAGGCTTCTGATCATCCATTATAGAACCCGGGGCTTTGTTCTCTAATTGGCTCGAGCCACTGTGGCGTCGCTGCAACCTGAGCTCAGACCACCAGACCTCAGCAACCTGAGGATGTTCGCTTGGCTGGAAAATGGAGGACGAGGCCCTTCTCACTCGCTCAGCTCATCGGTCGGATCTTCAGTTCTCGTGTGAAAAACGGAGACTGATGAGGTTGTGAGCAGCTTAAAGCTCAAAGCCACAGTTTAGGACTGCCTCAAGTCCAGAAGCATGTTTTCGCCGGGGGGGGGGGTTCCCCACTCAGTGTTGTGAATGAATGCAATCCAGTGTTGATAGCAAGTGCAGGGAGCAGCAGGACTTTCTCCTCAGCTGAAGGATAGAGAAAGGCAGGAATGGTGAGAACTGCAACTTCTGAAATTTCCCTCTGACTTTTGTTAGACGCACAACCCTCCAGCCTTATAAATCACTGTGAGGGTGGCTAACGATTGTTTGGGGGAAATTGATTGAATCGCGGCTATGACTGGCTTTGACAGAATGTTAACTAAATACAATGAGCAGGTAGAGGGCGGCTATTGAGCAGCGATGAAGATGTGGGAGGGGTCTCGTGACTCAATGGCAGAAACGAGCAGCTGAACTTCTGTGCTGCTTCCCGTTTTCTTTCTGAAACATGAAGGAAAGCAGCTCTCAATAATGGTTGATGATGATAAAAAGCCGCTGGACGCCAGCCTCCCGGTGGCACTGCAGCCTGCTGAAGGGTCATTATGGCCTCCATCAGCAGCCATTGTAGTCGCTGCTCCTCTCGTCTTTCCTCCAGCATCTGCGGCACTGGACCAGCTGCCACGTGGAGCTGAATTATTCAACAGCCACTTTGTGTTTGTGCAGGCTACAGCAGTGGCTCACCTTAGCCTCACACGGTTGTCTGCATGCAGACAGCACACGCATGCTTCTACTGGGGGTGTAATGATGGTGGGAGGGCTACTGGTGTGTCACTGGTCCTCACATCTCTGAGCATTATGGGTACATGTGTGTGTCAGTGACAGCAGCTCTTGAGGACCAGCCGCAGCACTTTGCAGCCCCCCCAGTTGGGTCTGCCTTTCACCTGAGAAACCTGGTAAGCTACACTACACCTCTGAGCTCTCACTGCCCCCCACCCTCACCCCACCTGGACACACATACACACACAGCTACACTTAAATCTGCTGCATAGATTTAACTTGCAGTTTGAAAACTCAGCGTTTCCTCTTTGAATTTTCTTCGTTTCTGTTGAGTCTTGATGAGACGAGTCGTGGCCAGCAACCTTTCCCCTCACCGAAACTTGACGTGTGCTGGTTTTTGGGTCGGGAGTTCAAGTGTGAAATGTGGCCTGAATGCAGGTGGTAACAGATGCGCATCACGGGCCTCTATCATGATTACTTTATTGAGTAACTTGAGAAGACTGACAGATTTTAATTGTTGATGACAGTCATAAATCTCTTCTTGTGTGGAGAGTTCAACAAATGACCACAAACAACAATATGGTTATTTTATTAATCAGGGAATCGATCACCATGTCACCTGTCAAGTCGAAAGGCCGAGGAGCTCCCAACAAGCAGAGGGCAGATGAGGCAAAGAAAACTAATCAGAAAAATGTGAGGCACTGTGGCTCCCAAGTGTCCCGAAATCCTTCTAAAGGGCCTGAAGAGAAAAAGAAAAGCAGTGGGAACCGTTTTACTACAGAGGACAAAAGGACTCCTGAAATAAAGCGTGAGAGACACAGCAAAGTGGATCAAGGTAAAGTGAGACGTGCTGAGCAGAAGGAACCACAGAAACAAGCACACATCTTAAGAAATGGAAAACCTGCCAATCGCAGGTCACAACCCCAAACTAAGACAGACAGGACAATTAGAGAGGGCGTAAAGACGATGTCAAGGACCCCGGGAACAAGTCAAAGTAGGACCAACAACAAGAAGCACTCCCCCAGGGCTGAAAGCAAGAGAGGTGACGAAGGTACAGGAAGTGAGGACAGGGATTCAGAGACTGACACAGGAACCTCAGGAGAGGAAACTAATAACGAGAAAGAGGAGGAGCAGGACGGTAATGTAGAAGAGACGCAGGAGAGTGACCAGGAGGAAACTGAGGCATCAGATACTGTAAGAGACGCTGAGCAGACAGCAGACGAGGAATCCGACCAAGGACCTTCAGATGAAGCAAAATCTACAAGTGTCTCTGAAGTAGAACCAGCTGCAACCAGTGAGGAAGACCAGGAGGAGGCAGTTGTTGCTGAAGCAGGTGGAACCAGTGAGATAACCCAGGATGAACAAACAAGAACGAGTAAAGCCGGCAGACAGCGCAGGCAAGCATCGCGTTCTCTAAAACCTGTACAAGAACCTCAACAAAAGATGTTTAAAAGAACGAAGGTGGATAAGCAGGTGGAGAAACAGAGGGTGAAGGCAGAGAAGAAAAGATTGGAGAACGAAGCCAAACAAAGAGCAAAGGAGGAAAAAAAGAACAAAGCTAGGCAACAAAAAGAGCAGAAACACAGTCCCACACCTGCTCAGGATCTTTGCTTAAATATAGACGATGATGCTTCTGCAGAGACAAATGGGGATGAGGAAGAGAAGCAAGCGGAACCGTTACTGACCAGAGCCATCAAGGACCAAAACAGAATAATGCTTCTCAAGGCCAAAGGTAAAGACCTGCGAGCTTTTCTGGAGCTAGAAGCAGGAAAAGAGGGTCTTCAGGAGGCTGGAAGTGTCCAAGGGAGTTTGCTGTCTGGGAAGGTCAAGATGGAATCTCTAAGACGCAGAGCAAATAAGATGTTAGCAAAACCTAGTGAGGGAATATCAATAAGCAAGGATGTTGATGGGGGGTCAAAGAATCCTGAAGCACATTCAGTGGCACCACGAACCAATGTGACGACTCTTCGCAGAGTGTCTGGATGGATTCAGAAGAACATGCCAGGGGGGCTAAACTTAAGGAAGAAGCTGTCGTCTTGGACAAAAGCCATTGGCGTCTCCCGATGGCTCTCCCTACGAGCCACCAGACAAAAACAAGGCACAAGAAAATCCAAAGGTTATATCCTCAAACATCGAATGGTCATGAGAGTTGCCAGTAAAACCAGTTTGGCCAGCAGGAAAAAGAAGAGCTCTTTCGAGGATGTCATGACTGAAGACACAGATGACCTCCAAGCCAAGGCCCTCGAGATGGGAGAAGAAGCCCCCCTGCCTAGGGAGAAAGGGGTAGAGGCCAAATATGCTGTCGTACTCCCCAGAATGAAAAAACTGGCCAAAGCAAAGACAGCCCAGATGTCCCAGGAACCTCCAGGATCTTCAATACCATCCAGCCCAACTAGTTCGCCAGAAGAACCCACTACCTCAGAGCCCAGACCCCCAAAGCCAGGTGCCCGGCTTGTACTCCCTGTGAAACCGGACCATATTCTGCTTCAGTCAGTCAAGAAGCCTTTGCAAGGACGGTTCCCATCAGGTGGAGCTGTGGAAAGGAGGAGTCCTGGATCCGGTGTTGCTGCAGCAGAACCCGAAGGAACATCCACCTCTCAGGATACAAATAAGAACGCATCTCAACATGGAGTCAGGGTGCTGCAGGCAGCGAAGGGGAAGCTGGACCCCTCCCAGATCCATCTGACCAAGATGTCCTTGACACGGGGAGTGATAGGTGCTGGACAGGTTCAGGCTAAGGGGCCCAACCAAGAAGTTGGGACACCTCGCGCCACAGCTCCCAGCACCAGCCCCCTTCCAAATGGGGAGGCTGGTGCTGGGACATCAGCCAGTCAGTCCTTGTTTGAAGAGGAGACAGACCAGGAGGTGGCCCAGCTGACAGGTGAAAGGCTGCACTGGGCTGGAAACCCTCAGATGAGTGGACACCCCCAGGTATTTATCAGACTTTTTCTTACATCCATACATCCATTTTCTTCCGCTTATTCCTGTTATGGGTCACGGGGGGGTGGAGCCTATCCCAGTGGCCACGGGCGAGAGGCGGGGTCCACCCTGGACAGGTCACCAGACCATGGCAGGGCCAACACATAGACAGACAACCATTCACACTCACATTCATACCTACGGTCAATTTAGAGTATCAATCAGCCTCGTCTCCAATTACATGTCTTTGGACTGTGGGAGGAAGCTGGAGTACCAGAGAGAACCCACGCAGGAACAGGGAGAACATGGAGACTCACTCAGAAAGATCCCATTCTCCAGCCGGGACTCCAACCCAGAACCTTCTTGCTGTGAGGCGACAGCGCTGACCACTGCACCACCGTGCCACCACTTTTTCTTACACTTTCCTGCAATGAACTGGGAAAGATACCAGTATAAATACCACTATGCAATCATGGGCTTGAAATACCACCCAGCTGCATGAGCAGGTCTTAGTGGAAGAACAGAAGGGGTCCATCTAGTGACCTGGGGTACCAGAATCAGAATCAGAATACTTTATTAATCCCGGGGGGAAATTCTGTAGGAGGTACCAGACAATTTCAAAGATCCTGACATGGTAACCATTTTTCTATGCTGTGATTGGTCCAGGACTGGTTGCATGCTGAGAACCTGCTACCTCACCAGACAATAGAGAAGTTAACCAAGTGGACAGTTTATGATGATGGCGGGCAGGCCAGGACTGTCCCAGCCCACAACGGCAGGGGCCCCTGGGAATCAGAGGACCCCACCCAGGACATGCTGGAGAGTCGACTCATCAGCTCACAGGTAAAACAACCTAACCTTCTCAACTGCATCAGGGTTCCCGTGCTTCACCTGAAGCGTTGGACCGTCATCAAAGTGTGTTTTGTGTCTCTGTCAGGTTCTGATACCAGGAGGTAGACATGTTGTTGAAGTGGATGAGGTGGAGGACCTGTCCCAGCTAGAGTGAGTCCACCCCCCCCCCCAAACACACAAAGGGTTAGTCATGAATTACAGAATTACAGTGTGTGTGTGTGTGTGTGTGTGTGTGTGTGTGTGTGTGTGTGTCTCTAATGGCTGTAGGGAGGTGTGTGAGAGCTCCGTTCTGCTGAACCTGAAGAAGAGGTTCCACCGCGATTGTATTTATGTAAGTTTCATTCTCCATGTTTTCTTCTGGGGTCTTCATCAGTGATGGGTTTTCCGTGGTTTTCCGGAGTCACGCTGAGATGAGTGAGTCCAAGGAGACCTCGAGAGCATACAGCCGGCATTCACATGTCCTCTGTTCCCCGAGTCATTTGTTCTATCCAACATAGAACAAGTGGACGGTGTTCAATTTGCTGTTCATGGCTCCTCTCAGAACATCATCGCATGGATCCGTGAGGGTCAAGAGGTCAGCAGGCGAGTTCAGCCAGGTTCCAGAGCCTGAGGAGACTAACCGATGCTCACCCACACCAGAAGCTTCCTCACTGGAGGAAAACTGGGAGTTTGCTGAACTCACCTCGCCACCGCTCTCTCGTGGTAGCGTTTCACAGCAGATCAAGTTTGCTTACAACTAACGTGACCGCTGAGAACACGTGTGTGAGGAAGACTCTTCACAACCATCCCTCTGGCCAGTGAGGCATCTCCAAGGCTCTGCACCCAACACTGACGTCCTTCCTCTGTTTCCCAGACTTACATCGGAAACATACTCCTGTCCATTAACCCCTTCAAGGCCCTGAGCATCTACACCGAGGAGCTGAGGCAGAACTACCAGGGCCGAGAGCTCCACAGGAACCCACCGTGAGCAGACATTTCCCTCGGTCCTGCGTTAGCCTCATGAAGGCCTCGCTTCCAACCAGTGTTGTGCTTTGTGTCCTTCTGTTCTTCAGCCATGTTTATGCCATCGCTGATGCCGCCTACAGACAGACCCAGACCGCCACGCAGGAGCAGTGCATCATCATAAGGTCAGACACTTGGTTCTGGTCCTGGTTCTACCAGCTGTGTTCTTCAGACACGTAACACTGATAGTGTATTTTTCTTATTGCCACCAAATAATAAGCTAAAACCAACAGTGACTTGAACAAGAGCCCCTGAGTAATGCAACGGCTTCATCGCATCCACACCTGCAAAATGGTTGCCAGTTGTGATTTTGGACCTCCTGTCTGACGGGCTGTTGCGACCGTGCATGGTCGCGTCACCTCTGTGTTTCTTTGTAGTGGCCAGAGTGGTTCAGGGAAGACGGAAGCTACCAAGCTGATTGTCCACTACCTCAGCTCTGTGTACCAGGGCTCCACCAACGCTCTCCGCCAGGTAACCGCTCGCTCGCTCCGTCACATCCGCAGCTTCCTAAGGAAGGTCACAGGAAGCTTGAGGAGCCTGGATGAACGTGTGCAGTTGCGGCTTCCTTTGTTTATGAACTTTCATGATCAAGACAGTAGCAGACGGCCGCCACGTCCCCACATAGAAATACTTGGTTCACTCGTCTTATCTTGGCATTAATTAACTTAGTGTTTATCAAATTCTATGTTTTTGTTGACACCGAAACTGCATTTATGATCTGTGAGCACCTCAGAGGTTCGTGTCTGTCTGTCTGATCCCCATCAGGCAGACACCAGACAGGAGATGGAGGACCTGAGTTTAACGCCAAGTTAGCGACAGAGAACAAGTATTAAATTATTCAGATATGATTGATGACGCAGCGCCAATAAAATTCATGAATTAAATTCATCAATTCTGTGAAAAATGATCCGGGAAGATGAAAAATTGAGGTTCTATCATGTACAAAACCATCGTTTGACACCTAAACCTTTGACTGTTTAATCAAATTTTAGGGCAAAAAATAGCATTTATATGTTGGAAATCTTGGAAGTTTGTGTGGTGGATGGGCTTGAAATGACACGAGCCTGATAATTAGTTCTATGCTCATACAAAGTGGAGCACCTGCTGGCCCTTCCACACAGACCTGCGCCACCTGAGTGGAGACAAATATAAATGTGAGAATTCCTACAGGCCATTTTGGCTCCTGCTGCAGGTCAGTGAGCCTCCTGCACCAACAGCAGCTCCAAGACCCAACGCCAGCCGCTGGCCAGGTTACCAGGGCAGATTGTGCAAATGGCCAAATGTGATTGAGGGTGTTTTCTTCCCTCCACCAGCCCATGGAGGTCTTTCCCATTCTGGAGAGTTTCGGGAATGCCAAGACCATCCTCAACAACAACTCCAGCCGCTTTGGCAAGTACCTCCACATCCACCTCCTCCAGTGAGTGAAGGTCTCCTCTGACAACTCTGCCTCGGGCCTGGTTACCTCCACTGACTCCATCTTATTTTGGTCAACAGTGGGCTTGTTGTTGGAACCTCCATGTCCAAATATCTCCTTGAGAAGTCCCGGGTGGTCTTCCAGGTGAGACCTTGAGTGAGGTGCTGTGTGACCATCCTCCAGGCACAAAGGCAGCACATCGACCCCAACTGAGTGAATATGCCTGCATGACCCATACATCAAATATTTCAGGGGTTCCAAACGTCCAGTCCAGGGACCTCAGTGTTTTTAAGGGAGGTCCCCAGAAAAGTGATCAATAGTTTATTCACCTGGTGTTTGAACTACATTGATGCCAGCTATTTATCTGTATCTCTCGTCTCGTTCTCTGTTCCACTCTGAGTCCCTCCTGAGTGACCGAGCTTCCCACCCTGTCTCTAAGGGAGAGCCCAGCCTCCCTGAGGAGGAAACTCATTTCAGCCACTTGGATTCGCCATCTTTAAATCTACATCTATAAATCTGAACAAGTTAATTGTACTTCAATGACTTAGGGCATTTTACCCTCCTGGGTAACAGCTGCTGTAAAACCTCAAAGAAGAAGAAGAGAAGAGGGGGACCACTAGTTTGGCCACTAACAAACACAGTCGAGGTCAAAGTTCAGCAAACCGTTCAAGGGCAAGAAGCGCGTGGCCGCACCCGCTGGACTTCATCCCAGATAGAGCTCTGAGCTCGCCACGCCACACGCCACACGCCACACGCTCATTTGCCAAAGTTGAGATTTGCTCAAATTCCACGAAATCCGTTGAAATTGGCGTTAAAAAGGGCGCACTGACCAGAGGTCTGACTCTTGGGATTTTCTGGAGGTTGGCAGCTCTGCCCTGGTGTCATATCAACCTAAACATATCAAACTAATGAACTCCTGGATTCTCAGTTTTCCAGTCTGGCTCTCATGAAGCTTTGTCGCCAGCTCACTGAGTTGAGGAGGTGTCGCCAAGAGGAGGTGCATCTCTCATCAGAGGTCATGAGCTCTTATTTCCCCCACAGGCCAACCAGGAGAGGAACTACCACGTGTTCTATGAGCTTTTGGCAGGGATGAACGACTGGGACAAGCAGGAGCTCTATCTGCAGGGAGCGGAGACTTATTACTACCTGAACCAAGTTAGTCAGCCCCCATTAACACCCATCAATTGTCCTTCCCTGGTTCTCGGCGTGTGTTCCTGTCTTGTTCACTCATTATCCATGTGTCTGTCTCTGGAGGGTGGGGCCTGTGAGCTGAAGGGGAAGCAGGACAAAAGGGACTTCCAGCTTCTAGTTCAGTGCTTTGAGACCATCGGCCTCCACGCCGACCAGACCGCCACCATATGGGCCATCCTGTCCTCCATCCTGCAGCTCGGCAACATCTGCTTCAGTTCCTACGAGGTGTGTGTATATTGGAGGGGGGTTGGTGTTGCCAGACATTGGTCTCAAGCCTCATTCAGTTTTATGTTTTCAGAGTGAGTCGTTTGAGGTGGCTCGGATCTTCAGTGAAGCTGAGGCCAGGAGGGTCGGCTCTCTGCTGCAGATTTCCTCAGAAGCGCTGCAAACCGTCATCACGCACCGAGTCACAGTCAGCAGCCTCTCTGTCGTCTGACATTCACTTATTGTTCATATTTCTGCACATGAGCAAGAACATTGAGCAGCTTTCTTGTGCCCAGGAGACGATCTATGACCGGATCTACTGCCCCCTGTCTGTGGAGAGTGCTATAGAATGCAGGTGAGAGAGGGGCACGGAGTGTCCGACTGGTCAACTGAGGTGTTGATATCATATGATATGATATAAATGCCCATCTTCATAATTATACTACATCTGAGAAATGGAACAACTTTCTGTTGATGTCATTGGCCGTCATCTGCCCTTGAGTACAGCGAGTTTTTATTATTTGTGTCCTTTCTTTGCTCAGAGTTGCTAAATGGCTCCTGAGCTAGTACTCCTAACCTACTGGACTTTTGAGCTAGTACTTCTGAGCTAGTACCCCTAACCTATAACCTATAGTACTCTTGGGCTAGTACTCATGAATTAGTACTCCTAATCTATAGGACTCTCAAGCTATTACTCCTTAGTAGCTATAGTACTCCTGATCTTGTATTCCTGAGCTTGAGGTCCTCTGAACCTGTACTCCTGAACAAATACTCCTAAGCATGACCATTTGGGGCCTATAAAAGTTTTACACAAGTAGCCATTTATTCAATATTCAAAGTATTGCTCTGTTATCAAATATTACATTTGTTTTGTTATGTTAATAAAACTAATGATTTCTTTTTAAATTTGTTTTATATAAACTGAAGTACACACCATGGAGAGCCACTGCACCACCCCCCCCCCCCATGAAATGGTTTGATCCAGGCTGCACTGTGCTGGCAGCTAGCAATGTTAGCATACAGAGGCTTCACCCAGCTAGCTTCATGTTTCTACCACAGAAGTCTGACGATGATTGACCCAAAGTTAGACTAGAAAGGCAGTAGAGAGTCTAAAGTGTAACAGCCAAAGTTTGGTGGTGACAGTTCCTTAGCTAAGCTTGTTAAGTATGCAAACATTACTTTGGTCTCTAAAGTTATCTTGATAGAGAGTTTTTACTGTTTAAATTCAGACCCTCTGGAAACTTGATTTTTGTGCAGGGAAACTTCAAGCCAGCTATTCCCCTTAAATCATGTCCCTCTCTGGTCTTGTGCTTGGCTGAAGAGAGGCAGCGCCTCCCTCCCTGGAACACCTCCACCCTGCTTGAACCACCCTCACTGCCAGATTTTGAGCAGTAATCTGGGCAGCACCATGACATCAGAGCAGCAACAGAATGAATATGGTTAAATAAACACGTGCACTGTGCTTCAGCAGCAGCTTTTATCTGACTACCTCTTTACCTTGGAGGAAATGTGGGACATTCAGCACGTCTGCAGGCGACAACCACTTTTGAATCGAAGAGCAACTTCAGTGGCTTGCAGACTGTCAAGGTGAAATTCAGTTTTGTCACCCTTCATGGTCAGCAGACATTTTGTACTAATTACTGAGCAACAACAGCTGTAGACCAACAAGGGCAGTTCTTCAAAGCCTTGAGGGGGGCAGCTGGGTCCTGCAGGGTCCATTTCAGTAATAGCACAGGCTTGGCACTGGGCGACGGGGACCCAGTGTGGCATCTGTTAACGGCGATGTTCCTGAATGCAGGCCCGGAGCATGATCATGCAGACACTGGCTGGATGGGTTCTGGCTCTGCTACAGTCCAACCTCCAGTCTCCAGACGTAGTCTGTAACCTCCAGTCTTACCATCATGGTGACTAACCCTTTGAAACATGCGTGTCTCTTGGCTTGCAGGGACGCCATTGCCAAAGCCTTGTATTCAGTGCTGTTTGACTGGTTGTTGGAGCAGATCAATGACTGGCTGAGTCCCAAGGAGATGGACAGCACCGTGGGCATAGTGGACATCTATGGGTTTGAGGTCAGGAAGCTGCCTGTTCTGAACTCTGGACCCAGGACACCTGGTTAACTCAGAGCACGTTTGTGGTAACCAGTGAGGTTTCTGCTGCAGGACCTGGGGGTCAACAGTTTTGAGCAGCTGTGTATCAACTTTGCCAACGAGCAGCTGCAGCACTTCGTCAACAAGGCCGTGATCTCACAGGAACAGGTGAGGATCATCAACTGATCTTCAGGTGAAAATTCTCATCAGGGACCATTTGTTTACCGCTGGTCAAAGCACACGTCCGTCTTCACTGATCCTGGATCTGCTCCACCTCCCTGCTGGTAAAGGAAGGTTTTGATGGCTGCTGTCTCAGATCTGCTTTTTCATGGATGATTGTTGGGTGGAGGTTCATTGAATGTGTGAGGTTCTACAACAGCTCTACTAGGAGGGAGGTTCTACACCTGCAATACTGGGAGGGAGATTCTATACCTGCTCTACTAGGAGGGAGGTTCTACACCTGCACGACTGGGAGGGAGGTTCCCTACCTGTTCTACTGTGAGGGAGGTTCTACACCCGCTCTACTCGGAGGGAGGTTCTATACCTGCTCTACTAGGAGGGAGGTTCTACACATGCTCTACTGGGAGGGAGGTTCTACAACAGCTCTACTAGGAGGGAGGTTCTACACCTGCTCTACTGGGAGGGAGGTTCTACACCTGTTGTACTAGGAGGGAGGTTCTACACCTGCAATACTGGGAGGGAGGTTCTATACCTGCTCTACTTGGAGGGAGGTTCTACACCTGCTCTACTGGGATGGAGATTCTACACCTGCTCTACAAGGAGGGAGGTTCTACACCTGCACGACTGGGGGGGAGGTTCCCTACCTGTTCTACTATGAGGGAGGTTCTACACCCGCTCTACTAGGAGGGAGGTTCTACACTCGCTCTACAAGGAGGGAGGTTCTTCACCTGCTCTACTAGGAGGGAGGTTCTACACCTGCTCGACGGGGAGGGAGGTTCTATACCTGCTCTACTAAGAGGGAGGTTCTACACCTGTTCTACTGGGGGGGAGGTTCTATACCTGCTCTACTTGGAGGGAGGTTCTATACCTGCTCTACTAGGAGGGAGGCTCTGCAAGAGCTCTACTAGGAGGGAGGCTCTGCAAGAGCTCTACTAGGAGGGAGGCTCTGCAAGAGCTCTACTAGGAGGGAGGTTCTACACCTGCTCTACTAGGAGGGAGGTTCTACACCATCTCTACTGGGAGGGAGGTTCTACAACAGCTCTACTTGGAGGGAGGTTCTACACCTGCAATACTGGGAGGGAGGTTCTATACCTGCTCTACTTGGAGGGAGGTTCTACACCTGCTCTACTGGGAAGGAGATTCTATACCTGCTCTACTAGGAGGGAGGTTCTACACCTGCACGACTGGGAGGGAGGTTCCCTACCTGTTCAACTATGAGGGAGGTTCTACACCCGCTCTACTAGGAGGGAGGTTCTTCTCCTGCTCTACTAGGAGGGAGGTTCTACACCTGCTCCACTAGGAGGGAGGTTCTACACCTGCTCTACTGGGAGGGAGGTTCTATACCTGCTCGACTAGGAGGGAGATTCTTCACCTGCTCAACCAGGAGGGAGGTTCTACACCTGTTGTACTGGGAGCGAGGTTCTATACCTGCTCTACTAAGAGGGAGGTTCTACACCTGCTCTACTAGGAGGGAGATTCTACAAGAGTTCTACTAGGAGGGAGGTTCTATACCCGCTCTACTAGGAGGGAGGTTCTTCTCCTGGTCTACTAGGAGGGAGGTTCTTCTCCTGCTCTACTAGGAGGGAGGTTCTACACCTGTTCTCCTGGGAAGGAGGTTCTATACCTGTTCTACTAGGAGGGAGGTTCTACACCATCTCGACTGAGAAGGAGGTTCTACACCTTCTCTACTGGGAGTTAGGTTCTACACCTGCTCTATTAGGAGGGAGGCAGCGGGCCGGATGCTGATACAGTGACGTGACGTCTATTACTGGCTGTATGTTGACGTGACTGATGAAGGTGATTTGTTATTGTCAGGTTATGAATATCCGGACTAACATTCACACACAAAAATCAGATTTCAGATTTTCAATGATATCTGACATCTTAGTGTTCTGTAGTTGGAATACAGAGTTGGAGTGGAGTGTGTTTCAGCAGCAGAACGCCATTGATGTCACATTGTGTAAAGCCACGATTGATGACTTAGTCCGGGTCAGAGTTGGCCATCATGGCACCACAGGCACTTCAGGTGGTGGCCAGCTTTTTTCCCAACAGGTGAAGCCTTTGGGTCATTAAAGTGCTGTTTATAACCTGGAGGAGGCTTGTGTGTGTGTGTGTGTGGTGTGTGTGTGTGTGTGTGTGTGTGTGTGTGTGTGTGTGTGTGTGTGTGTGTGTGTGTGTGTGTGTGTGTGTGTTTGTCCTGCAGGAGGAGTATAGTGCAGAGCAGATCCAGTGGTATCCAATGTCACTCAAGGATTTCCACTCCTGTCTGGAGCTCCTGTCCTCCAGACCACATGGCATCCTTCGTATACTGGACGACCAGACCTGCCTGCCCCAGGTACACACACACACACATGCAACCACTGGTCCCACAACTACTATGACCACGACAACCAGTACTGTAACTGCCATTACGACTGTTATCAGTTCCACAGCCTCCTGTACACAACTACTGGTACTGCAACTAACAGTACTGCAACCTCCCATATCACAACTAACAGTACCACAACAACTGTTACCATAAGTACCAGTACTGAAACTGATAGTACAGCAACTAACAGTGTCACAACCACTGGTACCACAACTATCAGTGTCACAACAAACAGTACTGCAACTACTGGTACCCGAACTACTGCTACAACAACTACTGGTACCACAACTAACACCACCGAAACCACTTGTACCACAACTACCAGTACCACAAATAACAGTATCCCAACTACTGGTTCTACAACTACAAGTACCACCCACTTCTACTTCTCCCTCAGAGCAATGAATGCTTGAAGCTGCTGTACATCTGGATGACTAGAACCATTTAAAATGATAGAAACCTTCTCCAGGATACTTCCATGGCATGTGCTGTACTTTGATTCAGATCCTGCTGAGATGGTTACACCTGTACACCTTACACTTGTACTGCAAACAGCTGCCAGGGGATCCTCAAGATCTTTGGGATCAGTAAAAATACATTTAAGTCCATCGTCGTCGTCGTCGTCTTCCGCTAATTCCTTACTTGTAAGGGTCGCGGGGGGGGGGGGGGGCTGGAGCCTATCCCAGCATCTACGGGCGAGAGGCGGGGTTCACCCTGGGCAGGTCATTTAATTTCATAAGAAGTCAAATTTACTTTGTGATTATAATAACCTCTGCAGCCTGATGGGGAAATCAAGAGTTTCAGAGTTTTCAAGTGAATTAGATGATTTACTCTGAATTCAGGATAATGGTTCCTCTGTGTTGATTGACCAGGCCACTGACCACACCTTCCTCCAGAAGTGCCACTATCACCATGGAAACAGCCCCTACTATGCCAAACCCAAGAACCCATTACCAGTCTTCACTGTCTATCACTATGCTGGAGCTGTCACTTATCAGGTACTAGGCAGAGAACACTGAACCGCATGTGTAATACATACTTGTACTTGGATTGAAAAGAATACTGGCACTTTTTGTCCAGGTCCAGAATTTTCTGAATAAAAACCACGACCAGTTCAGGACGGAAGTGGTGGAGCTGTTTGCTAGGAGTCGCCTTAAGGTGAGATGACCTAGTAAATATGACCTAAACCAGTTTAGTGTGGTTCCTTTAATACCAGTGACAGGTTCCAGTCTCTGTAGAAGGATATGGTGGTCAATGGTACCAAAGCTGCACTGAGATCTAATCAGACCAGCACAGAGACCAGTCCCTCATCTGGTACCAGTAGGAGGTCACTGGTACCTTTGACTAGTTCTGTTTCTGTGCTAGGATAATAGTTGGTAGAACTTCTGGATCCAGGCTTGTTTTTTGAGGAGGGTTTAATTCCTGCTACTTTAAAGGACTGAGGGACGGAACCATTTACCAGCGCCAGCCTTATGGTGTCCAGGTATCCCCCAAAACAGCTTTCCCCACTGTGTGGCCTTCCACATTACTGCATTATTACAGTACACAAGTACTCAGTAGGGCAGCACTGTGGCCCCCCATCAAGAAGGTTGTGGATGGAGCCCCGGCTGCAGCACAGGGTCTTTCTGGGTGAGTCTCCATGTTCTCCCTGTTCCTGTGTGGGTTCTCTCTGGTAGTCCAGCTTCCTCCACAGTCCAAAGACATCAAGAGGGGACCAGGTTAATCCAGACTCTAAATTGACCGTAGGCGTGGCTGGGAGAGCCAATGGTTGTCTGTCTCTATGTGTTGCATCCGTCTGTTCTATATGTATGCACCAAGACAATGCAGTAGTCTTTACTGCATGACGGTATGATTATGCAGTAGTCATTATGTGATGGCAGGAGAGTCAGAACAGCAGTTGTAGGTTGGTTTGAGTCGTACTGATCAGGTCCTGCCCCGATGTGCTGCTGCTCAGATGGTGTCTGAGCTGTTCCGGAAGGTTCAGGACAGCTACATCCAGCAGCGAGAGCTGGGCTGGAGGGGGAAGGGTCTCCGCCAGCAGCCCACTACCGCTGCCTCACATTTCCTGCAGTCCCTGAGTGAACTCACCACTCGTCTGGAGAGGTAAGCTGTCATTATGGGTGCCGGCAGGCAGCTCCGTGGCTTCTATTTCACTGCATGAGCAGCTGTGGTTTGTGGCTGTGGCAAATGGAAAGACATAGTTTGATACTTGGTCACTCGTGATGTTCAGATCTGGAGAATCAACATGAGAAACTACACGAACAGGCATGCATGGATGTTTCACTGATACGAGCCAATCAGATAACTCAAAGTTGCAGTAAAGATCCTTTGTACCTGCTGTGTAACACCAAGCTGATCAGGTCTCAACCAGTTTCTTTCAGGTCCTGGTAACGTCTTCATGTTTTAAACCCAGATGCAGAACCACATTTATTCGTTGTCTGAAGCCAAATTACGTCAAGGTACCACCAGATATACGCAGTATTTTTCATGACTGCTTACTCAATGTACTACTTCAATATGACCTTGTCCTTTGGCAGCTTCCTGGAGTGTTTGACCTTGACTACGTGTCCGGCCAGCTGAAGCATGCTGGGATGTTTGAGACCATCCACATCAGGAAAGAAGGGTTCCCCGTCCGGATCCAGTACTCCTACTTCATTGAGAGGTGCCTACCATCATACACTTCACTTGGGACCACTGCTGACGAACTGGGACCAATACTGCAGAACTGGGATCATTACTTCTGAACTGGAACCAGTATTACACTACTGGGACCATCACTGCAGAACTGCTGCTTAAAACAAACACATGTAGGCCATCAAGGCCATCTTCATAAAAAAATTGTAGTATTATGACCTGCAAAAACCCGACACACCATTATCTATTTTAACTGGGAATATTATGTATTTTTTAAATTCTGTAAATACACATACCGTATATGTATTTTTATAGTATTTCCTGAGAAACACAGACGAACACAGACGAACACAAACAAACGCACACCTAACAGTCTGTGACGAGATGTGTGTCCCTGACTGAGTGACCTGTGTGACAGGTATGGGATGCTGCTGAGTGAGCGAGCCATGCAGGGGATGGACAGAGAGAATACAGAGGTTCTGTTGGACCTGGTTGGTGCTGAGGAGGGACAATACCAGCTGGGACTCACGAAGGTGCCAAAACACCTGTTACTGATACTAATGAGTAAAAGAAAAGGTGCTGTAGTACACGTGATATGCAGTACACCCACTGAAACAGCCAGGAGACATCATTGTATGAGCATGTACACATGAAGTACTTCTCCTTAATCAGATGAAGTCAGCTCCTCTCTCACCAACAGGCACGTTACAGCTTTGCTATCATAACATTCTGCTCTGAAGTAGAAGGGATGGTAAAGCTGTGAGCTGGTAAAAGCAGGAGCTAAAAGCTGAAGGATCTTGGTGACTGCTGAGCCGCACACTGAACAAGACTTTACAGTGTGAATGCTAGTTTCTGCATCTGGGTCAATACTTGGGAAGTGTCAGATCACATCAAAACTACCTCACATTGGGTATTTTACTTCATTTTCTGTAGAAGTAATCCAAGTCTTGAATCAGAAATTGCTCATACCATGATTGTGGGGTGAAAAACCCTCCAACTGAAAACCCTTCCAGCATCATCAGAGGGTTCATGAGTGAAGATGATCCTGATGAACCAAACTGGAAGATCATCAACTTTTGTTCACCAGAGCTGATTTACTGGTTCAATCACCACAATCACATCATCGCCTTCTTAAAATGATCTCCTAAGTCATCCTTTCAACTTTTTCAGAAAAATACAAAAAACTGGAAGCAAAACATCATAAGGAGTTCATTTAAAGGAGGGTTAGGCACCGCCTGTTTTTGGCTTTTTTTCTTTCTTTTTTCACGTCTTCTTTTATTTCCTTCTTTCATTTAAAAAAGAAACACGATATTCAAACAATGTGTTTTTGAATGGTACTCTGGTCATGAACCCTCCCTCCGCGCTCCTCACAGCCCGCATTGACAGTAAACTAGCGCTAACGTAGCCTCTGCAGCTCGCCAGCAAAGTCAGCTAACAGGTTTCTCACCTGTCCAACAGAGAGGCTGCTCCTCGCGCTTCCACAGCCTTTAGGTTCTGTACGACTCCTCCAGAGAGCAGATGAACCCAGGAACCCCTGGACTGCTCCGAGCCTTTCACCCTCCTCCTCTCGTCTGCTGCTCGTTCTATAAAAGACCTTTTTCTTCTTGCTGGGTTTTCTTCTGGATCCATGCTCGCCCTCCTGGACGCTGCTCACCCAACACCGAGCCAACAAGGCCCTCATACCCACTGTAGGCTTCCTGGTCTCAGCCTTTTGACGGACAGCTAAGCTGCCCACTCAGGTGAAGTCTGGTTTTGGCTGTTGATTGACAGTTGAATGGGCCAACCAATCAAACTGGTAGCAGTTGTTGATCGGGTGGAGGTCAATTTGGCCCTGTACCCATTTTGTATGGTGGATTTTGATGCTTCCTTTTTTAAACATCATAGTTTATTGATTACCATCGAGACATCATGACAGATTCAGGGATTAAAACAAAAAGTACAAAGAAATCTGGGAGACTCTCCCTCCTTTAAATTAAAGAAAAATTGTCAAAAAATGACTCAGGCAATTCTTTTAAGAAGGTGACAACATGGCACAATCCTATTGGCTACTGGTGGAGGAACCACAGGACGACCACTTCCTGTTGGACGACAAACACACCTTATCGCTGTGATGCTAACTGGCTAACGCGTGTGTGCATGTGTGTCAGGTGTTCCTTAAGGAGCCTGTGTACCAGCAACTGGAGGAGAAGTGGAGCAGCACCCAGACGT
The DNA here is from genome assembly GCF_037954235.1 of Aulostomus chinensis. Lineage (NCBI taxonomy): Eukaryota > Metazoa > Chordata > Actinopteri > Syngnathiformes > Aulostomidae > Aulostomus > Aulostomus chinensis. The sequence continues at coordinate 6,685,145 of NC_141342.1, forward strand.
GGGCGGCCATCACAATCCAGAGGAACATCCGTGGGTTCCTCTGCAGGAGGAACTTCAAGTTCTTCAAACAGAAAGCCATTATCATCCAGAGCCACATCCGAGGTCACCAGGCCAGGTGAGAGGAAGCAGGTGACAACAGCTGTTGTCCTGACTGAACATAAGAGGAACCTTGATTTAATCAATGTTGATCGGCATCAGGTCAGGGTGTCCACTTGAGGTGGATGGAATGTCCTCATAAATATAGGTGTGTGTGTGTGTGTGTGTGTGTGTGTGTGTGTGTGTGTGTGTGTACTGTCCTCTGGTGTCTTTTAGGAAGTACTACAAGCGCCTGAAGCAGTCCTTCACCCAGTTCTGGGCAGTGATGATGATCACCAGGAATACCATCAAGAAGCACCACTGGAGGAAGGTAGATGGCTCCCCTTCAACCTCTTCCTTCCCTCCTCCCCCTCCTCCTCTTCCTCCCCCTCCTCCCCGTGCTCCTCTCTATTATACACCCATCTCTGATGAATAGATGTTTATGTTTGACTCAGTTTATCTGGAAACCGTATTTATGGTCAGTCTGTGTCCTTATGTGTTTCCTTATAAATTTCCTGAGGTTCTAAAAGTTGGGCTCATGGACCCTCGGGGGTCTTCCAGGAAGTTGAATTCTACTTCTGCTGCCAACAAAGTTCAGATTCGTTTATTGCAGCTTGTCAGTAGTGAATACACAGCCAACTTAATTTTACAAACATTACACAGCAGTCAGGAGGGGCTTTCCAAGGCAACTACTACATTTTTCAGAATCAGAATCAGAAGAAGCTTTATTGCCAAGAACGATTTTACACATGTGAGGAATTTGTTGTGGTGCGGTTAGTGCATGCAATCCAAAAACTATTAAAAAGTACAGAAAATATAACAACATAAATACATATACACAGTCTGTGTTTTGGGACAAAAGAGCAGTACAGCTGGCAGTAATAAATACCACAAACAAATGTTCAAATGAACAAGTAGTCCGATGAATATCCATCCATCCATCCATCCATCCACTCATCCACCCATCCACTCATCCATCCATCCACTCACCCACTCATCCATCCATCCATCCACTCATCCATCCATCATCCACTCATCCATCCACTCATCCATCCACTCATCCATCCATCCATCCACTCATCCACTCATCCATCCATCCACTCATCCAACCATCATCCATCCATCCCTCCATCCCTCCATTTTCTCCCTCTTCTCCTGTTCAGGGTGGTGGGGGTGGAGCCTGTCCCAGCAGCCTTCCCCCTGGACAGGTCACCAGTCCATGGCAGGGCCAACACATAGAGACAGACAACCATTGGCTCTCCCAGCCACGCCTACGGTCAATTTAGAGTCTGGATTAACCTGGTCCCTCTTGATGTCTTTGGACTGTGGAGGAAGCTGGAGTACCAGAGAGAACCCAGCAGGAACAGGGAAAACATGCAGACTCACCCAGAAAGATACCGTGCTGCAGCCGGGGCTCCACCCACAACCTTCTTGCTGGGGGGCCACAGTGCTGCCCTACTGTGTACTTGTGTACTGTAATAATGCAGTAATGTGGAAGGCCACACAGTGGGGAAAGCTGTTTTGAGGGGATACCTGGACACCATAAGGCTGGCGCTGGTATCTGGTTCCGTCCCTCAGTCCTTTAAAGTAGCAGGAATTAAACCCTCCTCAAAAACAACCCTGGATCCAGAAGTTCTACCAACTACAGACCAACATCACATCTTCCTTTTCTCTCCAAGGTTCTGGAGAAAGCAGTTGCTAAACAGCTCTGTGACTTCTCCACAGCAACAGCTGATTGGAGGATTCAGTCAGGTTACAGGTTCATCCTGGCACAGAAACAGAACTAGTCAAAGGTACCAGTGACCTCCTACTGGTACCAGATGAGGGACTGGTCTCTGTGCTGGTCTGATTAGATCTCAGTGCAGCTTTGGTACCATTGACCACCATATCCTTCTGCAGAGACTGGAACCTGTCACTGGTATTAAAGGAACCACACTAAACTGGTTTAGGTCATATTTACTAGGTCATCTCACCTTAAGGCGACTCCTAACAAACAGCTCCACCAATTCTCCACCCAGAAAGACCCCGTGCTGCAGCCGGGGCTCCACCGACAACCTTCTTGCTGGGGGCCACAGTGAGGACCACTGCTCCACCAGGCTGCCTCCAATGAACATATAATATAATATAATATAATATATATTTACAATATAATCAAAGATATAATTGTACATTTATATTTTATTTTGTTAAATTATATATTCATTGGACAACTTGTACAATGAATATATAATATATCTTTTTATATATCGACCACTGTCTTTTTTATATTTCAGTGTTCATACGTTTTTCTAATTATTTTCTGATATTTTTCTAGTAGATTCTCTGTTGAGAAAATTGTTTAAATGATGGTCCATATCTTCGCATCAGTCCCATTCAAAACTGCATTATATCTCATTTTTATGTACTTGCAGATGAATTGCGTTGCAGCAGTTTTTCGTCCTGACGCAATGATTCAGTTTGTGGTCTGATGGAGAGAATAAAGGAAGTAAAGATGTGTGTGAATGATTGACAGCGCCTGTGGAATCTCGTGGGCGTGTCCTTCTAAACTTGCAGCCTGTTATAAACTCTCACATTAATCACATCAATTGAGAGTGCGCGTGCGCGCGCACACACACACACACACACACACACACACACACACACACACACACTCGCTTGCTGGACTTTAACCTCTCTCTATACATCTCTCCTTCCGTCTCTCACAGACGTCCAGCTCAGGTAGGCTGTGTTTCTCTTCTGCTGTTCCACACGTTCAATATTTTCTCTGTCTTTATTCCTTTAATGCTTTGATCTTACAACAACAGCTAAAAAGATGGTGCGACAGAGGGAAGAAGCGCGTGTGTCGTCTTTACTGTGTGTGTGTTTGCACTGTAGTCGTGTTGATGTCAGGCTCTGGTGTTTTTTTCTGAGGCCTGGACTCTGGAGAAGGGAGTCCGTGTTGACTGATCAAGTCTTGTTGACTCTAAGAACAAATCAGACCCAGAACTGACCAGAACAGACCCAGAGCAGAGCAGAGCAGTCCCTGAGCTGAGAGCACTGTAAGCTTGTTTCGTGCCTGGGTGCCTGAGTGTTGTTGACAGCACAGCGCCCTGCTGACTCAGCGTTCATCGTGGCGTCCTGTAGCAAACCCCCAGCAGGTCGAATCCCTCTGTATTTACACATTTCACGTGTGCGTGTCATGGGAGTCTGACTTAACACGATGAACAAGATCAAACGTTGGAGGAAGCGTCATCGTGGGGTCTCGTTAAGAAGACCTGGGTATTCGGCAGACAGGGGGCTCTCACTGATGCATCATGGGAAATGACTGCGGTGGAGTGAAGGTCATGATGTCACTGGTGTGTTTGCTTTGGGAGGGTCTGTGACTGGAAATCTCCCAGGTGGAGCAGGGAGTGTTTGCTCTCAAACACAGTGAATGTGTGAACACATTCTTGTTGGACTTGAGCCTCACGCGTGTTCAGAAACATGTACCCAACCAACCTGTAGGAGCAAATGATGATGATGATGATGGTGATGATGAAGGGGATGACGATCCTCACTGTCATCATGGGGAGGAGACTCTTCTCTGAGCTGTAAACCTGGGAACACACCCACTCTCTGGACCTTTGGACCTGCTGGGCCTGTTGGTAGGGTGGGGCAGGAGGAACACACACACACACACACACACACACACACACACACACACACACACACACACACACACACACCACACACACACACACACACACACACACACACGAGAGCAGCAAGAACCTTAATAACTGGACGATGACTCAGCTGGTAGGCGGGACTGTCCCATGACAGAGGAGCATTTGGACCGACAACTGCCAACAATCTCCCAATCCAAAGATGGCCACCGCCCCTGAAAGTTAGCGCCAGGGTGGTAAATGACCATCTCGCAATGGTCAAGGGCGACAGCCCAAGTTAAGGCCCAGTTGTGAGGTCCAGGGACGTCCCGGTGGGGTGTTGGGCTTGTAAGAATTCTCCCCAAAGCAGGATTAAAGGTTCAGAGGTTTACTGCCACATGCACAGGTACTGACGGTACAGGTGTGTTCCAAACAGTCAGCCCGACTGCAAACACTTTACATTAATACTCAATATTTTCAAAAAAACATTCTACATGATAAAATACATGTGAGAGAACAAGGAACCCATAAATGATTGTACAGTAGATGATGTCATGGGTTACTCAGTGTGGTACCAAAGACTAACTGGTGCTGTATGTGTGTTTGGCTTCGTCTGAAGGAATTTCAAGAGGGACACAGAGTAAAGACGGTGACAAAGCCCAAGTCTGTCTCCCCAGGAATGGTGAGTTGGCCTCATGGAGAAGAACCGTTAGCTCCTGTTCTTGTTGCTGCTGTGAGAACGGTTCTCTAACCCCGTGTCTTCCTGGCAGGATGTGGGCATGTTGGAGATTCCTGCTGAGCTCTCAGCCAGGTTCCACAGTCCAGCAGGTCACCTGAATTACACTTGATGGATGAGACCCAAGTCAGCTTGCTTGCTGAAGTGACGCCATCAGGATTTATGTGACTGTAATTTTTTTTGCTCTCCAGCAGGGCGGCAGCCTGCCCCAGGGGTCACAGAGGTCGCACCTCCCCAGGTGAAGGCAGAACACAAGCTCGCGCTGCCCCCTAACATAGACAGCAACCCCTTCACTCGCTACGCTAAGTCCATATTGAAGGTGAGCAACACACACACACACACAGAACCACACACACACTCAGGACCTCCATGAGGGACCAACCGTCTTGTCTTTGACTCATGGTCAGGACACCTGGGGCCAGCCCCAGGGACACCCCCTGCAGAGACCCCTGACTCCCCTGGAGCCAGATGATGCCAGGACTGCTGTGGAGATCTACAAACTGGTAAATGACGCTCGCCAGGCTCACAGCAAGATCAGGTCTTACTCCCACTTATGCCGCTAACGTAAGATCTCCTCAGATCATGAGGTTCACAGGCGAGTCGGAGCTCAGCAGCCGGCAGGAGCAGATGTTGGGGAACTACATCATTGAAAAGGGTCAGAGCCAAGCCGCCCTGAGGGACGAGATCCTGGTCCAGCTGGTTTACCACACTTGGGGTCTAAGTGAGGGGCAGGGAAGCCTGAGGGGCTGGCTGCTACTGGCCTGCTGCCTCAGCACCTTCACACCTTCTCCCAGCCTGGATAAACCCCTGCTCAAGTAGGTATATGGCTTGGTGAGCCCCACTCAACACAACCCTACAGAACCCTACAGAACCCTACAGAACCATACAGAACCCTTCAGAACCTGCCAGTCATAACTTTCTTCAAACTTGTGGTTGATGAAGAGCAGAGTGTCTTTGCTGTTCTTTGTATCTACGCCTGAGCGATTTGATCGTCTTTACAATCGTGGTTCTTTACATCATCAGTCCCATGATGTGTTGGTGAGAGTGTCGCTGTCAGCTTACCTTTTGCTCAGGTGTGTTTTCTTCACTCTGAGGCTCAGCAGCAGCAGCAGCCTGAGTTGTTTGTCTCCAGTCACGAGCGCCTGGGACAGCAGCTCCTGACCCAGCAGCACTGGAGGCTCTAACCCTGCAGCTCTCATGGACTCTGTGTGGCTCCTCTGGTATCACTGCTGATGAACACAGGTCAGCCTCATACTGTCTATCTGTGTGACTCACCTGGTCCAGGTACGTGTCTGACCACAGTCCGGAGGAGTACCGCTCACTGTGCCAACACAAGCTCCTCACATCCCTGCAGCTGCCAGCCCCCGCTGCCCGTATCTACCCCCCCACCCAGCTGGAGTGGACCACCAACCAGAGGAAGGGCACCATGCTGCTGGACGTGCACACCTTCAACGGTGAGACTGACGGCAGAAAGCTGTATTCAGCCTTCACGAGACCTCTGGTGTGAAAGCTCCCGCCTCCTCATTCACAGATGAGAAGCTGACGACTGAGGTGGAGTCCTGGACCACCGGGGAACAGCTGGCCTCCTGGCTTCTGCGCTTCAGGTGCTCATCTCATTTATTGATGACCGATCGATTAGGTGTCGAACCAAGAGTCCAGCAAGCTGAAGGGTCCCACATCCAGAGCTCTTTAGAAGAAGCAACAGGTTCTTCAAAAATATCAGTCCACTAATACACAATGAAAAAAAAACAGACAAGACCTTTGTTATAGAGAGCAGACAGATGGCCCAAAGCAGCTGAATGATGAGGATGAAGATGAGGATGATGAAGAGGATGAGGATGATGAGAATGACGAGGAGGATGAAGAGGATTATGATGAGGATGATGATGAGGAGGATGAGGTTGATGTGAAGGATGAGGATGAGGATGAGGATTATGAAGATGAGGATGAGGATGAGGACGATGACGCTGGTTTGTTGCAGAGGCGTGTCTGAGGCAGCTCAGGGCTGGTCGGTGTCACTTCTGACCGACGACGGCTGGTCGGACCTGGCCGGCTCAGACTTGGTCATGGACCTGCTGGCTGCAGCTGAGGCTGAGGTGCTGCCCCCCCCAGGAACCCCCTCCTCTACAAACACCGACTATCTGTTCAGCAGCCAGGAAGACAGGTAAGACACCTGGCTTCATTTCTGAGTCAGTACCTGACTGACGGACTGACCCATCTGTGTCTTCCCCTCCAGAATGGGGACTACGGATATGGATGACTTCATCCCTCCAGCACCAGCCATGCAAGCTCCTGGACTCCCCCCCTTTGAGGGAAGCTCCTGGGGAAGAGATTATCCACAGGAAGGTACTAGCACTGGAACCAGAACCAGAACTGAAACTGTACTGTTGCGCTTCATGACCACAGGCAGGAGGCTTGGTTGGTTTTAGCTCAGCATTGAAGGACGTGGTTGTTTTGCTGATGACGTCACACAGTGTACCAGTGATTTGAGAACGTGGGTCAGCATGTTGCTTCTCTGTTCCCTTGAACGTGTCACGGTCTCCTGACGCGAGGCTGCTCGCTGCTGAGCGGCAGGTCTATCAAAGCCTCAACAAGAAACTCAATCTAATCATGTTTATGGATCCATGTTTCAGTTCATGTTCCTAAATCATCTAGTTGAGGATGTGGGGGTCCATAACATCCTGGTTCTCTTGTCTCCACCTGGCCGTAGGCCGAGCTCGCCAGATGGACGCCTACGTTGATAACCTGTTCGACCCTGTGCTGGACCAAGGACCGCCGGTTAGCCCCTCAGCTGGATTAGTTAAACGTGACATTTGAGGTAATCAATGCAGCTGTTCATTGTGTGTGTGTGTGTGTGTGTGTGTGTGTGTGTGTGTGTGTGTGTGTGTGTGTATGTAGGACATGGAGAGAGTGGCCATGCTGAACCGCAGGATGCGGGGCGGTGGAGGGGTGGGACCCATGCCACCCGGCATGTATGCTGCTGGTAGGAAACAAGTCCATAGTTGTTATCTGTAACAATCTGGGGGCTCTGGGGTGTTTGGGGGGGGGGTCTGGTGTGTCTGGGGGGCTCTGGGGTGTTTGGGGGGTCTGGGGTGTTTGGGGCTCTGGTGTGTCTGTGGCGTCTCAGGGTGTCTGGGGGGCTCTGGGGTGTTTGGGGGGTCTGGTGTGTCGGGGGGGTCTGGTGTGTCTGGGGGCTCTGGGGTGTTTGGGGGATCTGGTGTGTCTGGGGGCTCTGGTGTGTTTGGGGGGTCTGGTGTTCTCTGGGGGGTCTGGGGTAATTGGGGGGGTCTGTCGGCTGGTTACAGTTACATCATTCGATGAGAGGATGAGATGTTGGATGATCAAGCGTCATATAAAGGACCAATAAACATGTTCAACTAGCCGGTACCTGGAGAACTTGGTTCTGTCCATGAGTGACGCAGTTTCCATCTCAGAAACATGACTTTGTCTTTGTGCTTCTGGTTGTGAGTGAAACCTTCACCCTGTTTCCCAGGAATGCCAGTGACCATGACCAGCTACCCTGTGGGTGAGCGCAGATCCTGGAAATATCACTGAAAATTAGGGATCCTACAAGTGACACCACACACACACGCATGTGCACACACACGCATGCACACACACATACGCAAATACAGTAAAAATACCCTCAAACTCCTGGAGCTCTGAACTGGCGCTGAACGCATCATCAGGGTTGATGACATCACTGTGTGGTCTGTGTGCAGGAATGCCTGCCAGCTATGCTGCAACTCCCATGATGGCGCCTGTGCCAGGTACTCTTGTTCGCTCTGGAGGAGCTCAGTTGCTTCTTTGCTGTTCTAAAAGCTTCTGATGACCCCCCCAGCCATGATGACCCCCCCAGCCATGATGACCCCCCCAGCCATGATGACCCCCCCAGCCATGATGATGCCCCCCAGCCCCATGTTTACCCCCCCGATGGCCGACCCATTGCAGCTGGCAGCGTCTCAGCAGGCCTTCATCCAGCAGCAGGCTGTTCTCATGGTGAGGGAGGACTAGCAGACGTCACATACTGTTCGTGTCCCCACCTCTATCTGCCCCTCACCCCCCTCCCATGTTTACCCTCCCTTGTTCACCCCCCCCCCCCCCCCGCCCCGCATCCTCAGGCACAGCAGATGACCCTGCAGGCCATGAGTCTGTCCCAGCAGCAGCAGCAGCAGCAGCAGGAGGAGGCAAAGCAGCGGAGACAAAAGTTCCAGGCACCCCCCAGGGAAGGCCACCCCTTCCCTCCAGCCCCCCCGCCCACAGCACCCAAACCCGCATTCAGCTACAGACCGCCTGAGCCTGAGGTATCACTGCTGACAGTCGTGTTACGGTGCTCTGGTTCTGGTTCTGGTTTCTTCCAGGTTCTTGGTCAGGAGCTACAGCAGTAGTGTTGGTACAGTGGTGACATGCATGTCTCTGGGGTGGGGAGCTGGACCTCTGCTAACCCCCCAGCCTCCGTGTTCTGGTTCCTCTGAGATCCTCTGAACCGTCAACTGCTTACAGTCAGACTTGAACCACAAATTGTCTTTTGCCTCTCAAGTATTCACGTATCGGTGTCCTGAGCTCACAGAGACATTCTGCGTTACTTCTTTGCGTCACATTGCTGGACATCATGGTGGTCCGGTTACGCCAGCAGGTCCAGGAATGTGATGGAGTCTAAACTCATGTGGTCTGTTTGGGACTTTGCCAGGTGGAGAGACAAGTGGACTTACCAGACCCAGAGGACCTGCAGTCTGTCAGAGATAAGAGGGAGTACTTCCAGAAGATCGGTAAGTGGAGCAGGCCAGATGCACACTGGGTGGGGGTGTGGAGGTTACAGTAAGCCTTAAATCACACTCTGGACTCTCCTGTCAAGGTGGATCTAAAACCCTGCAGCCCTGCCAAGCCCCCTCCCCCCCTCCCCAACAACAACTCTCCTCACCAGTAGCTCGTCCTTCGCCTCCACCAACAGCCCCGAAGCCCAAAGGTGAGAGCGCGATAGCTTTGCGTCTCCTTCGGCCTCTGAGTTGCTATGAAGTGAGATAATCGTGTTCAATTCTTCATCACGTCATCAGTGAGACGGTCCCCCTCCCCTCCTGCCAGAGAGCCAGAACCCCTGAAAACAAAACCTACCCCTACTCCTCTCTCCAAGCCGATGCCTGAACCAACCTCCGACATCCGAAATATCATCAAATGGTACAACAGTCGACCGGGACCAGAACCCCAAAGCTTGGAGCTGGTCAGGTGAGTTCCTGGTCTTTGCTCTGGAACAGTTTCAGCTGATGTACTGCATCAGGAGGTGTGACGAGTGAGGATTACCGCTCCAAAACACACCTGAACTCCGTGACTCGACTCGTCGCTCCACTGTGGTACTGCCTCAGTGGTCGTGGGTCCCAGTTTGGTGTGTATGGTCCCATTCTGAGACCTCTGCTTTGGTAGGGGCTGTAGCGCTACGACCCGCCTGGTGAAAGTCCAACATGGCTGGTGTGTATTTACAATGTAAAGAACACCTGGTCCGACAGAGTCTCGTCCAGCTGGTCCTGAACCGTGGCCTTCCTCAGAGAGACTTTTGGATTGGTCTTGTTGGTTGGTTGGTTGGTTTTGTTGTGTACCTGTAGTGCTGGTTCACAGGGCCTCTTGTTCCTGAGCCTCCTCATGCGTCAGCAGTCACTCATGTTTATTAATGGTTTTTCCTCTTATCAGACCTCCTGCAAGGCAGTTTGCAAAGAAGACTGACCCCAAAGAGGAAGCACTGGCCAAACTCCGGAACCAGGCCCCGCTGCCTCAACAGAAGGTCGGGCTCGTCGCCTTCGTCCAACCCTAGCAAGACAGATCTGTCTACCTAGTAACAGAGCGTCAGCTTCATTCATCTTCCTCCCACTGAGTCTGTCTAAAATGCTCCATCATCCTCTGCTGGCAGAAACAATGGGTCCCTCCTCCAGTGGTCAAGGCACCACCACCTCCTCAGCCCCCGCCCCCGAAGCCCTCCCCTCCGTCCACCCGAGGGCGCCGTGTCATCTCCAACAACATGAGACAGAAGCAGCGCTCCCTGGAGGATCTTTTCAGCTCGCAGCAGTCCAAGCACCCTCCAAACACTCCCCCAGCCTCCCCACCGCCTCTTCCACAGCCAGTGCCGATCCCTCAGACCATCCCTGACCCGCCAGCCATGGCGGCCCCGTCTCTGAGTGGGTGGAGTTCGCACTTCTACCAGCAGCAATTCTGCCATCCTAACTCCTGCAGCTAAAGTTAAAGCTACCAGCTGAGGCTTCAGACCAAGAGAAGGATTCACTCCTTCTGTCAGAGCTACCAAGTTCTTTAACAGCTCGCTTGTACGAGAACGGTGCTCAACCTAAACCTCCTCTGAGATCTTCCAGTTCCAGTTTCCTTCAAACTCTCTCCGGTCTGAGAGGTGCAGTGCCCCCACTGATCTCAGACCAGCATCATGTGACCAGCACCTCACGTGTTGTTGCATTAAAGTCAACATTTCAGTTGTGTTTTAAAGGTACAGTGTGTAGAATTTATATTGGATCATTGGTAGAGTGGGAGGCACCTGACGTTTTCACCACTTACACATAATGACTGAAACTGGTTGTGCTGCAGTCTCGTAGTTACTCAGGACTCTGCAGCTCCAGTCGCCCTCCCACATCAGCCTTTTAACACAGTTCAATAATAATATCTGAAATTCTAGTCCAAATTGCTTCAATATAATTCACGTAACACCAGCGCAATGCGTTGGCGCCGCGTTCGCCTGCTGCCTCATTCTGGATATTTGTGATGTGAGTCATGTGATTGCTGGTTGGCAGCATCAGAAGCTGGGGATCAGGAAGAGATGCTGCGTTCTTTCTCTCTCATTACAAAACCACAGTACAACCATGTAATTGATTTTCCATCTCAACTGCAGACGTGATGCCGGAGGATGGGAGTCTTCGCTCTCAGCTGTACCGCTTCTCTGCTGGTGTCTACTTCTCATACTCCAACATGCCAGGAAAACTCTTCCTGCGCAAAGAGGTAAGACCAACAGGACCTGAGCTGCCACTGTAGCGCTGGCACTGCCTGGCTGAGACCAGCTCCAGGTGAGGGTGAGGACCACCTTCATATGATGACCCTGTTGTGTTATGCTAGGCTGAAGAACTTTGCTCTCCTGCCCAACATTTGATTCAACTCAATGTGTCTGAGACCCTCAGACCGTGTGTGAGCAGTAACTGTGGTTAAGAAGTGTGGTTGGGTGGAGCTGCGTGGACCAGCCAGCTTTTGGACTTTTACCTGAAATATGTTAAACAGGTGGGACCCTGAACGTGGCCCCGCCCTCTTTCAGATGCCAAGATTCTTTTTGCTCTCTGAGCACAGAATAGTTGTTCTGCTGGGACCAACAGGTCTGGCTCATCTGTCAGACCCCCAACTACTCCAGCGTGTTTATGCCTCATCAGTCTGCCTGTACAACCCACCAAGGTGTTTGACGCGGTGGGGGAAACTACACCGTGAACATTTGTGGAAAAAGAGCCAAACCTGATGTGGTCCCAGCTCCAGAGGCGGAATGTTTTTATTCAGTCATGTTTGAATGTCAGAGATGTTGCAGGTGACAGGTGCTCATAGAAACCATGTCATTCTACATGTTTCATTCAACACGCTACTAGAAGTGAAGCGTGTGCATTGGCGTGTTCCAGTTCTGCAACCGTGGCAACAGTTCACCTCAGTCTGGTTTACCTGCAGGTGTTCTACCCCCGAGACATATTCAACCGCCCCTACGTCCTCAACCTGCTGTGTGAACAGGTTAGGTGCCCTGCTGATGTCATGTTGAAGCCTTCGTAGCTTCCAGGGCTGTCATGCCTGATGTTGCCATGGTGACATGTTTTGCAGATCATGAGGGACAGTTACTCCGACAGCTGTGTGAGGGTGAGCAGGGAGGAGAGGAAGAAGATGAAGGACCTGCTGGGTGAGTGCTGGGCTCCTCATCACTACGTTGCAGCACGAACAGTCACGGCATGAACCGTCACGGCTCACCACTGTCTCTGTTCATGCTCCACAGCGAATTTCAATGTGGGAACGACTATAAGCACCATCCAGGATGACAACATGAAGAGGAGGATCGTCATTGCAGCTCGGGACAACTGGGAAAACTACTTCACCCGCCTGTTTCCTGTACAGGTGAAGTGGAACCATCACCTGGCTGGAGATCCTCATCCAGACTCTCATGATGGCAAATGTTGTCATAACGAGTACCAGGTTTTGAATGGTGTGGATGTGAAAACCGGCTCCAGGCTGTCTGGCCCAGCTGCCTCATGGGTGTTGGGGGGCTGGGACACTGTTTAGTGGGTGTTTGTAGTGTTTTTAGTGCTGCTAATGTGTTGCTCTGACGAGCAAACATAATAGGGTCTGAGCCTGAAGTACCTTCTGGCTCAGACCCGAATAATTAGCTTGTGAATTCACTTTTATGGTCAGAAACTTGACCACCAAACTCTTCTGAGTTCATCCAGGATCCCAGTGGACGTTGGTGACATTCACACCCCCCCCCCCCCCCCACACACACACACACGCACACAGTGCTGGTACAATACGGTGTGATAACACACATAGTATCACAGTATTACCATGTGTAATAACACAGAGTATCACAGTATTATCATGTGTAATAACACATATAGTATTACAGAATTAGCAGGTGTAATAACACATATAGTATTACAGTATTAGCAGGTGTAATAACACATATAGTATTACAGTATTAGCAGGTGTAATAACACATATAGTATTACAGTATTAGCAGGTGTAATAACACATATAGTATTACAGTATTATCATGTGTAATAACACATATAGTATTACAGTATTATCATGTGTAATAACACATATAGTATTACAGTATTATCATGTGTAATAACACATATAGTATTACAGTATTATCATGTGTAACAACACACAGTATTACAATATTATCATGTGTAATAACACACAGTGTTACAGTATTATCATGTGTAACAACACACAGTATTACAGTATTATCATGTGTAACAACACACAGTATTACAGTCATACACCCGCCAGTGTTGGTTTCAACACACTAGTGAGGGCCAGAAACTCACCACTACCTCAACCTGTGGTAGTGGTGAGCCATAAAAGTACTACAGAAGGGAGCAAAGTACACACTGTGCTGCACTTCAAAGATTTCTGGTGTTTTTACATGTTGCAGGCGGACAGTGGTGCTGCGGTTTTGGGTGTGTCACATCGTGGCGTTCGTCTCCTGAAGGTGGTCGGAGCATCAGGCATCAACCCCAAACACCTCCGTCTGCTCAAAAGCCACAGGTCAGAATATTGTCCCATATCTAGAGAATACACAGTACTGTAGTACCCTGGTGCTCACTGACACGTTGTACTGATGACTGAACCTCCACCTGAGGAGGAGGGTGAGGGTGAGGGTGAGGTGGAGCGACTTTCATCCTCCTCACCGTTTCCTGCTCCCAACGTCAACCTCTGCCTCTTTTAACCAGCTTTGCTGAGATGCTGTCAGTGGACCTCCGTGGCGGTGACAGCGTGGAGCTGCAGCTGACCAGGGAGACAGTGGTGCTGCGCTCCTCCAGGGCCCCTCAGATCACCGCTATGATCCGACTCTTCCTCCAGGAGCTCATCAAGGTCCTTTTCTCTGTTGGTCACCATCTTTCAGACTCAGTTCATGCTGTGTTTCACCGTCCCCTGCGTGTCTCTGCAGGACTCTGGTCATGTGGTTGCCCTCAAGAGTTACGTAACTGATGACAAAAGTCTACTCAGCTTCAGCAAAGGTGACGTCATCAAACTGCAGCCAATGGAGGGACTCCAGACAGGTCAGCGGAACCAGGAGGTTCTAATCTCTCAGTTCAACATCCCCAAGCTGACAGAACACCTCATAGTTGACCCTCCCTGATCTTCTCCTTGACTTCCTGGATAGTACAGACCATCACAGCTTGGGGCCACCATCTTGATCAACTAGACTGATGAGTCCCTCTTGTGTCCATAGAGACATGCAGGTCAGGGGTCGAGGAGGTCACTGTCATCCTCCACCACAGCCCTTTGTCCACCACTCTTGTCCTCTGAAGTAACACTTCACCTAAATGTCTCTCCAGGGACCTGCCTCCCCAGCATGTTCCTGTCACATGATTTAATATCCCACTGTGGTGCAGCAGGTCCCTCCAGTCACATATGACCTCAGATTGTCTTCCATCAGAGGGGAAAACGATTGAGTGTGACCTTGAACATCCTGGCCCACCTCCCATACACATTCACACACACACACACACACACACACACACACACACACACACACACACACACACACACACACACACACACACACACACACACACACACTAGGTCAACACTTACCAGAGAAGGAAGAGGAATAAACATTCTTATTGTTCTTCTACTTGTGTTGAAGTCAGGGCAGCAGGAATATGACAGCGAGCTGATACTTTGAACAATGATGATGTCAGCCACGTGCTAAATTGGTCAGTGTGTTCCACCAGGATGGTGTTTTGGCACGCTGGGAGGGCGTTCAGGTCTCTTCCTGGAGGACGCCACCAAGCCATCAGCTGCCCCCGACTACCGTTATCTCCATCTGACTCGAAGAGAAGACATAAGGAAAAGCATGAGAGGCACCAGACATGTCAATCAAACTAAAGACCCGCCTCCAGGTCCCATCAGCAGCGACTCTGAGGGGCCCAGCAGTGCCAGCTCCATCCATGAGCTGGAGAACCTCTCTGCCCTGGCCGAGTTTGCCCTGATCTACTTCAGGTAGAGTAGACCAGCCGTTGTTATCATTCCTGAGTGGAGAGGATCGTGGTCCAGCTCACACCGTGAGCTAATTTTGGCTTTTGTGTCTATCAGAGTGGGAGTTGCAGGTCTGCCCCCTGGTGGGGGTCTGTCTGAGGCGGTTCAGTTTACAGAGGTAAGACGGTTCAGCCTTCACAGCAAGTACTGTCAACATAGACCTAAATGTGTGTGTGTGTGTGTGTGTGCTTGTGTTCAGGTGCCCATACAGGAGTCGCTCATTCTCTACAACGACCCTGACACCAACCATCTGTCGGTCCAGTGTTTCATGAGTGAGTACTGCAGCTCCACCCACCAGAGTCTCAGTGTCACTACTCACTCTCTCCTCTCCCTGCAGCCTTGATGCAATTCATGGGGGACGCACCGGCCAACACCGGCACCAGCCAGGCCTCCTGCCTGGGTCACATCCTTCTGGTCAGTGAGGCCTCAGCAGGCTGCAGTCAGATGAGCAGAGGTCAGGTAGAACTAAGAGAACATGTCTCTCTCATCTGTGCAGCTGGGAAAGGAGCGGGAGTTGCTGAGGGATGAAATCTACTGTCAGGTCATCAAGCAGACCTCCAACAACCCCACCAAGTGAGTGCATGCAGGGAGGCTGATGACTGACTCGTGTCAGTGACAGCACTGTTTGTATCTGCAATATTGCAATAAATGTCATCATAGATGAGGGGTCAAAGAGGGCAGCAGTGCTCTGTAGCTGCTCGGGGGCTCAGACACTCAGTCTCTACCCCAGAGGACAAGACCACCAAAGAGAAAAGCCAGGAGGGTCGCTGACGTATGAAGAGTTCTGATCAAATATGTGCTGAGAGTCTGAGTGTGAAGCAAAGCCACAGGAGCACGCCAGTGACAGAACTGGACGCTGATATCCAGATGAATGCAGGTGATGACAGTGGCTGCTGTTCTCGTGTTCTTAACCAGAATCCAACATTTTCTGGTGTTAAATTCATGTTCTGCTCCAGATGTTGAGGAGTTGGTTTCATTGTCTCAGCATCAAACTATCGTCGTATCTGGAGACAAAACTAATCTAGATGGAGAATTGTAGAAGGTGGCATATACCACCCAGTGTCCCGTGAGGAGCGCGCCTCCGTCAGCCTGCAGCATGTATCCAGGTGTCACACCAGCAGGGTTGCTCAGGTCAGTTGGTTCACCTCCTCAGGTCCAGCTGCACTCTCGGCTGGCGCCTGCTGAACCTGATGACGGGCTTCTTCCCCTGCTCTGATGCTCTGTTGCCTTACCTGTCACGCCACCTCCACGACGTCTCCCAAGACTACCAGCACCCCTACCAAGGTAGCCCCCCTCCACACACACGAGAAGTCATTGTCACACATAAACCTGATGTTGAAGTGTGAACAACATGTGTGTCCTCAGAGCTGGCGAGTGTGTGTCAGGAAAACCTTCATCAGTCCGTCCGTTTCGGCGGCCGGCGCACCATCCCCTCCCGTGTTGAGACGGAAGCCATCCTGGCAAGTGGAGCGTACTTATGACATCACATGTCGTGTTGATTTGAAGTGTTCTCGTCCATCATGATCCTGCAGACGTCCTTGTCTTTGTAAAGATACACTTTATTCACCATTTAGTGCAAACACATGGACTGATTTACAGACACATGGCAGAAGGAGACACCACAACAACAACAACAACAACAACAACAACAACAACAGCGACACAGTGACCTGCTAACTTAGGCTGATGGTTGTCGCATCCGTGGCTGCTGTTAGGAGGTCCAACCTCTGGGAATCGCAGATTTTTTTCCTACTTTCCCAGTTCCATTCATCTATCATCCATCATCCACCCATTCATCATCCATCATCCACCTATTCATCATCCATCCATCCATCCATCATCCACCCATTCATCATCCATCCATCATCCATTCATCCATCATCCACCCATTCATCATCCATCCATCATCCATCCATCATCCACCCATCATCCATCCATCATCCATTCATCCATCATCCACCCATTCATCATCCATCCATCATCCATTCATCCATCATCCATCATCCCTCCATCCCTCCCTCCATGTTCCCCCTCTTCTCCTGTTCAGGGTGGTGGGGGTGGAGCCTATCCCAGCAGCCTTCACCCTGGGCAGGTCACCAGTCCATGGCAGGGCCAACACATAGAGACAGACAACCATTGGCTCTCCCAGTTCAACATATTTCCTGGTGATAGCTGGAGCTGGGGTGTGGCTACCATGAGTAGTTGGAGCACAGGTCAAGAGTATGCAAACGGGGGTGGAGTCAGGAGAGTTTGCTGGTTATTTCTTTACAAGGATGTTGTATTGTGAGAGAAGCCAGAGTGTGAGTCCTTTGTGCGTTCAGTGTGTTGTGCGTGCACGTCTGACCCAGTGTGTCCTATTATGAGCATCTGGTGCCGTGTGGTGGGTGTGTGATCTGCACTCTACACACGCTGGTACTTCTGGATGGTAAAGATGGAGCTGGTTCCTGGTCTTGGTGTTGAGCTCGCCGCTGTCCTGATGTCAGGACTCTTGTCTGTGTGCAGGCTGGTAAAACATCTCGCCGTGTTGCTCTCCAGCTGCCGGGAGGCGCAGAATTCCCCGTCAAGCTCCGCAGCTTCAGTGTAAGACTTGCTCATAGCGGCTTGCCGATGGTCGTTACCTTTCATGTCTCATATGTCCCTGCTTTTATCTTCTCTAGATGGTAACAGATGTGCTCCAAGAGCTCTGTGCAGAAATGGGCGTCTCAGAAGTCTCTGAAATCAGAGAGTTTTCCATCCTCGCCGCACGACCTCAAGGTAACTCTGTTTCGAGGGGTCATGACCTGTGTGACATCACAGACCCTCTCTGAGTCGTGTCCAGGGCTGGGAAATTAGTCAACATTAACAGAGACGATTGAAATTGAGATTGAATTCATCAGAATTGTCCTTAAATCCCAGAATGAGCTCGAATGTGTCGGAGTGAAGTTCTGCAATGTGAACACAAGGATGACGGCTGCATCTGATATTGGGAACCAAATCACAGTTTCAATGTCAGTCAAAATCATCAGGATCTGATTTACAAATCTTACAGCCTCCAACCACAGGAGCAAAGTTCTCAGGTGACTCTGGACCTGAAGGCGCCGCCGTCATGACCCAACGTGTCGAACCTCTCGCTGACTCATCAGACTTCATTTCTTTGATCCTGACACTCTAACAGTCGAGAGCTCATCAGAGGTCATCAGGCTGTGAAGTCGTCACTTCTAACCCGTCCTCACTGCTCCGCTCTGTCAGACGAGCTGGTGCGGCCCCTCCATCCTGAGGAGTACCTGATGGACTTCATGCTGGAGGATGGCTCCATCTTCCTGTCCCTGAGAAGGGTGATCTGGAGAACCCCCCTGAACTTCAACAACCACCTCTACGTGGACTTCCACTACCAGCAGGTGACAGAGTACGCAGAGTTCAGCAGCAGCAGAACATCTGTGTTTCCATCCAGATTTTACTGTCCTCTGTGTGTGTGTGTGTGTGTGTGTGTGTGTGTGTGTGTTTGTAGCTCTGTGGTCAGTACCTGAGTGGGCAGCTGCTGCTCCCTCATAGTTCCTCATCAGTCCAGCAGATGGCAGAGTTGTCAGGCCTGCAGCACCTGGCCCAGGGACTGACGGACCCCCCCTCACTGTGAGTCGCCCAGCCTGGCTGGAGACACCAAGCATGTGTCCCCTCGTCCTCCCTTTGGACAAGAATGAAGCCAGGAGACATCCTCTTCATCATCTTCATTAGATTAGCAATGCTAAATCTTCTTCAAAGTAACTGATGGTCTCAGGTTCATGGAGTGAAGTACCTCGCTAAATGTGAGTGTGTGTGTGTGTGTGTGTGTGTGTGTGTGTGTGTCTCAGGCCAGAGATGCGAGGCTACCTGCCCTCCCAGCAGGGTCTCAGCAGTAAGGAGGAGGAGATCCACTCCTTTACTCTGGGCCAGGTAGCAACCATGCAGACTCTCGGCCCCCAGGACGCCAAAATGAGATTCATTGGTAGGTACCCCCCCCCTCCAGGGTGTCTGTGTGTCTGTGTGTCTGGACTTGTCTGACTGCTGTGTCCTCCAGAGTTGATGAGCATGCTGCCTCTGTTTGGCTCCAACACTTTCTTGGCTAAGAAGGTGAACCTGCGCAGCTGTCCGTCGCCCTGCATGGTCAGCATCAGCCAGGAGGGGGTGCTGTTTCTCCACCCTAAAACACAGGTACCCAGTCACAGGGGAGCACTTGGGGACCCCCCCAGAGAGGACCAACATGTGATGTGACAGAGTTCATTGTGGTGCAAAATAGAACGTTTGAAACTGAATATTTTGGTCACTAAAGACGTCTGAGATGAAACAGCATCACATTCTAGATATGAATGTCAAATGTCTCCAGCTGTTGACTGGGACAGAAGCAGAGGACAGTGGCCCCTGCAGCTACTTTGGCTCCTCCACTGTGATAACGGGATGTTGTCCTCGAGTCAGGAGAAAATCATGCTGGAACTACAATCAGTTATTTGACAAGTTGTCACTGTTTAACAAGTTAGACAAGTTTGATTTGTCAGATGGAGGTTTTACTCCAATCAGACAGTTGTAGCTCACCTGCTGAGACCTCAGGGAAAGTTGGGATGCAGCTCAGGTACCAGTGGAACACCAGAGTAGAGCCTCTGGAATCTTCTGACATTGATTCCTGATGACATTCCGGACGGAATGGTGAAGGTGAAGGTGAGTCATGTGGTTGTGTCTGTTCTGCAGGAGCGAGTTTTCCTGGTCCCCCTGGCTGACGTGCAGTCCATGCGCACCATCGCCCCCAAGAGGCAAGGCAAAGTGCCATCGATGGAGCTCAGCTACGGCAGAGCGGGTCGACCCAAGAAAGTCACGGTTCAGCTCAAGCAGGTACTGACGGCTGAAGTCTCACTTTTGCTCTTTGATGTGATTTTTGATTTAAAAAGAGATCTAATAATGAACAATATTCATCAATGTTGCCTTCATGGAGCGTCTCAGGATCAGGGAGGAGTGGCGTCTCACTCTGATTGATTCCTGTCTTGATCTGCGTCTCTGCAGGCTAAAGAGCTGTGCCACATTCTTGCTCTGGTCATGGAGGAGTTGGTGCGGCCGTCCGTCAGCAGCTCCATTTCCAATCACCTGTAGAGAGAAACACACACACACACACACACACACGATGTGTTCTTCCTGGTTTCTCTGTCTGATTCTTGTGGTAAACGTTTGTATTAATTTATCGGTTCATGTGTGCATAACTTCTTGACGGGAAATATTTAAAATACTTGATTACATGTGTACTAGTATTGCAGTTCCTTGGATTACTGGAGGGATCGGGTCGACCCTGTGAGACGAATCAATACCTTCATCAGGTCCTGTGTGCATGAGCATTTCTATGACATCACAGCTGAGCCGCCAAGTTGATTCCCCGTCACTGTCCTTGGTGGTAGAACGATGACGTCATGTCTGATATGTAAATCATTCTCACATTCAAGTGCGATGTCGCTGATTTCCACACGTGTGATTCTTAGTGATAACTAATAAAGTCACAGTGGGGGGGGGGGGCAGGGGGAGCGCAGCTGCATCCTGAAGCATCCTGGTCAGAAGGAAGTGACCTCATCATCCAGCCTGGACTCGCTCCACTGCATCTTTTTGAAAGCTTTCACCTTTTTTCAGCAAATTCTCTTGATTTCTTTGAAAATCACTCATAAAAACACAACATTGTAGAACTGTAAAAAAGACAGGTAGTGTAAGAAAAACGATCCGAATTTGAGGTTCAAGCTGTCAAATAAAACTTGGATATTCACTGACATTCGAGTGGTACGTTGGTGAGAAAATAAACCAGTTTTCTCTCACAATGATGATGATGATGTATTTTAAGAAAGACTCCTCAGACCATGTGAGGCTCAGCGGCTCAGAGACAAAACCTTCAACCCCGAACTGGAACGTAACGCTCCTCCCCGACTGCTTCGTCCCCGAGTGATCAAACGTCAGCGCCGGTGTTGGTGTGTTCACCTGCTGCTGCCTCCCTCTGAGGAGGTTTTGAGCCGAAAAACAGGGTTGCAGTTCACCTGCACACACCTTTGATATACACTGATTGTGTGTAGGCAGCACAGGTGTGTGCAGGTGAACCCTGACCCTGCTCACCATCAGTGTATATCAAAGGTGTGTGCAGGTGAACCCTGACCCTGCTCACCGTCAGTGTATATCAAAGGTGTGTGCAGGTGAACCCTGACCCTGCTCACCGTCAGTGTATATCAAAGGTGTGTGCAGGTGAACCCTGACCCTGCTCACCATCAGTGTATATCAAAGGTGTTCATCAAAACACACTTTTGATTCAACAGTTTGAATTTCAGTCATACAACTCAGCTGAATGCATGCGTCCACACTGGAGAAGGAAGTGTGTGTGGACTTGCCAATGACTTATTCAGTGTATGAATGGGGGACTATTCAAAGCACCAGTGGAACGGGAACCCTCTCACAGTTCTGTTCTATCAGCAACCCTCCCGTCAGTGTGGCTCAGCGCTGAAGGTCCACCCTCAGCGTCCTGTCAGGGCCTTGAGGGTGGACTTCTGTGGACCCATGTGTGAACAGCTGCTCGTATGACAGGAAAGCTTCTTGAGTCCTGAACTGTCCGCCCGTCAATGGTGGAAGCTGACCCCGTGGCAGCGGCAGCAGGCTGCGGCTAAATAAACCGCCCGATGCTCATCAGTGCCACGCCCTATTGCTCCACATTCCCCTTGGACCTGTCTCGCCGGCTCCTGCTGGGCCACAGCAGTGAGAACAATATTATTACTGACGACATGTTTTTAATTAGCTCGACGCATGTGCCAGTTATGGCAAACATCCAGCGAACATCGGCTCTGGTGAATCGGTGAGTAATGGAGAGGAGAAATCTCTCCTGAGCCAATGGCTGCGTCTGAATTGCCAAGTAGGTCTGATCGTAGGTCTCAGAGCAGGTCGTAGGCTGTCCGAAACCACAACTGGCACGAGTAGCGACCTACTTCGCAACCTACATTCCAACCTAAACACGCCCACATTGTAGGTCGGTTCAGGTGCATCCTATGGAGCAACCTATGGCCCACAATGCACCGCGGATTTCCTCTTCGTCCCCTAAAAACTTGTGGACCCGCAAGCCAAGTTTCCATTCTGATGCAACACCAACCTTTATAGTCGTCGTTGTTGATGACTAAAGGTGCGTTCATACGCGTCGCGTTTGGTGTGAACGATCCGACCTACTTGGCAATTCGGACGCAGCGAAGCTGAATCCACGCGTGAGGTCAAAGGTTGAGCCGCCATTAACCTTTCTACTGAGTGCTGCAGCGCATCGGTCGTCCTCAGGTGTTCCACCTGTGCCGACCGCCTCAGACGTCACAGGACACTGAGGTGTCCAGCAACAGCGACGTCATCACAGTCGAGTGCAGTGTTAATGGGAAAAGTACTCAGGAACGAAACACTAGACGGCAATTGCAGTATATTTCACCCCGGTGGTTCCAGCCAATCAGGAAAGAGCGTGCTGCGGCGCCGGCCAATCAGAGCGCTCCGTCCCCTCAGGCAGGAAGCTCCCAAGATGGCCGCCGCTGCTACCCACTATTCACTTTCCTCCGCGCTGAGGCGGAACTGCTGTGGTTCGCGGTTCTGAACGGGACCGGGGAAGACCGGCAGGTGAGTCGGAACTGGAGACCCCAACCGACGGATCGGAGGGTTCCGGAAAGTTTACAATCGTGACCCGAGATCTGACACCAGAAGCGGCGTCGAGCGAAGCTCCTCAGCACGGCGTCGTTGACAGTCAGACCAGAACCAGAACAGAACATTTCCTGCGGTTCTTCGTCTGGATGGTTCGGTTCCCTGAGGGTTCCAGCCTCGATTCACAGAACCTTTGATGTCGTTTCCGGAAGTCGCCGCGCTGCACCGACACTTGAGTTCGGTAACGTCCCTGTAGCCCCCGCGGGTGTTGGTTTGGGTACCACCTGTGTGACGTCACTAAAGTTTTTATTTTACTCCTCGAGTGCACCTCCGGTCCACGTGTGTTCTACACGTCGATAACATGGTTCGTTTGAAGAGAACGAACCAGCAGTACCACCTGAGCTCTCCCAAGTGAG
Organism: Aulostomus chinensis; assembly: GCF_037954235.1. Lineage (NCBI taxonomy): Eukaryota > Metazoa > Chordata > Actinopteri > Syngnathiformes > Aulostomidae > Aulostomus > Aulostomus chinensis. The sequence continues at coordinate 6,708,400 of NC_141342.1, forward strand.
GACGGGGGCGACCCTCCGGTTCCGCCCAGTGAGCCCATGATCAGGATCAGTGACAACACAAGGTTCTGGAGCTGACGGTTCTGAGCTGACGGTGGTGGTGGTGTGGTCTTGGTGGTGCATCCCGGGGGATTGTGTCCTGATGGTGGTCTCACCCGGCCCCCCGGCCCCCCGGCCCGGCGGTCCTGGCTGAGCTCACTCAGCTCTTTGCCAGTGGAGACTGCTGACTCTGGAGATCAGCTGCTGCGAGGCGCCTGCTGGTGTCAGGGGGCCCTGCCAGCGCTGTCATGCTAACCTCCCCACACAACCACAACCACAGCCATGACACTGACATGGAGTACGCAGCTCGGACCGGCCTGAACACCTGGCCGGCAGTCTAAGTCATGTGATCTGTCTTCTCTCCACAGATTTCCTCCACATGAGTGGCAGAACCCCTCTGCTGCACCTGAGCACCACCTGAGCCTCAAGACCAGTGTCCCACCTCCCAGAATCCCTCGCTTCTGTCTGCTGGTCCTGGCGTGTGGGCGTGGCTCCTGTCACACTGGCCGAGGGGGCGGGGGAGGAGGTGTTGCCAGGTGGAGGACCGAAGCTGCACCCCCTTACTTCCTCCTCCTTCCTCCAACTTCACCAGAACCACGTGAGCTGCAGGGTCTGCAGGCGGGAGGCTGACCAGAGAGTTGGACGTATCGGAGCAGTGCAGGCCGGGTTCTGCCAGGTGGTGTTGGCTGGTTGAGGAGCAGAGCATGAGGAGTGGTTGCGGTTGCCATGGAGCAGCAGGATAAAAAGCAGGTGAGTCTGTTCAGTCTCTGGTGAAGCGCCTTGTGACGCCGCAGGAGGGTCCCTGAGGGGGGAGTTGTTGACAGTGCTGACGGGGCCCTGGGACGCTGCACCAGTCTGCCATGCTGCCAGGCCACCACAGGACCCATGTCTGCTCCAGGAGCTGCTCTCCACAGAACTGTACCTGAAACCCACCACCAGGACTCCCAAAGATTCTCGCAGCACCCACTTAAAAAGTCCTTCTGTCGTGTGTGTGTGTGCGTGCGTGCGTGCATGTGTGTGCGTGCGTGCGTGCGCGCCACAGGCTTTTCATTGTCATTTGGTTAACTATTATCTCAACTGAACAACAAACGTCCCCATAGTAAAACCAGAACTGTTCTCCATGAATTCCCCGTCGTGGACCCTCCCTCAGTGCCCCGTGACAGAACCGGCTCCTGTCACAGACTTCGTGTTCTTGGACGTCTCGGGGCCTTGCAGTTGACCCGACTGAAGGGGCGCAAGGTCCGGGCTCCTTGGTTAAACACTGACGTGAGGGTGAGGTATTTGACAGGTGGGCAGCTCGTCAGAGGCGGTCTCCACTGCTGTCAATCATTGCCTCCAGCAGCACCTGTCTTCCTCTCAGAGACATGGATGTCTCTTCAGGAGAACCTGATAAGCTCCAGGAAGCGAGGCGGTCGTTCACGTTTCTGTTCTTTTCCGACACTGATGGGCGTGTCTACATGTCAGAGGTGTGTCCTGGCAACTGACCGACTGCTGCTTTCTGCCTGTGTTTGAGATTCGGAGATTAGTTCCTAAAACAGATTTCCCTCAGCGAGGAATCGACCTCCCTTCGCTCCATCCAGGTGAGCCCTGGCAGGGTGATGGTGCAGCTTTTTTCTCTATCAGAAACACTCTGGCTAATCTAGGAACATTCAGACTGAAGCGGGTGTTCAGCTGCTGATGGCGGAGCAGGTCGAGGCAGCGGCTCTGCCCTGCTGATGGCTCTCCTGGATCTAAAGAGTTACACACATGGTAGAGCTGTTCATAACAAACACACTGGCAGTCCAACAAACCTGCTCAGAGACAGTCTGACCACTGAGCCGGTCAGAACAGCCCCCCCCCCCCCCCCCCCCCCACACACACACACACACACACACTACACTCTGATCCGGGCCAGACTGTGTGAGGTCTGCAGCTCCGTGACGAGGGATATTCGGGGGTGCTGCAGCACCACCAGCTCTCTGCTAACGATAGAGTTGGCTGAGGGTGACACACAGATCCTGAGAACTCGGCCTATCACAGCTGCTGTTAGCCGCTAGCCCAGCCGTAACAGAGGGGGGGTCACCATGGTGCTGAAGATGAGAGGGGGGGTCTGTCTGAGGAAGAGGAGCAGAGTAAGTTGTTCGTTGCTCATTAGCCTGTTAGCCTGTGATGCAGGGATAGTCTTTAGGGTTCAGGAAATAGAGGACCACTGTTGATGCCTGTGTGGGTGAACGTCTGTCTAGAGGTGGCAGCCCAGGTGCAGCAGGTCTACATGTGGCCGGTCTGCATCCTTCCTCCCAGGCAGTGGGCGGGGCTCTGCTACACTGAGGCTGATTGTAGACTGGAGGATTTTTGTGGAGGCTTTGTTACTCTGGAGACCTGGGAGGATATTTGTGACTGTGGGGGCTTCAGCCTGACCCCTCATGTGTTGTTGATGTGTCAGTTAACACACGTTACCTCAGCGACCCTTTGGTTGCTAGACGACCACGCTGCCTGTGAGCCATGCCGCTCCTTGTGTTCCGTTTCTTGGTTTGATTTGATGTTTTCTTCAATTGCTTCGGATCGATGTCTTTTTCTATGCGAGTTAGAAATATTTCTAGAGAAACATGAAAGAGGAGCAACAGGAATGTTTTCATTCAGGTGCTTTTATGCTACTTCCTGCTGTATGTGTGCATTAAAGGGTGAAATCAGTTCCAGCTTGCCACACACCACTGGTATCAGTGAGGTACTGGATCCCAGTGGTGTGTGTGTGCTTGTGTGCGTGCGTGTGTGTGGCTGCCGTTTGTGGGAAACATTGATGCAACCTTCCGAATGTTGTTCTCTGTGTTTCGCTGCATGAGCCCAGTTAAGTAGTATAGTAAAGTAGTATTCTTGGTGCCTTAGGCTAGCGTGTCCACGGCCAGGTACTCAGTAGTTCCCTGACTCAGGTGTCATGTATGTTGCAGCAGGAAGTCGCCGTGACGTTGGGCCTGTCGACGGCTCAGGCTCTGGGGAAGCTGCGGGACCAGCTCAGCAGCCTGCTGGAGCAGCACCAGAAGACAGCACGCCGACGGCTCTCTGCGCGGGTACACATCTTTGCAGAGTAGTACCTGTGTGGTACACTCAGGAAAACCATTAATATGACTAATATTGTAATCCTGATCATATCTGGATCACTCTGTGAATGCCAGGTCACCTGACAACTGCTGTCACGTGTTCACAGGAGCAGTGGGTGAGTAGCTTCCTTTACCATGGCAACCGTCACTCCTGCTTCCACTGGCCAGGAGCAGCCCTGACTCTGCTGGTGGTGCTGGGACTCTTCTGTTGCCATGGCAGCCAGCCGAAGGGCAGGTGGGTGATGCCCTGTGTAGCTGAACTGTCCTGTCTAGCATGTTGACGTGGTACAAATGTGGCTCGTCCTTGTGGGAAGGGTTTGGTCTCACTGGACCATATTAGTCTGTGTGGTGCGTGTGTTCATATCACGTACATGTGTGCTAACACGCCTGTTCACTGATGGGTCTGTTGTCAGTGTGTTTGTGAGACGACTTTACCACATTCGCCTCAAATCATACAGACCAGGAAATGCTGGGTGAAAGGTTGGTGGGGTGTTGTGAACTGTGGAGGAGCGCACTGATCACAGATGAATGTCTCTGCTCCTGCTCACCTCAAGCTCTGGAATCGAGCTGGTGAACGCCAGCGCCCTTCTCCTCCTCTTCCTCCTGAACCTGCTGCTGGTGGGACGCCAGGAGAAGCTGAAGAGGAGCGAGATGGTCCGACGTCTCAAGAGCATCATTAGCCAGCTCAGTGGTGAGTCATGAAAATCCGTCTACCTGACAGGTGTGGCGTCTGCAGGGAGCCCAGTGCTCACCTGTCAGTCATCCTGCTGATGTGTTGCAGCTGCCAGACGGAGGGTTCGAGCTCACTCACACAGATTTGAGCACCTTCCTGAACATCTCTGAGAAAGAATCCTTTTGTTTGCATGTCAGAAGTCTTCAATCATGTACTTGAAATTGTGAAAAATTGACTTAAAACAATTGTTCATACTTTGATGATTCAAGGATGTAAAATGAGAACAAACGAAATGGAACGATTATGTTCTTCTTCATGGCCTCCTGGCCCACAAGCACCAGCACCAGATAGACAAGTCAGCGAATGCTCAGCAGTCCTGACCGAAACACCATGTTCATCCTTGTCGTCCTCCTCTGTTTCTCTGTAGACTATCTGTCAGGCTGGGTGGGGGAGGTGCAGTGGTCCCTGTCCCTTTATCCTGACCTGTACACCCCCTCGTCCCTGTCGTGGTCCCTTCACTGGACCTACCGAGACTCGCAGCTGGTTAACCTGCCTGTTAGCCTGCTGGTGGAGGGAGACATCATCGCTCTGAGACCTGGGCAGGAAGCCTTTGCCTCCCTCAGAGGAATTAAGGTGTGTAGAAGAGGTCAGCCAGTGTTTGAGGGCTGATTCCATCAGGTCACGGCTGTCCAGTACATGTGTATATTTAGTACATCGGTGAATGGAGTTGCACTTTAATATGTGAAGAAATGATGCTATTCACATACATCTAGAAACATGCTCATGTAGGAGGAAGAGGGAACCAGCTGTACTCCAGCAGACACAAGTCAGCATGCTAGAGCCTGTACAGGTGCGGCTCCAGCATGAGGGAGCAGCATCTCTCTTGTCAAACAACTCCTTCTACACCAACTGCTTGTGATTTTTCTCTTTAGGATGATGAACACATCGTTTTGGAGCCTGGAGATTTATTCCCTCCATTCTCCCCTTCTCCTTCCCCCCGGGCCACTGAGAAGAGAGGACCCCAGAGCCCCCAGCAGCATCGTCTCTTCAGAGTGGTGCGGACACCTGTGCTGGACAGTGTCAGGTAGAACACTCATGACGAGCACCTATGTCAGGAATGCTCACTCTAATGTGGCAGAGAGGCATCAAGGAACATTCCAGACTAGCTGAGTGACAAGCCCATCACCAGCTGGTAGCCTTCAGCCGGCTAGCAGATGTTTGCTAACGCCTAACTACATGCTAGGGTAGGCGGCAGTTTGAAAACACGACTAGAGGCCTTCCCTAGAAAGTGACAGCCACGACACTGAAGCCTGGTGATGCCTCGCCGTCGTAGGACGCTTCCTCAGGAGGTCATGCTGCTGTGGTTCAGCAGTGCTTAGGGCAATCTCAGTCAGTACACACTCAGTTCACGCTCAGTACACGCTCAGTACACGCTCAGTTCACGCTCAGTACACGCTCAGTACACGCTCAGTTCACGCTCAGTACACGCTCAGTACACAGTCAGTTCACACTCAGTACACAGTCAGTTCACGCTCAGTACACGCTCAGTTCACGCTTAGTACGCGCTCAGTTCACGCTCAGTTCACGCTCAGTACACGCTCAGTTCACGCTCAGTTCACGCTCAGTACACGCTCAGTACACGCTCAGTTCACGCTCAGTTCACGCTCAGTACACGCTCAGTTCACGCTCAGTACACGCTCAGTACACGCTCAGTTCACGCTCAGTTCACGCTCAGTTCACGCTCAGTACACGCTCAGTTCACGCTCAGTACACGCTCAGTTCATGCTCAGTGCACGCTCAGTTCACGCTCAGTACACAGTCAGTACACGCTCAGTACACGCTCAGTTCACACTCAGTACACGCTCAGTTCACGCTCAGTTCACGCTCAGTTCACGCTTAGTACACAGTCAGTTCACACTCAGTACACGCTCAGTTCACGCTCAGTACACGCTCAGTTCACGCTCAGTACACGCTCAGTACACAGTCAGTTCACACTCAGTACACAGTCAGTACACGCTCAGTACACGCTCATTACACGCTCAGTTCACACTCAGTACACGCTCAGTTCATGCTCAGTTCACGCTCAGTTCACGCTTAGTACACAGTCAGTTCACACTCAGTACACGCTCAGTACACGCTCAGTACACAGTCAGTTCACACTCAGTACACAGTCAGTTCACACTCAGTACACAGTCAGTACACGCTCAGTACACGCTCAGTACACGCTCAGTTCACGCTCAGTACACGCTCAGTTCACGCTCAGTACACGCTCAGTACACGCTCAGTTCATGCTCAGTACACGCTCAGTTCACGCTCAGTTCACGCTCAGTACACGCTCAGTTCATGCTCAGTACACGCTCAGTTCACGCTCAGTTCACGCTCAGTACACGCTCAGTTCACGCTCAGTACACGCTCAGTACACGCTCAGTACACGCTCAGTACACAGTCAGTTCACACTCAGTACACAGTCAGTACACGCTCAGTACACGCTCAGTACACGCTCAGTACACGCTCAGTACACGCTCAGTTCACGCTCAGTTCACGCTTAGTACACAGTCAGTTCACACTCAGTACACGCTCAGTACACGCTCAGTACACAGTCAGTTCACACTCAGTACACAGTCAGTACACGCTCAGTACACGCTCAGTACACACTCAGTATGTGTCGCCCTGCCTGCACCGGATCCTCTGAGTTCGGCATCCACTGCCTCCTCTGTAGGGACCTTCACTGAGTGTGTACTACTACTAAAGGTACTCCCAACAGAGGCTCCAGCTGTCTGCTGATGTCACATGTTCCTCCATCAGCTGGATGAGAACGCTGATATCAGAGGCTCCACCCACTTACTTATTTTCATACATTTCTAAGATATTTTGTTTGGGTACCAAGTAGATCTTTCCCTTGTCACCTGGGAGTCCACCAGACCGTCACATCCCCTTAAGCCTGTTCAGATTCATCAACATTGTCCAGCTGTGTTTCATGCCTCCTCCTGCTTGGCTGATGTGTGGCCCCTCCCTCCCTGACTCTATCAAGCCAGTGTGGCCCCCTGCTCTAGAGAAACTCCTACTATCGCAGGTGGGAGCACTTCACTGGTCTGGGACAATGATCTCAGCCCCCCGATCCAGAACGCTGCAGCCAGGGATTGAACAAGAACCAACAAAACTCAGCACATCATTTCATCAGGTACCACTTTGTGAAAGAAAGTCCACAAACCTCGGTGGCTGTGGTCTAAGTTCCTATCTGACCTCGTCCGCCAGTAGAGGCGGTGTGGAGAGCTCTGCTCAGAGCCTTGTGAGGACTCGCTGTTGCTACTAAATATGGTGAGGCTGCCTGGAGCCAGCACGCTGCCAAACATGGAACACAGCAGTGCAAAATCAGGGACCAGACACAAGGCTGAGCCCCTCTACTTCTAAACTCTTATCTCTGTACAGGCGCTCGTCTCTCTCTTTATCGTTTTGTGATTGTGCTGTTCGATCTTTTTAATGCGTCTTTAAAAATATTTTAACATACTTGGTGTGCAAAGTACATGAAAACAATTTCAAATCATTGTTTTTGTTGTTTTCACTCTCTTGGTTTACGTTTCATTTTCCCCCCTTCATGTGATTTACTTTGCTTCTCTTTGTCCGTTGCTCTCTTGTCTGGTCTGGGAAGAGGGGCAAAAGGTCACGTTTTGTTTTGTTATGTCATCAGAAACAGTTAAACTGGATTAGTGTGTACACAAGGAAGGAATTTGACTCTGTGGAAATATAAATACTCCTACAACAACCTGGACAAGGTAAACAAACCTTTAAAATTACGACGTTCAAACATCAGCAGCAAATGTCAGCATCAGTCAGAGAAGCAGAGCAGAATAAAATGATACGATACTGCAAGACCATGCAGACTGTCGACTCCTCCCAGGCTCACCTGAGTGTCGGCCCCAGGAAGACCCTGTTGGTCCACTAACATTTATCATGATTACAATTCTACAATTATTTCATTTAGCAGAAGCTTTTGTCCAAAGCGACGTACAACACAAGCAAGAATTCAGACTTTTTAATGAAAATAGTTCTGAATGAGGGAGGCCCGGTGGAGCAGTGGTCCTCCCTGTGGCCCCCCAGCAAGAAGGTTGTGGGTGGAGCCCCAGCTGCAGCACGGGGTCTTTCTGTGTGAGTCTCCATGTTCTCCCTGTTCCTGCTGGGTTCTCTCTGGTACTCCAGCTTCCTCCACAGTCCACAGGCCCTGCCATGGACTGGTGACCTGTCCAGGGGGAAGGCTGCTGGGATAGGCTCCACCCCCACCACCCTCAACAGGAGGAGAGGGAGAACATGGAGGGATGGAGGGATGATGGAGGGATGATGGAAGGATGCAGTTTTGAATGAATGCTACATAATTTGGATTTTTTTCATACATGGAATACTTTGCTAAACACATTAGAAGTTATTAACATTAACAGTTTTCTGTGGTGAATGCAGGCCCTTGAACAGAATTCTTCCATAACCCTGCACACTGAGGTTGCAGTGGCACCCGTGACCCTGACTTATTTCAGTGTAACTTTAATGTGCCACCTGATGAAATGAGGAAGAGAGCACACTGTCCTGGTCCTGCTGCTGCTGCTGGTGCCGCCTCAACCGCCGTAGATGTGTTTCATCACCAAGTGAAGCATGAGAGGAGCACCTCACCTCACCTGTTTATCATTTTTGTCCCTTTCTGCAACAGAAACAGCCTGGAGTTGGCGCGCTCTCGACCAATCACAGTGCTCGACAATGAGCGGTTTACAGTGCAGTCAGTCATCACCAAGCTGGTGTGTCCTGTTGTGCTGGTGAGAAACACGACCATGGAGAACGTTCCATCATCTGCATAGAACAACCTGAATCTCAGGTGTGGCACCTTTGCCTCAATGCTGTCTGTCTGATCTCCACCTGTAGGGGGCGTTCTTACTTGTAAACTCCATCCGCTACTTTTGTGACGCGCCCAGCCTCACCCCCACCTGCTACAATTTTTTTCAGCTTCAGGTAAAATAATTTCAATTTCTGAGCAAACTGATCTTGATGTTGTATTTCTCTGTTATGGTCCTTGTTGTCGGTTCTACGTCTGTGGGGGTGGGTGTGCTCTGTTCATTGGGTTTGCGTTGGGTATTGACAGTATATTGTGATGCTTCCTTCCCTGGTACAATATGGATTCTCCAGCTCTTAATATTGATTCTTTTAAAATAATAATTGATTTTATAGAAGGGTTATAAATGAATCCGACCTCTGCACTTCCAGTCGGTGTTGCAGTCCAGCCCTGCGCTGCTGAGCGCTCTCTGTGGGGGAGTTAGTCAAGGAAGCAGCCAGGCAGAAGCAACATGGCGGAGAAACTTGAGACGCCTGGAAAGTTTCAACAGACGTCTGACATCTGATGTACATTTGCACAGCACCTGTGTTTTCAGCTCTGCTTTTAATTTTTCAGTGAACGAGGTAGAATACTGCAATATTGTAGGATGTTGTGATACTATGATATCATGACACCCCCCACCACAACAATCCCACCACATGTCTATGCTGTTTGATGAGAGGGGGTTAAATGTCAACTTGTGCTGCTTGGGGTTTGTTGGTGGCTCCAAACCTGCCCAAAGGTGTACTCCTCCCACCCTGGTCGTTTCAATCCAAATTTGAACCCTAACCTGTCAATGAAAAGTCAGACATTATGGATTTTGAGAACTGTGACAGCCGTATAAATGTGTGTGTTGCACTTTGATTTTTATCCTACAACCACTTTCACCCCCCCCCCACCTTTTTTTTGAAGCGGTCTTATTTTTGCACCAGGTGTAGCAAAGCCAGTGCATCCTCTCAGTCGCCTGAACACCCGTAGCAGCCGGCATCATGTGTGTCAGCATGTTGGTGTTGTGGTTGGGACGTTAGAGGGGAAAGCAGGAGGGATGACGGGCCCACAGAGACAGAAGATTGTGACTTTGTGTTTGCAGCTGATGGGTGTTCTGCCCATCCTCCCCCTGCTCTTTCCTGTCATGTGGGTGCTGGTGAACGCCTTCGGGGAGGCCAGGGTCCTTGCCGAGTTCAGCCGCGCATCACCAGCTGGCCTGGTGAGGAGCACACACACTCACACACCTGTCATGTTCCACAGTCTTGTTACGGTAGGTTCAGACTGTGTGTGTCTCAAACTGCTCTTGTGGGAGTTACGCAGGTCGGTATTCATGTCACATGACAACTTGCTGCCTTCAGCAGCATCGCAGCTTTGAAGGGTTTTACTTTGGGGAAGCGAAGATTTCAGGTTGCTGATAACGAAATGATTGGCTATTACTTGTTGTCAATTCAGGGTTAAATCATCAAACGTGATGTGCCTCTGGCGTCGTTAGCAGCGTTCAGCTTTCCTGTAATGGAAACCTGGCTGTGGTCAAATGTGCCACCTTGGTCACAACAGGAGGTGATTCAAAGACGCCTGTAGTCCAGCGCCATACGGCTGAAGCATGTTGAGAGGCAGTCACACTGCATCGAGCACTGGAGCTGCCACTCACAGCCACTAACCTATCTGTTATTTGATTAATTTTTCTCCAAATTCATCTAAATGTTTCATTTCCTCCGAAACATGAGTGGACTGTTTCATTTATGGTGGCACTGTATTTGACCTTTCAAGTACTCACTAATAGCAGTATTCAGCTCACTAAGGTGTTTTTCCCCCCTGCATTACTTCTCTGTTACTCCAGAATGCAGGAAGAACCAGCCACGTGTGTGTAGATCCCAGGGAGACGGATGGCGAACAACAGCTAAACTGTCCAAAAACACGAGTCTACATTTTGCAGCCACCAAATCTCATTGATTAACCTTTGGAATGCTGTCACCCAATCAGTGGGAGTCATGACAGAACCAAACGAGGCGACCCTGTTGCCGTGTGACTGGACTGTTCTGTAGGCCATAGGAATGTGATTGACTGTGTTCCCCTCAGCTGGAGTAGAAGGGTGTCTGCTGCTCCTGAGGCGGTTTACAGGCCTGTGATTGTCGGCTTTTTCCAGCCTCCCATCAGAAATGTGGGTGGTGATGTTTGTCTAACTCATGTGCTGACCCACGCAGAGCTGCCGGGCCGGCGGCTCTGCGTGCTAACTAGACTCTTCTCTCGCTCCAGCTTGCTAAGTTCTCTGAGGACACTCTAAGCAGCTACACCGAAGTGGTTTCCTCCCAGGTATAACCTCTCGCTGTCTCGCCCCCTCTTCCCCTCTCCACTCGCTTGGCTCCCACCTTGACCTGAACCTGCCTGCCTTCACTTGCTCACTGACCTCTGCACCCCCCACCTGTGGAACCCTCCCACCCCCCTACACTCTCATCATGGACCTGATTCTCCATGTGCTCACCACCGTTTTCATTTGATATGGGTGCTTTGATTCATTTTCAGTTGTTGTTCGTCCTGCACGCCATGTTGTGTTCTCTCTGTTGACACTGGCTTCGATCACCCTTCACATGTGTGGATTATCAGCCTTCACCAAGGTCCAAGTTCTCCAGTCGTCCTTGATCTGTTCCCTCAACAGCAGCAGTCCTGCTGTTCTCAAGCTAACACTCACAGTCATGCTGGTTGGCTGTAGGAACCAGCAGTGCAGCACCAGTAGCCCGGCCCTGACGGGTCTCTGAAAGCAGCACCAGGCTTTAATCTCTCTGTTAAGGGGAGTCCAATCGAGGGCGGAGGTCGTCCTGAGTGGGACTTACCCTTGAGTCTGTCCCTTACTCCTCAGGAGGAAATCAGCCTCACGTTTGGTGAGTGTTGGTTATTGCTTCCGTCACACCTGCGTGTGTCTTAGTCAGTCTGGCAGCAGGATTGCACAGGATGACCTGGTCAGTCTCCGACCAGCGCCGCCAGACCGGCTGGGTGTATAATGTCACATTGTAATCCCAGATGCTCTCACGTAGTCACCTGGCCAACATGATACACTCACCTGTGGAAGGCCAGTCTCATCTTGCCCAGATATATCAGTCAGTCCCTGCTAATCAGAACCCTGGACCTGGGGTGGACTCAGGTGGACTACTGTGACCCGCCAAGGTGTTTCTGGAGTCTGTTCTGAGCAGCCATCTGGAGAACGTGAGCAGAAGCTCCGTAGCATCACACAGCTTCATTGATAGCAGTACTTTGTGAGAATGGAGCCACACTGTCATGATCCATCTCATTTCTCATAAATTGATTATCCCTGATACTCTCCTGATCAAAGTCTTCAGACCAGTTAAAAAAAATTGCATTTACATTTTGCTCTGTTGGATCTTTGGAAGGTTCTAAGTAGAGCTTCAAAAAGGAGAAATGGGAACAAGAGACGAAAAATTGTGAGCAGGCGATTGATTGAAAACAACACTTTAACTGAAATGGGGGGGGGGGGGGGGCATCATGAACTGGGTGCTTTTTCCTCCAGTGGTACAATGGAGTTCCAGGCTGTGCAGCAGTGGCGTCCCTCAGGACGGAGGCCCTCGTCTGTGAGGTCATGACTGGGTTACCAGCAGGACAACGCTGCAATTCACAACGCCGTCTGACCGAGAACTTTTCCAGGAGAGTAACGTCACTCTTTTGGACCATCCTGCGTGTTCCCCTGATCTAAATCCTGTTGAGAACATTTGGGGATGGATGGTGAGGGACGTTTACAGAAATGGACATCAGTCCCGGACAGTGGACGCCCTCGGTGAAGCCGTCCTCACCACTTGGAGCCTCTTGGAAACGCCTGCATCAAGCAGGCCAAACCAGTGTTTAGGTGCTCAGCAGTCCTGGTGGAGCTGCTGACTGCTGAGGCGTTTCTGACACTTCAGCTTCTGTTTGAGGAGGTTTGGGGTTTTTGAGCTGTGGTCTTCAACTTTGATCAGCTGATCAGCAGCCTGTTTCAGTCCAGTCGTTTTCAATCAATCGCCTGCTCACAACTTTCGCTCTCTTATTCCCATTTCTTCTTTCTGCATTTTGAAGCTCTACTTAGAACCTTCCTGAGATCCAACAGGGCAAAATGTAAATTCATGCAATTTGTTAACTGGTCTGAAGGTGGCGATCAGGAGTGTGTGGATGCACTGACTGACAGTTCTGGAATGGCAAAACTTAAACATTGAGGTGATGAGTCCAGTGTGGCAAAGCTGTGGAAAGACTGTCTGTGAGGGTTCCAGTAGGCTTTTAAAGGGTTGAAGTTGTGTTTGATGTGTTGGACCTGCAGTCAGGAGCCCAGAACCTGATGGGAGAGAGAAGCTTGTGGTAGATGTGCTGAGTCATCGTGGCTGCCATCAGAAAGAACGCGTTTGGGACTTTTCCCCAGCCACCACTGCTGCTCTCACACACCGGCTCCCCCCTCTGACCTCAGCGGTGTCGTGTAGAAGCTCCTTCCTCTCTGTCCAGCCCAGTCAAGCTGCTGCAGACGTTCTCTGTGTTTGGTTTTGGAGGATTTCCCCTTTTCACCAAAAGCTTCTCTTTCAAATTGGTAGAATCAATAACCACTTGTTAATGAATTTGATTGTCCTTACATCGGGACATTTTCACCCTCTTGAATGTCGTGGAAAGCAGGTGTCTGACTTCATTTGTGTGTGTGTGTGTGTGTGTGTGTGTGTGTGTGTGTGTGTGTGTGTGTGTGTGTGTGTGTGTGTGTGTAGGAGATGCTGCGTTGTGTTTGGAGGCACCTGGTTGGTGTCCTGAAGGGACAGTCTCAGACCCTCTGCTACACGTCCAGCCTGCTACACACTCTTGGATCCGTCACTGTGAGTGCTGCTGAGCTGTATTTCTCCTCCAGCGAGGGCTGCTCATCACATCTCCTGCTTCTAGACACTTGATGAACATGAATGCCAGGATTGAGTCTTTGTGTGTGTGTGTGTGTGTGTGTGTGTGTGTGTGTGTGTGTGTGTGTGTGTGTAGGTGCTGTGTTGTGTGGACAAGCAGGGTGTCCTGTCGTGGCCTAACCCGAGTCCAGAGACTGTGCTGTTTTTCAGTGGACGAGTTGAACCGCCTCACAACAGCCAGGATGATTTAAGAGACGACCTGTCTATCAACTCCTTCTGCAGAATGGAAACAGACGAGGACCGGGATGAGGTGTGTGTCCTGTGACTGTTACTAGCCGTACCGAATGCCAGCCTCTTGGTTTCAGCAACCTGCTTCTGGTTTTGTTTTTTTTCCCTTCCTAGAATAAGGTGTAATTGCACATTCGCTACAGTAGGTGGCAGTGGTGCTCTCATTGTCAGAGTGTGTGCAGGCAGTTTTAGCTCTATGGTGGACCAGCATGCGCTCACACATCTCAAAGTGGGAGATATGAAGTGCAGTGAGCAAACCCTCCAGAGACACCATGGAGACACGTGTACCAGGGATGGAAAGAAAGGAGGAGAGAGACGGAGGTCATGAGACAAACCAGTCTCCCGAAAGCTCAGACGAGGAAACACGAGGAAGCGAATGTAGCGCTGGGCTTCCCCATGACGACGCTGGGAAACCAGGAAAGACCGGTGTGGCCAGCATGAAGCCATATAAATTAAGGCGTGTGACTTAAAGACATCACACCCAATCACGCTGGTGAGCTGCTGAGTTTTTTCAGCGAAAACCTGCAGAATATTGCCAACATTAGCATTCACAAAGTGGGTTATAGGCCCTCTAACAATTCAGAGACAAATGGTGCTGTTTATGGTTGCAGCAGAGAGTGGGGGGCGCTAAATGTTTTCTTCTTCCTGGGGGGGGCGTAGCAGATAATAGTTGAGAAGCACTGGTCTAGAGGAAGTTGGTTCACTTGACAGTGAGTAAATGACAGTATCGTCCTGATGGCTCAGCCACCAGGCCACGATGTAAGGGGGCCCTGTTTGAGTCCAGTATGTTAGGGGGCCCTGCTCAGGCCACTATGTAAGGGGGCCCTGCTCAGGCCACTATGTAAGGGGGCACTGCTCAGGCCACTATGTAAGGGGGCCCTGTTTGAGTCCAGTATGTTAGGGGGCCCTGCTCAGGCCACTATGTTAGGGGGCCCTGCTCAGGCCACTATGTAAGGGGGCCCTGCTCGGGCCAGTGGACTCTGGACCCCTGATGATCCAGTGTTTGTGGCTGCTGTACAGGTCCAGGAGGTGGAGGCTTTGCTGTGTCTTCCGGCAGAGGCCTCCACCCAGCCGGGGGAGGGGCCTGAGCCCAGTGAGACGTCACATGACACCACTCGCTCCACGGACACGCTGCGGCTCCTGCGGTCTGGCCAGCCTACACACACCCGGGCCAAACACCACTCCGGGTCCAATGTGAGCTTCAGCCGTGACACTGAGGGAGGTGAAGACGACCAGGCTCAGGTACCATCTGGAGGCCAAACTCCCTGTGAGACCTTGTCCAAGTGAACATGATGTCACAGAACTTTTCATGTCTCCGGTCTCCCTCCAGGACTTAATGATGGGCTGCCAGGTACCAGAAGCGGAGGACTTTGTGTGTGACTACCACCTGGAGATGCTGAGTCTGTCGCAGGACCAGCAGAACCCGGCCAGCATTCAGTTTGATGATCTCTCCTGGCAATGCCACCTGCCTTCCCTCAAGCCGCTGGGCCTAAACATCATGCTGAACCTCTGCAACGCCAATGTGACCCAGCAGCTCTGCCGCTTCTCAGACCACCTGTCCAACCTGGCCCTGCAGGAGAGCCACGGCACCGTGCTGCCCGTCTACGTGCCCTGGGGGCTCTGTGAGCTCTCCAGGCTCATCGGTAAGCACAGAACCACATCCTGGCTCCAGGACCCAAAGAGTTCCTCCTGTCTGTCTTTTGATACCTATGATGTTTAAACAATGGATGTAGTGATCACTATTATTGTGTGTGTGTGTGTGTGTGTGTGTGTGTGTGTGTGTGTGTGTGTGTGTGTGTGTGTGTGTGTGTGTGTGTGTGTCAGGGTTCACTCCTGGTGCGAGGGAGCTCTTCAGGCAGGAGAACCACCTGGCTCTCTACCAGCTGCCGTCTGGAGAGAAGACGAAGGAGTTCACCTCCCGCCGCCTGCATTACTTCACCAAGCGCCAGCCCCCCATCTCCCACCTCATCTCCCTGTTTGTGCGAGACTCCTCCTCCAGTGAGTCTCCCTGTAGCTTGTCCTCTCAGTCTGTCTGTCATTTTGATTCCTTAGCCGGTAATCTGTGAAAGCTTTCATTGCTGTTTGTTGTGGGTCTCCAACTTCCTCGTTGTTAGTTACTGGTGATTATTGCAATTGTAGATAACGTCCAGATGCTGTCACACGGCTCAGCTGACCTCATCCTGGAGGCCTGCACTGACTTCTGGGATGGCACTGATATTTATCCCCTCTCAGGCTCGGACAGGTGCGCTGACTCCCACGTTGACCGTGTCCCAGAAATCTCTTCATACAGATGGTCAAGTATCAGGCAAATTCTGGCTCTGATATCCTCTTATTCTCCTTTGGCCTGTGACAGGAAGAAGGTTCTGGACTTCTACCAGCGGGCCTGTCTGTCAGGCTACTGCTCTGCCTTTGCCTACAAACCCATGCAAGTGTCATTGTCTAGCCTGTTGAATGGGAAGTGCATGGAGCTGGCCCCTGGCCCCTGCCTCTTCTCTGGGCTGGAGCTGCCCTTCACCACCCCCATCAAACACAATTCCTGCAGGAACAGCTGGAGCTCCGATGGTATGGGGTCAGACACAGACAGTTAAATCACCATTACGTGGTCATAAGACAGCTTCTGTCTTTGTCCCCTTTGTGTCTCCAGAGGGCATTGGTGAGGGGGTGGAGCGTGAGGACTGTGTGCAGGCCCTGAGCGGCCAGATCTTCATGGGGATGGTGTCATCCCAGTTCCAAGCCAGGCTGGACACAGTCCGGCTCATCGACGCCCTGGTCACCGCCTGCATCCGCTTTGTTTACTTCTCCATGGAGGATGAGCTCCGCAGCAAGGTGTGGAGTCACCACAGCACCTCTTTTGTCCATCACTGAGGGGAACGGCCTTATTTCCAGGGCTGACCCGAACGCTCTGGTGCGTCAAAGCTTCATTCGTGGCTTTGGCAGTCGACATCCAGATCAGTGCTCAATGGTGTGGTGGTTCTGTTATTCATTGGGCTTCATCAGCCGTCCCACATCAGGCCCCAGTCCTGCTGCGTATACATGCATCATCACTTATTCTGTCACGCAGCTCAGACTTCTCACCTAAAGCCACTAGCGATGTGCTGAACTCGCGTTGACGCGTTGGTTTGGGGTTTTAGTTTTAAGAACTCACACAGGCAAGAAGACGGACAAGTCAAGTGTCTGGAAGAACTTCAGATTAGCAGAGAGGGGCCCAAAAAGCCGAGTTCCAGATCTGCCAAACAAATCAGACCAAATGGGTTTGACTACTGACCTGAAAACTTGAATCACTGCTGAGTGTCGCTGAGCTCGTTAGTTCGTGTGACCTGCATTCTGTTAAATGTCGATTTGGGTGAAGCTTTGATCCTTCGCAGGTAATTAAACCCTAAGCTTGTAAACCAAAAAAATAGACAACATTATTTCTAGTATGTACTTGCCTCTGCCTGTTGGTTACCTTATTCATAATCAGGACCATTGAAAGGTAAATGTGTGCCTGGAGTCGCAGCTCAGGTCCAACGAGAGGATGGATGTGTGTCTGTGCAGGTGTTTGCAGAGAAGATGGGTTTGGAGACAGGCTGGAACTGTCACATCTCTCTGACCCCTAACGGAGACAGTCCCTGTGATGGAGCTCCATCCAGCCCCAGCCAGGGCTCCCTCCATGAAGACCTGAACCAAGGTACTGATTCAGATCTTCTCGAGTTGATGAACCCACATACACGAGGAGCTGAATGACCAGGCGTGTTTGTGTAGCTCCTAATCAAGCGTGTCTGGACACGTCTGATACCTGAACATCTCTCCTCCAATGTGACAGACTCTCGGGATGAAGCCGAGGGTCCGCTGCTGCCCGAGGAGGAGGTCCACTCCGACCTGGCCAGTTTCCAGCCCACCGACAGTGACGTGCCCAGCTTTCTCGAAGACTGTAACAGGGTAACGCTTCTCCTTCCATCTGATTGTATCAATCTTTATTCTCAACTACAATACACACTGAACTAAGGACAGTTCTACCTGTTTTTGCAATGGTGTAGAATTTCAGCCTAGTTGA
The DNA here is from genome assembly GCF_037954235.1 of Aulostomus chinensis. Lineage (NCBI taxonomy): Eukaryota > Metazoa > Chordata > Actinopteri > Syngnathiformes > Aulostomidae > Aulostomus > Aulostomus chinensis. Next base: position 6,726,197 of record NC_141342.1, read on the forward strand.
GTTCATGTTGAGTGGACTTGCAGCAGTGGCCAGTGCTTGAGCTCAGCTCTTCTGGTTTGACGGTGGTGACGTGCACTGATGACCTGATCAGCTTCAGCTTTGGTACTGGAACCACTGACTGTCTGGCCCTCAGTGTGCTGACGCCTCACAGTAGTGGAAGAACTTGAGTGGAGTTTTCTTCCATCACCTCTGTTGGAACCATATCTGAAAGGAACCAGTATGAGCTGAACAAAGGACTGCAGCAAAACCAGTTTAGCACCAGTCTGTCATGTAAAAATCCAGGTTCAGTCCTTTGGCCTGCTGGGAATCATGTGCAGCTTCCATTCGCAGCTCAGAGTTGGTTCATGTTGCACGTCACACCTCCTCCTGCGTCCGGCGTTTCGGGTTTGGGATTCGATTTGGCTACAACTGGATCGTTTCCCTCACACGTGAATGTGGCTGAATTACAAAGCCAAGTTGTCATTATTTCAAGTCCCTCCAATGTGATTGGCCAACACTAAAGAAACCACAAACAAGTGTTGACAAAAGTTTCCACACCCAGATATTATTCAGTACTATATATTAGTATTTGGATGGGATACTCATTTGCAAAAGTATCGATACCAACGGCGCCGTCTTCACCTGCAGTTGATAGCTTCACCCAGCACTGCTGCACACAGACGACCTCTCTGCTGCTCCCCTTACTAGAAGCTCAGCGTGTGGAGGACAGAGCTGGTGGAGCATGGCGAGAGCTGCTGCTGGACCTTCACCACCAATTTTGGTCAAAAATGTCTAAGCAAAAGCTCCATAGATATCAAAGTCCTAGATATCAACAGGCCTGCTAGCAAGCTCTGCTACCAGGCAGCAGCAACAAAGTCAAGTAGCACAGCAACTGGACAAACCCCTGAGGGACACAGCCACTCTGTAGACCGAGCTGAGGGGCAGCACAGCTCCTGTTCAACAGCACTGAAGTATGAAGCATGGTTCTGATCAGCGCCCTCAGGTTAGCGTGTCTGTGGGATGTGTATTTGTACAAGGTGGCTTGTTTCTGTATTGTTCCTGTTGTTGTTCCAGGCAAAGCTTCCTCGAGGAATCCACCAGGTTCGTCCTCATTTGAAGAACATCGATAACGTGCCTCTCTTGGTGCCTCTCTTCACTGACTGCACCCCCGACAGTGAGTCCCCTTGAGCGTCTGACACACTCATAGGAACACCTGCTGACGGTGCTGTTATCCACAGATGGTGACACCCAGGTCACATGACAGTAAAGGAACATTTCAGCAGCCAGGATTCTGAACTGTTAGCTGCAAGGCTCCTTCTATTCATACGTCTGCCCTCAGGAGACCAATAGCTGAGTGTGACGCCATCTCTTTACCTGTCTGTGTCAGGGATGTTACCTAGGTGAAGATGTGTATGAAGTGTGTGTGTGTGTGTGTGTGTGTTTGGTAGATAAATTCTTTGTTTCTTTGCAGCCATGTGTGAGATGATGAAGATCATGCAGGAGAACCGAGAAGTAACCTGCTGTCTTGGAAGCTCAGCCAATTTCCGCAACAGCCGCCTTTTCCTTCAGAGTGACATCAGGTACACACACACACACACACGCACACGGTTTGATTTGTGTCTGAAGACACTTGTAGTGTTTCTGTTGAGGGTGTGAAAAACTTAAATTCACACGAGACTTCTAACTCTACTGATTGAAAATCCAATGTTAATATTATAGTTTAAAAGCTTAGCCTCATCATCCCATATCAGCTGTGAGGGGTACAGGTTGACATGTGCTACTGCGCCTCCACAGCATCGCCCTGGACCCTCTGTACCCGTCCCAGTGCTCGTGGGAGACATTTGGCTATGCAACAAGTGGAGGATTCACCGGAGACACAGAGGGTCTGTCTCCTCTGAGACTGTCGGGCCAGCTCAACAGTCTGGGCTGCTCCATCACCTTCCACCAGGGGGAGAGCGTCAGCATCGTCAGGCTCATAGAGCAGGTCACACACACACACACACACACACACACACACACACACATGCACGTCATCATGTTTAGGAAGCTGTCTTTGGTTCTGATCTGTTCCAGGCCCGACACACAACCTACGGCATTCGCAAGTGCTTCCTCTTCCTGCTGCAGTGCCAGCTCAGTCTGGTCATCATCCAGGTGAGAGAGCCCCTCTGACCACACCTGAGCCCACCTGCATCCAGATGTGCTGTCAATCAAACCTTTCTGCGGAGTCTGCTATCAGTTACTGGTTGCGGTTGGTAATAAAATCCAGTCAGGGTGTCAAAAATGTGTTTCTAAATGTCTGTTAGTAACATGATGGAGATGATGATGAAGCAGATGGAGGAGGTCCTGAAAGTAGCACTAATACTTTGTACTGAAGCAGGAATCATTTAGAATGAAGAGCTGATGCTGAATGAAATCAGTTCTGTCAGAAGTCAGTGAACGGTTCTGGTTCTGGTGTGTGTCTGCAGTTCTTAGCCTGTCTGGCTCAGCTCCCCCCTCCCCTCAACACCACTGACATCCTCTGGCTGTCCTGCTTTAGCTGCCCGCTGCTGAGGTACACATGCACATACACATGCGCGCGTGCGCGCGCGCACACACACACACACACACACACACACACACACACACACACACACTGTGTAGTGATGTTTTTGTGTTGGTTTGGCAGTGTGTCCCTCCTGGGGAAGCCACCTGACAGTTCAGTGATGACCGTCGCCACTGGGAAGAACCTGGACTCCATTCCCAGGAAGGTAAGAGGCTCCAGGGTTGCTCCTTCACCTCCTCCTCTGTATGTTGGATCAGAGATGAACACATGAATGAACTTGAGTAGTTGCATGTTTAGTGCTTGTATCAGACACACTTGTCATTGTAGAAGTTCCTGAGTGTGTGCTAAGGTCCCTGCATTCAGCAGGTCCTATGAGTATTGTAGTATTGGAGGAGGGCCCTGTCAGAAGGATTTCCAGCTCCTGCAGGACTTTCACACAGAAGTCCCTTTGTTTCTCCATCTTTGGGCGGAGCGATGTGGAGCAGTGGAAGGCTTTCCCAGGGAGGGCGAGCTGGCAGCGGCCAGGTGATGGCCACAGGTCCTGGCTGGGCTGCAGGAGATGTGTGAGGATGTTGTTCAGTTTTGCTATGGTGACACAACTTGTGATGAATAATCCAATATTTCGCTATGCTTATGAGCTCCAGAGGTCCTGGGTCTCTATGCTGCAGCAGCTACACTCTGACACAAACTGGGCTCCTGACCAACCCCGTCCCAGAACTGACCCTGTCCCAAGTGGCTGTAACTGCCCTGAGAACCAAACACCCGAAAACGGCCCAAGCAGCTAAAAATGATCTATGATGTTGACATATGGAAGAATGCTGTTAAGTCACGATGCTAAGTCACTGAATCCATCCATCATCCATCCATCCATCATCATCCATCATCCATCCATCCATCCATCATCCATCCATCCATCCCTCCATCTTCTCCCTCTCCTCCTGTTGAGGGTGGTGGGGGTGGAGCCTATCCCAGCAGCCTTCCCCCTGGACAGGTCATCAGTCCATGGCAGGGCCAACACATAGAGACAGACAACCATTGGCTCTCCCAGCCACGCCTACGGTCAATTTAGAGTCTGGATTAACCTGGTCCCTCTTGATGTCTTTGGACTGTGGAGGAAGCTGGAGTACCAGAGAGAACCCAGCAGGAACAGGGAGAACATTCAGACTCACCCAGAAAGACCCCGTGCTCCAGCCGGGGCTCCACCCTCAACCTTCTTGCTGGGGGCCACAGTGAGGACCACTGCTCCACCCTGCTGCCACTCACTGTACCATGATGTGAATTCATTTAAAGAAATATCCCCCAGTCCACTTCTACTGCAGAGGAACACTTCCTGCCACTACATTTCCCTGACAGATTCCTTTTGCTGGTCATGCTGCAGATTCAGATTCTCCTCACAAAATGTAACCATAAAGATGTCAAGCATTATTCCTGATGAACCAATCCAGCAATCTATGAATACAGGGTCAATGCTTGTGGCTGGGACCCCTGCGTCACTCAGTCTGCTGCTGGTGAGGCTCCGGCAGCGTGGAGACACCACCCACGTCTCCAGTCAGCTACGTCACACGGGCTGGAGTTGTGTTCAAGAAGGCAGTGGTTGCAGTGATGATGATGAACGTGTGTTGTCCAGCCCTGATTCCTAAGAAGAGTTCAGTTGTCCAGTTAGAACATCCAGTAAATGTTCCTGGTTGAGGTTACATGCTCAACATACGTTGAGGGTTTTAGTTTAGCAGAACACTGCAGATCTGATTCCCTCTAGTGAGGACCACCACTGAGTCCCGGCACAGGGAGACATGAGACCAGGGGGCAGGGAGTCCCGCAGATGTGGTCTGACTCTGTCGTCTTGTCTTGTCAGACCCAGAACTACTTCCTAGGCTGTTTCCTGTTGAAGTTTGGCCTGACGATGTGTGCCTACCTGTTGGCCTTCGGGTTCACCCTGCAGGAGGTCTGTCTCCGTGGCAACAACCTGACCCTGGCCAACAACACCACTGCTGCTTGCCTTCATATCCTCACCGCCAGGTCCAGTAGCCTCCTCGCTCACCCTCATCCAGTATTTGATGCTCCTGCCACCTCCCTCTCTCATGGCACCCCAGAAACCCGACTTCATCATGTTGATGGACCAGAACAGCTATGATCAGAAACACCAAATATCCATTTCTTTCTGTAAAGTTTACCACTCATTTGCAATTTTAATCGGATACAAAGAGTTCTCTTGTTATTTCCTAACCACTGAAAGCTGGTGTGAAGCCGTCAGTTGGACTGTCACAGTCACAATAATCAGCAACATTTCTCCTGAAATATCAAACATAAAAATTCTTCATTTCATGACCAACGTGAGCTCGGATCATGAATGGCAAACGTTCATTTAATTTTTGAATATTGAATAATTCACAAAAAATTAGTTTCTTTCTATAACTTATTGTACAAAAATGTAAACGTGATGTCAGAGCGTCTGGTCGGTTCGTCACCGTGTCTCCGGTGTCCATCAGCGTCTCGGACGCTTTTCTCATCCTGCGGCTGCACCTCTCACATGTGACCTGAAACTTGGTCATGTGACTGCTGAGTCCATCGTGGCTTCACACTCGCTGGGAGGATTCTTCGGGATCTGGTCATCAGCAGCGTTGCTCCAGTGTGGTTCACCTGGGGTGTGCGGCCCTTTGTCGAGCTGACGGTGGCAGAACCAACGTGTTCCTCTGCCCGAGAGTTGGTGAAGTCAGGTTTCATGAATGTGGTAAAAGAATCATTGTCTGCTCCTGCAGCTCCTCGGACGACGCTCCGCGCTGGTTCCATGAGTTGTCCAACGGCCTGCTGCTGACCCAGAAGGTCATGGCGGGGTTCCTGGTCTTCCACACAGGTAGAAGCAGCGTTGTGGTTGGACTGATTGGCTTTGGCAGGCGTAACCATGGTGACCTTTGTTGTGTCTCCCTACTTCATCAGTGGTGATCTCCCTCAGCTACGTCCACCGCTCTCAGCCTCTGTGGAGGAAGAGTCCCTTCAGCAACACCTGGTGGTGTCTCACTGTCCCCGTGGTGTAAGTTCTTTCCATTTACATGACTGTCAGACATGTCCCAGGCAGGTGAGCCTCTGGTTACCTAGGAGACAGACGCCAGTGACTCACCCACAGATGTGGTCCAGCTGTGAGGGACCAGAGCAGGCGTGTTCATGACAGATGAGCCGTAACTAGAACTCCGCTCAGTAGAGACCCTGAGTGTGTGGTCAGACGTGAGCCCTTTAGGGACGAACCAGGCTTCAGTCCCTGGCAGTTTCATCCCACCTGCTGCATGTCTGCCAGCTGATGTCAGACCAGGCTAGAATCTTCCTAACTCCATTCAGTAGGAAGTCATTCATATTCATGTGTGATTGTCAGTGAGCTGGAGTAGGAAATGAGAGTGTTTGTGTTTGTCCATGTTCTGTTTGAGTGGGTGTGTCCTGTGTCTGATGTGCTTTGTGAGTCCAGTGTGTTCTCTGAAGGAGCTGCTCCTCTCCTCCAGGCTGCTCAGTCAGATGGTCCAGGCCACGGTGGACTACCAGCTGTGGCATGACCGGGCCAGCCTCCTGACCTTTAACCTGGGCGACGTCCCCCTGCTGGCCTGGCTGCTGGTCTCTCTGTCGCCGCTGCTGGTGGTGCTGGTCAACGAGGTGGTGAAGCTCCATGAGATACGGTAGGACACCAGTAGCTGAATTGGCTAGAAGCCATGAATGTGAGGGCTGAACATGGTGGAAACCCTCAAGCAGCCCACGCAAGAGTGGAAGGGTTGACGACTGTTGGGTTCTCCCATTGGTCTCTCACGTTTACACTCAAAGCAGCTACTAACACTCAGCTGCTCATGACTAGTTAGCTTGAAGTCACTGCTCACCTCTAGCTCAGGTGTGCTGCAGGTGCCTCCATTCTTCCCTCATGTGAGGAAATGATTGATGCCTCTCCTCCTGAGCTCTCCTCTGTTCTTCTGGTCTCTCCCAGGGTGCGAGTTCGATACCAGAAGAGACAGAAGCTGCAGTTTGAAACCAAACTTGGAATGAATTCTCCGTTCTGAGGCCTTCCCACTGAGGCAGTCGTTGCTATGGTGATACTGGGGTCCAGCCACTGTCCTACCTTCAGAGCAGATATCAGCCACGTGTGTCACTGCATCACCCACAGGCTGGGCTGTGTTGTGACTGCAGCCACCAGTATTTACATTCCCCCGGTTGGATAGCGGCTAGCTAGCTCTGCTAGCCCCGGAGCTCCAGAGCTCTGCCAGTGCTGCTCAGCTACAACTATGCTTCTCAGTTTTAGATGGAGGTCAAGTTAAGCTGCACAGAGGAAGTGGAGCGGGGCGGCGAGTCCCCCAGGCAGCTTCAAATGAACGGGTGGTGCCTCGCGTCAGTCAGATATCTGGAGGTCAGAGGACGACGACAGCACCACAAGGCAGGGATGTCCTCCAAGAGCGCTAACTACACATCTGTGAAGCCTTCAAGTCCTCAGACATCCAGAAGAAAGAACCAAATCAGACAGCCTGGACAGGCTGACCCTCCTGGGGGGGTCAGCAGCATGCAGCCCCCCTGGTGGCCTGGAGGCCTCAGTCAGCTGAAGAACAGAGAAAATGGACATTTCCAAAACATTTCACTTCCAATTCATGTAGAGAGCCAAAAACAGGCAACTTGTATTGTCCAGCTACAGTTCATTTTAAAGGCGTGAGGAATGTTGCAATCCCCAGCACCGGTCCTGGTCCTGGTCCTGGTCCTGGACCCCACCAACCTGCTTCTCTCTCCCAGGACTCTGGTTTTAAAGTTGAGTGAGTAACAAGGTCTCGGGTCTGCAGCTGTGACACGAGCTCTTCATTCAGGCCCATTTGACCCCCCCCCCCCCCTTCTGTACTGTTTTGTTTTTTGTGTGTGAACCTTCTGGTTCCTGAACCGAGCCAAGGTCAGACCTGCTGTAACAGTTCTCTACTGTGTGTACTTTGTAGTACTTCCCTGTGTGAGTAGTCCTGTCCTACACGCTGCTGTACTGAATGCATGGGGGGTACCAGTATCTTGGGTCGCAACCCAGGAGCCTCCTCACCACCTCTCTAGCTTTGTTCTGCCTCCTGCCAGCAGACGTGGTGACGTCCTCGGGCCGACCAGCTGTCTGAGCTGCTGCTCTCATCCCTCCTGACTGGGACAGCTGGTTTCACTGGTCCCGGGAGAACTGAGTCTTGGTACCCGTGGAAGAAAATTTAAAACAGTGTTTACTGTGATAAGGTTTTAAATTGTCCTCAATCTTTTACATCTTTCCCTAAAGGTGATCATTCAGCCAAAAATGAAGCTTCACTCTTCAACTGGCGCTGATTGGAGGTCGCTGACGCGTTTTAGTCCTCAGAGCTCGGCTGCTGGTGGACAGGGAAAAAGGCTCCAGTAGGACTACAAACATGGTGGACTGAATAAGAATGACTGAATTTTCATTTTTGGGTGAACTACCCTTTTAAAAGAGAGAAAGGTGAACACCTGCTGGCACTTTCTGTCCTCCAATACACCCCAGGTACTGGTTCGGGGCTGGTGCTGGACCTCTGAGAACCTCACTCACGGCTGGGGTCACGCCCTCGTTGTTCTCAACGTTCTACAACCTCCGTGTGGAAGAAACCTGTCTGCTTGGCAGGATTTGCAGACAAAGTGAAAGAAGTTGGCTGAGTAGACGTAGTGGAGTTGTTCTTGTGGTCTCTGGACCCCAGCATCCCTGCACCTGCATCAGCTGCACCCCCGATCCCAGTTTGTCTAAGAGTTCAAGGGTCAAACATTGGCGCTTGAACCAGCTCCACCAGTACAACCACAGGGAAAGGCTAACGGGCTGGAAGTCCTCTGTGATTGGGTGCTTCAGCAGCGGGCGGTGCCGTATCAGGACTAACCTGGGTTGGCCGCATGATTTTGTTCTCTGTTTGCAGACAGACTCCTCCCAGCATGCCCTGCACGTAGTCACATGATCACACATGAGGAGCTGACGCCTGTCCACAGGGAGTCGTGTGCTGATGGACTGATGAAGACACATAAATGTATATTTTCTATTTGAAATTGTCAATGTTCAGAACTTTGGATTGTCATGTTAATAAATACGCAGTTTTATTTATGAGGTTGTTCCGTTCATGACCGAACCTCCTGACCTGCTCCTCTCAGGTGCTGGCGTTTGTTGTTCCAAAGAAATTTTAAGTTTACAGTGTTTAAGTTTGTTCATTTTATCTGAAATTTCAAGTGAAAAAGCAGGATTAAAAACTGTAGACAGCAGGGCCCTGCAGAGTCCGTCTGAGACCAGGAGCTCAGGACAGAGTCCCTCTCCTCCTCCTCCTCCTCCTCTCTGCACGCCTTTTCTCTCTCCCTTCCTTCGGTAGTTCCGGTCATGGCGATGCCCGAGTATCGGACCTGAGGTTTAACCTCAGTCTTGCGTATCGAGAGCGCCGGCTGATCCTGAAGGGTTAACATTTCACATTCATCAGCTCAGAGTTTGAGGCCTGAAGCTTGGAGAACTGCTTGATGGAACACTTTCATTTTTAAAAGTGAGGAATCCTCTGCCAACTGGCTAACCTAGAGCAGGTGCCAAGTTCCTGCCACAGAACTACTGATGTCCTTGTATAACGAACCTATCAGGTTCATGAATTTCTGACCAAAACCAAAGTATTTGCTTCAAATGAAGGGGCGCTCCACTGGAGGGAGGCCTGGTAAAAGTCTCGGAGGAGGATGACCCCTCCTCTGACCTGACCAGAATCAAGCAGGGCCAAACCAGTCGTGTGCTGGGTGGTCGAGCGCCCGCCAGACTGCGTTTCATCAATAAGATGAACCTTTTTCATTCTAGCTGCTCCACATCCAGAGAGTCATTGATGATCAGTGTTGAGAAGCGGCGTTGCTGGGTTGTCAGGTCCCACTGGGTGCCGGCTCCTGTCCCTCAACGTGTTCTCGCATTTCCTGAAACGACAAACATCTGATCTCCTAAGAACTGGTAGAGGTCAGCAGTGAGCCCATCAGAACCAGGGCCTTTGTGGAATGGGAAACTCGAGCTGACCGCATCAAGTTCCTCTCATTTTAAATCAGAATCACACATTTCTCAGGACCTCTGTTGTCCTTCCATTCTCTTCCATTAATTTACAAACGTAAAAGCAGAAGGATGTCGTCAAGTTTGGGTTGTAGAAGCAACAATTTCTCCTCCTCTTCACTCGTCAGATCCACCCACAACCTTCTAGCTGGGGGGCCACCGTCATGACCACTGCTCCCCCGGGCTGCCTGTTTTTCTTTGTCCTACAAATCAAATTCAGTTATTTCAGTTCTACAGAGGTCAGTTAAAGGAGCTTTGGAACTTAAAGCTTGGTGAGTATCAGCAGAGAGCCAGGAGTCGATTCTAGATTTACTGGTGGAGCAGTGGTCCTCACTGTGGCCCCCCAGCAAGAAGGTTGTGGGTGGAGCCCTGGCTGGAGCATGGGGTCTTTCTGTGTGAGTCTCCATGTTCTCCCTGTTCCTGCTGGGTTCTCTCTGGTACTCCAGCTTCCTCCACAGTCCACAGGCCCTGCCATGGACTGGTGACCTGTCCAGGGGGAAGGCTGCTGGGATAGGCTCCACCCCCACCACCCTCAACAGGAGAAGAGGGAGAACATGGAGGGATGGATGATGGAGGGATGGAGGGATGGATGATGGAGGGACGACCCAAGTTAAAATACTTAACTACTTTCCATCTGTTTTGAAACCAACCAACTTCAGGAGGAAACAACCTCAGGGCGCCAGTCCCAGCGAGGACTCAACATTTGTGCTTTCACTTAAGGAAGGACCTGTGTGCCTCCATCACCACTACACAAGTACCTCATACTTCATCAGCTCACTTTCGCACTAGTTATTGAAATGAATGTGAACTCGACCAGAACCAAATACACCTTTAGTTGACCTTTCAAAGTAAAAAGTAAAAGCCGTCATTGGAGTCAAATTTCTGGATAAAACATACAGGAAGCAATGAAGGGGGAGGCCTCATAATAATAATAATAATAATAATAATGATAATGAATATAATTATTATTATTGTTGCTGTTGTTACATCATCATCAGCAGCATCATCATCGTTGCTCCTCTTTGGTATCGTCTGCAGGTGAAAGTGCCGTTTCCGGTCTCCTGTGAGCTTCCGCCGGCGACTGACAGAACTCGGCACTGACGTCCTCCGCCGCGCGGGGTCGAACCTACACCGAGGACGGGTGGGTCAGTAAGTGTCCAACCCTAGTCTCCGCAGCCATCGTGGAACTGGACCGTGTGTCGGTTTGCCGGCGCCGCGTGTTCCGGTGCTCGCGCGCCGTGATGCTGATGCTAGCTAGTTTGCTAGCAGCGGCTAGCTCGGACTAGCTTGACTAACGGGGGCTCGTGGGGGGGAGGGTCGCGCTTGTTTGGACGGCTACTGAGACCCAGATGATCGATTCGGGGTTCCTGCGCTTTGTGTTGACGGGGGAACGTGACGTCCGCTGCAGTAACGTGACGTCAGTTCACGTAAACTAGCGAAGGTCGGTGGAGGAGGTTCACCGAGAGACAAGACAGCGAACTCCGTTACAATCACGAATGAAGGTCCACGGCTCAGTCATGATGGTACCGGAACCGGGCCACTGGTCCAGCTCATCTGGAGCTCAGAGTGTCACGTCGGTTCGACCTACACGGTTGATTGACAAGTGACCTCTGAAGCCCTCAGCGGCGCGTGCAGGTATAAATCCGTCAGTCCTTCCGAATGATTGATAAACGGAGCTGACGGGCTCCATGGCACTGAAGCCAGGAAGATGAAGGGTTGTTCTGGTAGGCCGGGACAGTGTTGAAGTATCCGTGTGATGACTCCTCCACACACACACACACACACACACACACACACACACACTGCTCTGGTACGTGTATCTGGAGTGATTAATGTGATCTTAGCAGTGATTGATTCGATTGTATCGGGGCTCAACTAATATCGCCTGAGGGCCATGGTTTCTGGGCGGAGCTGATGTGGTGCAGGGCACTGACAGGAAACAGGCCTCCTCCATAGCCATGGTTCCTCTGTGGTCCAGTTCTAGGACGCACTGGTGTGACTGGTAGCAGATGAATGTTAGTTTCTCCCCACAGCTTCTCAGGAGGCCTTCCTGCTGAACCTGTCCTCCTCTCCCGTCTGTCTGTCTGTCTGTCTGTCTGTCTGTCTGTCTGTCAGTTGTCTTGAACCTGAATATAAACGAGAGAGCTGAGGTTGGAGAGGATTCGTGTCTTATTGTCACGATTCTCCCAAGATGGATGTTGGCGTGTCCAAGTCCCACGTGTTTGTCGGCTACAGTCCCAGGGCCCTCTTCTCCCAGTGAGCCAGCGTCTGCATGCTGCTGGTTTGTGTGTGTGTGTGTGTGTGTGTGTGTGTGTGTGTGTGTGTGTGTGTGTGTGTGTGTGCGCGCGCATGCTCTGTGCCTCTGTCAGTTCACTTCCAGTTCATTCTCCTCCACTGTGTGAATGGTGGTAAACAAAGAAAGCAAAGAGGATTGGGTCTCAGTCTTGAGTCCTGAGTGAAATGACTGGAGGTCACCTGACTGGAGGTCACCTGACTGGAGCACAGCATTCTGCCCTGCCGTGTGTTAAGGCCGAGGACCCTGCAGTTGGCTTGTGCCAGTGTGGGATGTGGAATTGCCCTAAATGCGTGATCATTTAGGGGCTTGTGTCTGGCTGCTCTGGCACGTGTTTGCTGGCTGATGTGGTCTGGGATGGCAACTGGTCACATGGTCAGAACGTCACGCTGTGGTTCTCAAAGTGGGATCTGGGACGTCCTGGAAGGTCCCGAGCAAAACAAGCGTCACTTCTATAAACCCCTGAATCTGCTCCCGTCCCCACTCACCTCGTTTTCTCTGTGGTGTCTCGTTCCTTGGCGGCAGGAGCCCAGACTGTCCTGCTGGGAGCAGCACAGCTCAAACGACCACGAGCAAACACACCGGCCCTCAGTCTGCATGCCTCTGCTGCTTCCATTTCTCTGTGGGGGGATGTGAGCACCAAGAGCCCCTCTTATTTTAGGGATCTGCCGTATTTAAAGTTCATCAGCAGTTATTTTCATCGTTAACGCGTTTTTGAAGATTGGGCCTGGTGTTGCGATTATTTTCTGGAGTCTCGGGTACATATTTTTTTAATATATTGCGGGCCAGGTTTTGCTCCAGGCCCTAGTTTGTCCAGCCCTGCTCTTTAGAACCAGCGTGATCCTGGCGCTTAGTGGGGAGAATAAAACTCAAACATGTGACCAGTGGTGGGAAACTGACTCATACAGAACCATAGTTACATCCTTTATCAGACACTATTGACAGCTTTGTCACATCCTGCAGTTTGAAATCTCCTAATTTAGAGCTCCATTGGTGTTCGTTTACCTGCCAGGAGGCCAGTTGAGAATCCGTGTTTGCAGCGTCGAGGTCTGATAAGCTCAGCTATGGAATGTTTAGGAACAGCTGTCAGTGGTCACCTGAGAGAACAGTCACACGGCACAAGAGTCGTCGATCGTTCAACAGAAGCCTCCTTGCTTCCCAGCCCGTCTGTTACAGAACTCATTTCGTCGTTGTCTTCGATGTGTTGATGTCACATTCAGAACAGTTTGAGAACTCAGGCTGCCTCTTGCTTCACTGTGCGTGCTGCATGACTGCCTGGCCGAGCATCGCCACTGGTGTCCTGGCACCTGCAGGAGAGACGAACGCATCTGTTTTTGTAAAAGCGCCAACGTGACCGTGAATGCCTTCAAGGTGTGACTCCTCTGACTGCCAACACCAGCAGTGGAAGGAAGACGTGTCTGGTTTGTGTCCAGGTGGAGCCTCCCGTTGGGTGCACGGCGCATCATGGACGCACTGAAGGAGGGTCACCAGAGCAGCCTGAGCTCCAGCAGGATGGTGGCTCTGGCTGCAGGGCTGTCTGTGGGCGCCACGGTCGGCTACATGGTCTATCGCCACATCAGCAGCACCACCAGCAGCAGTGAGCATCTGCTGGTCCATCGACACGTACAGCATCCATGTCTGGCTCTGAAGGTGACTCTATGTTTGGTTTGACAGGTGAAGGTTCCGAAGTTGAAGTGTCCAAGATGACTCTTCCTTTAGAAGTCTACAGGAACTTATCCAGGTACCAGGCCAGGTTTTTGGACATGGTGAGTAGCTCAAATGCTCTATGAGGTTGAATGAGGCTGTGACATGTTACCCTCAAGGTAAAAAGCACGCTAGGTGTCATGTTGGTGGCATCACTTCTGTCATCACGACTAACTCTTGCCCAACCAGAGGCAGAGACGCCGGTCGTAGTTCATAGTCCTGTACCAACCAGTCCCCATCCACTCAGCCTGCACTACGAGGAGCCCTGCTCACTCGGGGAGGAGTTAAAAACCTTTAGGTCCTGTTCACTCCTGCCCCTAAGATCTGTCCCGATGGATCTGATCTCTGGGGGTCAGCCTCAATATCAGATGTGTATCCTGAGATCTGATCGCTGAAACCACATCCAGAGGCGGTCTGGACCACACGGCCATGTTCGTTCAGTGGTGGGAACACAGACGTGTCCTGGTCCTTACTGAAGGAACCTCGTCATCTGGCGTCCTTCTGTCGAAGCAGAGATACCAGCGCTGAGCACGCCAGCGAGTCGTTCCACCTCTGACCAGGGGAAATGCTCAGAGGGAGAGTTTCTGTTACTGTTACTGTTACTGTTACTGATGCAACGGACATCTGAGGCTGTTGGTTTGCTGTGAACAAGCATCGTGAAGTCTCACCGGCTACACAAACGCCTTTCTACCATCAGCTGATCTGAGGTGTGGAGACAGGTGGGAACTCACTCAGCAGAGCTTCCTGCTAGTTATCAGACCCCACCAGGATGGACTTGATACCAGGTGTGATTGGGACCTGAGCCACACTTGCTCCATTTCCCCAGAAACAGGAAGAGGCTGCCACCATGGTGACATCGGTGTTTTGAAGCTGCTAGCTAGCTAGCTAGCCTGACGAGGGCTTTAGTAAACCTCATCCAATAAACCACCAGCTGCTGTGTGTGTGTGTGTGTGTGTGTGTGTGTGTGTGTGTGTGTGTGTGTGTTCTTGTACTTGCTACATAGTGAGGACTAGAATACATATTTAACCAACAGAGTGAGGAACTTTTAGCCGGTCCTCACATCTTCGAAGGGCCTCTGAAGGTCAAGACTTGGTTTTAGGGTCGAGGTTAGATTCAGGTTCTGGTTAGTTTTAGGGTTTAGGGTCAGGGTTAGGGTCAGACAGTCAGTTGAGATGGTTAGGTTTAGGGTGAGGGGCTAGGGAATGAATTGCGTAAATTAAAGTCCTCACAAAGATTTAAGGACAAGGGTGTGTGTTGATGCTGCATGTGTCTTCAAGACTGCCTTGTGATAAGTTGGAGACTTTTCCAGATCTCCATCAGCTGGTCGTTGAGCTGTGATGTACTGATGCCAGTCAGGCGGGCTAACCCTGATCCCCTCTGTGTCCTTCTGCTACAGGTGACCCAGAAGTCCGGAGCTCAGGTCAGGGTTTTGGCTGATTGTGGGGAATCGGGCTGCAAGACGAATGTGTCTTTCCTGCTGCAGGGTTCTGAGGAGCAGGTGATGTTGGCCCGCTGTGTCCTGGAGAACCTGGTCACAGACAGTGAACCAGTGTCTGAGGTTCTGGACGTTCCTCAGACTGCCTTTGGCCGGATCATAGGTAACTTGCCAGTGCAGTTGATTCTCATCCCTCTCCTCCATCCAGTTACCTGTAAGCACACATGATTGGCCCTCTGAATGACTCAGGGTCATTTTGGGACATTTGATCTGAACATCATGTGGCCTTGGTTACATGAGGCAACCATTAGTCGTTGTTGAACTTCTCAAATGTAGATTGTAGATAGACTGTGTGTGTGTGTGTGTGTGTGTGTGTGTGTGTGTGTGTGTTTTGCAGGCCGTGGTGGTGAGAGTCTGAAACTGATCACTGTGACTACTGGGGCCAAAGTATCTTGTTCTAAAGAGAAGACCCAGGGTCCTGGTGCAAAGGGCAAGGTGACGATCACTGGGACCAGACAGGAAGTGAAACAGGCCAAGGTGAGCAGGACTCAGGGGAACAACGAGGTCTCAGCACTACCAGTTCATTCACAGCTTTAGTAACGTCTCAAAACTTTAGAACAGAGGGAGACTTGCTGTCTGCTGAGAGGCCTCCGTCTCACTAGTCCTGATCACTGATCCGCTGGCCAGGTTGTAGCTGTGTGGTAACACAGTTAAAGTTTGAGACGAACTCTGCTCCATCTATCCAGACCTCCACTGAGGTCTGCTCTTCTTCATTTCCCCCCTTGTTTGGCAGTAACTTCCTGCCAGACACCAGCAGCTCTGTTGGTTCGCTACCAAACAAAGCTTTGTCCCTGTGGTTGTTGCTGATGTGTGTGACCTGGTTTCAGAGGCTGATGGAGAAGAACGTTGACGGTTCAGCCTGTTTGCATGAATTGAAACTAGTTTGAAGTGAACCAGACGACACCAGAAATCCACCCAGCACAACAAGTCACTCCATGAGTGCTTGGACACGTGGGACTCTGGCAGCCAGTTGAGCACCCGGGTTTTGATCTTTTACTTGCCTTTCTAACCTGGTCGTAGGAGCTGATTCTGGAGAAAGTGAGAGAGGACATGCTGGTGAGGACAAAAATCTCCCAGTCATCCGCCCTGCGTCAGAAACGTGGCCAGAGAGCAGACAGCGCCGGGACCGACCCACCACTGGGCCTGAACAACAACGGCCCCTGTCCCCAGGAAGAGTTAAAGGAGTCTGTTCTTCAGATCAATGGAAAAACTAGAGAACCAGAACCTGTTACTGTCAGGGTGGAGCAGCAGGAGGAAGAGGAGGATTGGGACGGGAGTACCTCCACAGACTCACTCCCTGAAGTGTCCAAGTTTGAAAGTGAGTTCCTGACTTGACTCTTACTATCCCCCAAGGACAATTGTTCTGTCCCCTCATGGGATTGTTCTGTGTTTGGTATCCAGTTCCCAGCCCAGACCTGAGCTTCCAACCTGATGAACATCTCGAAGTCTATGTTTCTGCATCAGAGAACCCAAACCACTTCTGGATCCAGATCCTGGGGGTTCGCTCCATCCAGCTGGACAAACTGACAAAGGAGATGAACCTGTTCTACAACAGCTGCAGCTCGACTGTGAGCACTAATCATTTATACTCTTTAGACTGTAATACTGAACACAAGGAAAAATTTCTTCTCCCTTTTTCGTCGCTGCTGTTGCAGGATGTGCTTGCTGATGGAGAATTGTTGGGTGGAGGTTCATTGAAGGAGGGAGGTGCTGGACCTGCTCTACTTGGAGAGAGTCAGGAGAGAACTTTGGTTGGGGTTTGGCGCCACACAAATAAACCTGACTTGACTTGACTCCCGTAAGAAACGATAAAATTCTGAGAAACAGGCTTTTTATGAGTTAATGAAACAGCATCCTGGTGTGGTCATGTCTGCTGGGGGGCGGCTCTGGGTGTGCAGGTGTCTGAGGAGGTGGGGGTCCTGTGAAGACCAGTTAGTGCCTGATAGCAGCTGATTCAGGTCAAAGCAGGTCAAATGCTTCGTTCATACTTTTCCAAAGTGAAGATGGACAGAATGTATTCAGCTGCTCTGGTGTTTGTGATAGATGTAGCCTGTCCGAAGACGCACTGGGTCACACTCTCTGCTCGTGTCCTAAGATCATCCCCTCATGCCAGGAGATCTCTACTTGGTATCTATGATTTACAAAAGGAACCGGACGCCCTGGTCGCCCTGCTTGGCTGCTCTGAAGTTTCTGCAGCGCTGCCACAGGCCGTCCAGCTGACCCCAGTGTAGAGTATGTAGAGGAGGAAGGGAGAGCGACCAGCGCGCCTTGCTCCTCTAGAGGGCTTGAAAACAAGGATCAGGGAAGTACTTCAAGAGGCCTCGATGCAATTTTACAAAATACTTGAGTGGCCCTGGCGCCCAATCATCAGATCTTTTGCTGAGGCTGCAATTGAGGATGTTTGAATTTGAAGGATCATGTTATTTGATCAGTTTGCATGATCGATCACCAGCCAATCACTGATGTGGGCAGTCCCCCGTCAGCTCGGGCGGGGCCCGCTCTCCTGCTTCGTTCCAGGGGCTGATTCTTACGGACTCGGTCTGGCTGTACATGTTGTGCCTTTGTTTGTTTTTGTGTGTTGGGTTTGTTTGTTTGTCTGTAAATCAAACATAATAATGATGATAATAAAGAAAGAAGGAAATGCTGCCTCCTGGGAGTAAGCCCAGCATCCTGTTGTGTAGGAGCAGAGGGTGGAGACCATTGTGATGGGGGATATAGTGGCTGCTCCATACCGAGACCACGGCACATGGAACCGGGCCAGGGTACTGGGAGTCCTGGCCTCCGGTCTGGTGGATCTGTACTATGTGGACTTCGGGGACAACGGGGAGCTGCCCAGAGACAGCCTGTTCCGTATGAGGTGAGAACCACAATCCCAATATTGACCCTACTAACCCGGACGAGTTGCACTAGTGTCCTGGTGTGGTTCCCCAAGACAGATCTGATTGCCACCGCTTGTTCTGAAGTTAGTCATTGGTTCTTGACCGGTCCATGGTTATGATGGTCCTGCTAGAGCCAGCATGGCCCTTCTAGGTGCAGGTGTAGCTGGTGGGATGGGGGGCCAGACGGTTCCATGGAGAACACAGAACAGTCTTTCAGACAGAAGGTGCATGAAGCTGCACATAGCAGATGGAGTCAGACAGGAAGTCAGACAGGAAGGACATGTGAATTCCTCTATTTTCAAAATAAAACACCAGGGGTAAACTACCAATGGCTTCAACAGACAGAAAAGGACCAACCAGCTACGCTACATCCACGTGATGGAAACTCCTAAACCAGAGAAAATGATCCAATCAACAAAGTCTCAACTGTTCTCTCAACTGCTGTAACAGACGTGCTCATATGTTCATAGCGTGTTCATGCATGTAAATCATATTGGTGTGCTTGTTAACATCTCCTCATATTCCTTTCTACAGTAAAAAAGTATATTATTCCCCGAAATTTCTTCATGTGCTTCTCGGGGAGAAAAGGAAACGTCAGCCGAAGGGAGTCACAGCCAGTGCTGAGTCAAGCTTTACTCAGGAATGTTGTTCTTTAGGGATTTTCAAAGGCAGTCGGAGAGAACGCCGTCCTCCTGGCTGCTTCATTGCGTGTAAATGTGACGAATGGCTGACTTTCCCTCTGCTTTTCAAAAATCAAGAGTCTTGATTGTCATGATGAGAACATAGCAAAAATAGGGCAGGCTCCTGGCTCAAAAGGCACACATTTAAATACCAGACATGTCAATAAAACACTTATGAAAATATAAATATGGAGCCTGATGTATCTAGTAAATAAAATAACTTAGTGCAAGTCCCTGTCTATGAGAGGCTGAGTGTGAGGGGGGAGGAACTGGTAGACCTGAGATGTGTCGGAGAAGAGATTGACTCTGAGGTGACCATCGGTGACGGAGGCGGGGCGGCAGGCAGTGTTATGATTGGCTGGGACGCACAGCTTGTAGGTGGCACAGCTGAGGTGCTGACAGCTTCTGCTCTTGCATAACATTCCAGGAGTGACTTCCTCAGCCTTCCATTCCAAGCTATTGAGTGCAATTTGGCAGGAGTCAGACCAAAAGGTAACTTACCCACATTGTCACTCACTCGATGTTACAGTCGAGGTCTCATCATGGCGTGCTTTATTCTGAGACCTCACCGATGATTCGTCTTGTTTGTTGTAATCGTATTTACCTGTTGTCCAGGGGAGGTGTGGTCAGAGGCAGCCCTGGATGCCTTTGAGCAGCTGACTCACTGCGCCTCTTGGAGACCCCTGCAGGCCAAACTGTGTAGCTACTCTCACTCTGAGATCTCCTCCTGGCCCAGTGTCAAGCTCTACGACAGCAGCCAGGGCAAGGTCCGCCACTGCTTTAGGTCCTGGTAATCTGAGTGTGCTCTGCTTTCTTATATCTTGTAACCAAAGTCAAATTTGTTGGTCCTAGACTGTAGATATTGGTGAGGAGTTGGTGCGGCTGGGCCACGCTGTCTGCTACCAGGAAGTATTGAATGGGAGGGCAGAGGCGGGCCATCTAGGCTGTCTGCAGAGGATGCTGGTGAGTCTCTGATCACCAAACCACTGCTGACTGGCCCACTGAACTCAGAGAAGCTTCAAAATCTACATCATCGTGCTTGTCAGTCACGAGGGGTTAAAGTGGTTGTGTGTTTTACCTCTCAAATACTCAGGAGGATGTTTCTGTCCACCTGAATTACTTCCTTTGACTCCAGAATGCAGGGCCTCGAGTATTTAGCTTGGAGCTAACGGAGACATCTCAAACTCTCCAGGTCATGATCCGGTATAATCCACGTCTTCTTTATCCAGCCGTTTGATCATTCATCAAACAAACAAGCACGGCTGAGGACAAGCGGCAAACGAAAAATTAGAGTTTGATTTTCTTATCAAAGTGTTTGTGGAATACCGAGCAAGTGGAAGATGGGGACATGGCCAAGTGCAGTGACTGGGAATGTGGCTCTTTGTTGTGTGGATCAAACCCAGTGCAGCGCCTCACTGAACTTCCTTCCTGTCTTGTACTGCAGGATGATGTGATAGGAGCTTCATCAGAGCTCAGCCTCTCCTGCATCAGCTTGTCTGGTGAGTACAGTCGCAAGACAGCACAGCTCCACTAACATGGTCGACAGACCAGCAGCGACACGGCTTCCTCAGTACGGTTCGTCATGCCGGGTCCAAAGTCTGCAACAGAAACACCTGGATCTGAGCCCCGAACCTGGCATGACAGGTGGACTCCTGAGTCCATGTGGCACTTGGATTCAAGCCCTTTTGAAATGGGTTGTACTGGTGGGCAGAGAACTGCAGCGCCTCCCAGGGGGCAACATCATTTCACCAGCAGCACCGCTGGAGGACCCACACAAGCCTGGACCCCAACCTCAGAGGTAGAGAGGCGGAGTAGATGAGAGGAGCACGAAGGCACGCCATTAGTCAGGATGTCGCATATCTCGATCACACGTATGACGTGGAGGTAGTGGGAGGCATGTGGTGCTAGACAAGGTTTACCGAGTCCTCAAACCAGGTCCAACATGAAAGGCCTTCAAGATGGCCGCTCCACTTCCTGTGGCGTTGATTTCCCTGCAACTGACGAATCGACTCAGCTAAGATGATGATGGTTGGCTGAAATGATGTGGTACATGACGTGGTACATGACGTGGTACATGGTGTGGTACATGATGTGGTACATGATGTGGTACATGGTGAGGTACATGATGTGGTACATGACGTAGTCCATGGTGTGGTACATGGTGTGGCACATGATGTAGTACATAATCTGGTACATGACCTGGTACATGATGTGGTACATGCTGTGGTACATGATGTGGTACATGGTAGTACCTGCTGTGGTACATGGTAGTGTGGTACATGTTGTGGTACATGGAAGTACCTGCTGCAGCACATGGTAGTACATGCTGTGGTACATGTGGTTGTACATGATTAAATACATGCTGTAGTACATGTTGTGGTACATGTTGCAGTACATTGTAATACATGTAGTACATGTTGTGATACATGATGTGGTACAGGCAGTGTCCATTATTTGTTATGGGATGTGGTCCGTGATGTGGTACACGATGTATTACAAGATATGGTACACGATGTGGTACGCGATGTAATACACGATGTGGTACATGATATGGTACATAATATAGTACATTATGTGGTACATGCTGTGATACATGTGGTACATGATAGTACATGCTGTGGTACACGATATGGTACACATTAGAGGTCGACCGATATGGGTTTTTCTAAAGCCGATGCCGATACGGATACCGATATTTAGAAGTCAGAGTCAGCCGATGGCAGATATGAGCTGCCGATTTTTTTGGGCTGATTTTTAGGGCCGATATGCTATAGTATTGTCCTTAATTGGCATGCTAAAATATCATACTAATAAGAGGACGCACAACACTTGTGTGTGTGAGTGAGTGAGTGAGTGAGTGAGTGAGAGAGAGAGAGAGAGAGAGAGACCCTCGCTGCCTCGCTGTTACACAGTGACATTACTCGGAAATACGACACGAAATAAAAACTAAAGTAAAGCGTTTTCATGCTTTCTTTCTAATTAAACAAATTAACGCGTTAAAGTCAAGTTTTGGTCGAGAAAATAAGGGAAATTTTCCGATGCCGACCGGGGGGGGACGCGCGGCGCACGGCCCGCTACTTCTTATAATGCGCGTTGTTTGGGGGGGGAGGGGGGGGGGCTTTATTCATTATAATGAGGGGGCGGGCGGCGGGCGGCGACCGAGGCAATGTTTCTGTTCATTACACGGACCGCGGACTAGATACTCCGCCCTGGCTACTGCTGGTGGTAATTCTCGCGAGGCTAGTGACGGAATTCAGTTTGGAGAGACACTAGAATGTTTTTATTTTTAAAAATACGGGAGATTTACGGGAAAATACTAATACGGGAGGAGGGCGGGAAAGAAGGGTGAAAAACGGTAGTTTCCCGGCCAAAACGGGAGACTTGACAGCTATGAGCTAGCAACGTTTCATTTTGAGCAGAAAATGCTATTTGTTTTTACTTTCGCTAAATGAAGCAACAGATTACAACTTATAATGAGAGCAAATATATGACTTTAGGACATTGGAATATAAGAATTGAAGCCTTACCTGTTGGCCCTCTGGTTCTGAATGAATAGCGCTGCGCCGGGTCGTAAATAGCTGCCCGCAGATGTGCCTGACTGAACATCGGCACGACCAAATTAAATAATCGGCCGATGCCGATTTACTAAAAAAATAGCAAGAATCGGCCGATTTAATCGGCCGGCCGATCGATCGGTCGACCATTAGTACACATTGTAACACAGTGTGGTACATGATGTAGTACACAATGTGGTACAGGTTATGGTACATTGTAATACATGCTGAAGTACATGGTAGTACATGCTGTGGTATATGCGGTGGTGTATGGTTGTACATGCTGTTGTACATGCAGTGATGCATGATGTAGTACATGATGTAGTGCATGATTGCTACATGCAGTGGTACATGGTAGTACATGATGTACATTCTGTGATACATGCTGTGGTACATTGTAGTACATTTTATGGTACATGATATTACATGCTGTGGTACATCCTGAGGTAAATGGAAGTACATGTTGTGGTACATGATGTAGTATATGCAGTGGTACATGGTAGTACATGCTGTGGTACATGGTAGTAAATGATGTAGCACATGCTAAGGTATGTGTTGTGGTACATGCTGTGGTACATGGTTGTACATGCTGTGGTACATGCCGTGGTACGTGGTAGTACATGCTGTGGTACGTGGTAGTAAATGCTGTGGTACATGCCGTGGTACGTGGTAGTACATGCTGTGGTACATGCCGTGGTAGTATATGCCGTGGTATGCGGTAGTACATGCTTTGGTTTGTGGTAGTACATGCTGTGGTACGTGGTGGTACATTCCATGGTACATTGTAGTACATGCTGTGGTTCGTGGTAGTACATTCCATGGTACATTGTAGTACATGCTGTGGTACGTGGTGGTACATTCCATGGTACATTGTAGTACATGCTGTGGTACGTGGTAGTACATGCCGTGGTACGTGGTAGTACATGCCGTGGTTTGATGTAGTACATGCTGTGGTATGTGGTAGTACATGCTTTGGTATGTGGTAGTACATGCTTTGGTATGTGGTAGTACATGCTGTGGTACGTGGTAGTACATTCCATGGTACATGGTATTACATGCCGTGGTACATGGTAGTACATGCCACGGTACATTGTATTTCATGCTGTTGTATGTGGGAGTACATGCTGTGGGACGTGGTATTTCATGTTGTATGTGGTAGTACGTGCCGTGGTACATGGTATTTCATGTTGTGGTATGTGGTAGTACATGCTGTGGTACATGTTGTGGTACATGGTAGTACATGCTGTGGTAGTACATGCCGTAGTATGTGGTAGTACATGCTGTGGTATGTGGAAGTACATGCTTTGGTATGTGGTCGTACGTGGTAGTACATGCTGTGGTACGTGGTAGTACATTCCATGGTACATGGTATTACATGCCGTGGTACATGGTAGTACATGCCACGGTACGTGG
This sequence comes from Aulostomus chinensis, assembly GCF_037954235.1. Taxonomy (NCBI): domain Eukaryota; kingdom Metazoa; phylum Chordata; class Actinopteri; order Syngnathiformes; family Aulostomidae; genus Aulostomus; species Aulostomus chinensis. The sequence goes on from NC_141342.1 coordinate 6,749,769, forward strand.
TATTTCATGCTGTTGTATGTGGGAGTACATGCTGTGGTTCATGTCGTGGTATGTGCAAGTACATGCTGTGGTACGTGGTAGTACATGCCACGGTACGTGGTATTTCATGCTGTTGTATGTGGGAGTACATGCTGTGGTTCATGTCGTGGTATGTGCTAGTACATGCTGTGGTACGTGGTATTTCATGTTGTGGTATGTGGTAGTACATGCTGTGGTACATGCTGTGGTACGTGGTAGTACATGCTGTGGTACGTGGTAGTACATGCTGTGGGACGTGGTAGTACATGCTGTGGGACGTGGTAGTACATGCTGTGGGACGTGGTAGTACATGCTGTGGGACGTGGTATTTCATGTTGTGGGACGTGGTAGTACATGCTGACAGGTAGCAAACATGGAGCTTCAGACTGGTGTACAGTACTAAAGTACTGTTCAGATATTTGACTTGTGGCTGTACAAAAACCCAGCTGTTACTTGTTACTGCGTCAGACTCTCAGTACCTCTGGAGCTTGGACGGCGTCCACCATCTTGTAGCTGGAACTCAGCCAATGTTTCCGCTGCGTTCGTGACATCATGGCTCCTGATGACCCTGGCTTAAGTGTTTCTCCTTTGATCTCAGAAGCCGCCTCAATCTCAGGAAGCGCTGATGATGTCATAGAGGACGAGCTGCTCTGAGACCAAAGACACGTCCAGACCAAGGTACTCATTGTGAAATGTCAACCCTGGTTGGAGGTTTGTGTGCTGCTATGCTACGTCACCCTCTGGTTTTGTCCTCCTCAGCACCGACCGCCCACTCCTCAGAGGAGGAGCTCCAGCGTCCTGAAGCCTTACTGACACTCCTGAAGGTTCTCCAGCCAGTTCAGGAGGAACCCTTCTGTTCCACATCTCTGCTGTTTTCCTGCTTAACGTGTCATTACTATGTTACGTGTTCAAGAAATGAAGACTAGACAGAGATCTAGAATGCTTATCATTATCATTATTATTATTCTTGTTATTCTTGTTATTATTATTTTAAAGCACTGTGCTGTGAGTCCAAGGACCCAGAATGCAGCTGTTTGAGGCCAACCAGGCGTCTCCGTCCTCCTGTGTGCTGAACAAAAGGCCTCATCGGTTCCTACAAGTCCTAATAGGACACGTGCAGTGTTACTGAATGTGTTCAGACGAAGACGTGGCCTCTGTCTTTAGCGAAGGACGAAGGGAAGTATTAGTTTGTCTTCAGAGTGTCACGGACTGCAGGAACTACAATAAAGGCTTTATTTTGAGTGTGGGGAGAGTCTGTCCATCCACAGAGACACTGCTCCTGCTGATGGACGCCCGTCTCTGGGCTCATCTCACCGACCTGTCGCTCGTTGTGCGATGGCTCCAACCCTGGCACCGGTCTGAGCCCTGGATGCTGCTGGGTTTGTGTTGTGCGTTCTGGGTGTGTTCAGCCTCGTTTGATGTTTCGACGGCGCCGTGTTTGTATGCGGGAGCAGCAGGCAACGATGAAGCACTGGGAGGAGGTGGAGCAGGTGGAGCAGCTGGAGCGAAGGAAGAACCCAGAACAGATCCTGGAACTCATGTCTCTGAAACATAGCGTTCTCATAACCTAGACCCTCTCCAGGTGTCCACAGCAGAGTCAGTGAGGCCTGTGGCCCAGCTCAGGGGGCTTTAGGTGGGATGACATCAACGCCGGGCACTCAAGTGTTCACAACCAGTTTAATATTCAACTCATGAATATTCAAGTAGAAAAACACCCGGATAAAAAGTACTCTGGCGACAGCATCGAAAAGTTTACTGAAGTACGGAAGTATTTGATACCGAGTTCGCGACACTATCAAAGGTAAAGTTACTCATTCTACATGAAGTGTGTGTGTGTTTGGGAGGGTTCAACCACAGGACCTCGGAAGGTCGCGGGAAAGTGGTGGGTGTTCCAGTTCTGATGATGTCCGACTGACGGGACAGGAGCTTCACCAGGCGGCGCGCCTGTTTATTCGGATGCATCGTGCGAGTCACCGATGTGCTGCTTCAGTACACCAGCGGTGCCTCACTCATGTGCTTCAGTCGAGTTCTCGAGTAAATGTACCGAGTACTCCTACCTTGCAGGGCCACTGTTTTGGTTCTGTGTCAGTCGGTGACCTCCATCCTGGATTAACCAATCATATGAAAGTAGGTTACGGTCGCACATGCGCAGAAGCAGCAGAGTAAATTGTTGATATCCTGCTTGGTAGTAGTCGTTCAGAATTTATTTCAAAGCCGAAAACAAACCCAGCGTCTGGGTTTATGTGGCCAGGTGGACCCGTCGACCAGCAGGTTCTCTGTATGAAGGGCTGATGGAGGACACACGGGACCTGGTGAGTGAATGCAGGACGTTTGGGGCCGCGAGTCTGCGCTCACGGAGGATTTGCTTCGGCAGCGCTCCTCCTTTGTTGTTATCTGTTTACGCTGGCTCGCTAGCTGGCTAGCTAACTCACTAGCTAGGCAGGTCACAAACAGGAAGGCTCCCCAAGCAACCAGGGTGATATTCCAGAAAGCCCACATTTGAGTTACGTGCACTCGTCGAGGTGCAGGTTATCAAGCAGACCCAAATGTGCGGTTCGCATTTGTGAATGCAAAGTAAGAAACCGCTTTCCGCTAGCTAGCTGTGCTAACGCTGGTTAGCAGCGGGAGCTTTCCGTCGTTAGGCCGCTGTGGCTTTCACTTCACGCAGCTTCTTGTCTGGATCTGGACGGATTGATTGGATTTGCACGCAGAACGTGCGGGGTAAAATTTGCGTTTTCGCAGTTTTTAGCGGGATGTGTGATGGAGGTTGGCGGTGACGGGAGAGGAGGAAGTAGGAGGCTGCTGCGGACGCTTGATGAGAGAAGAAATAAAACTTTATTGATCCTTCAACCCGGAACTCACGTCACATCAGCTCAGGTACAGGTGGGACACAAAAGCGACACAGGACAGTATTGACTCCGATTACAATTTACTCACGGATCATTACCGTGTCTGCAGGTGTGTTCAGCACCACTGCTCGTGGCGACGCCGTGTTTCAGTGTTCATGTCAGGCGAATGTCGCGCTGAAGTGTCCTCGTCTCCACGGTTCCGTTCATTTCCTGTTTTCAGGGTCGTGTTGTGTTTAACACGCCGCCATGATAGTCGCACCTGCACTGGACGACCTGCTGTCGGCCCCCAGCACCAGGCCTCCCAATCAAGACCAGGGGCCCCAGTTGTGCTCGTTGCTGTTCTTGACGAAGATGCAATGAATGAAGGGTTTTCCCAAATGTTTTGGAAATTAAGAAAACTGTAATTCTTTCAAATTGACTTTGTTTATTAGTGTTTTTCATCATGAAAAAGTAAACATCACGTCCTTGATTTATAAAAGTAATATTGGCAGAATATCTGCCATTGGTGAAATTAGTCAAATATTGACTGGAGGCAAAAAAAAAACAAAAACAAACAAATTTTGTGAATCCCTGAAATAAAACAATACCACATTCAGTAAACAAATATTGTAATAATCCAGCACCTGTGAACAGGAGTTGTGCTGCAGGATCCAGGGACGGCGTCTCAAGCAGAAACTCTTTGCAGTTCTCAGGAGAAACATTTTCAGTCTTACAGTGACGGGTGTTTGTGTTCTCGGGTCCTCTGGTGCTGGTGAGCCTCACTGTGTGGAGCGGCGCTTGTTACACCGGTCGTCTGCAGCAGTTGGACTCATATTAGAATGTTAGTGTCAGATGTTAATTACATTTTAAGGATTTTAATGTGGTATTTGTAGTTTTCCCCACGTCTCCTGTTGTGCGACTCGTGGTACATTTATTTGTTGGAGGAATTTTAGAGCTAAAATGTAGCCAACCAGGTCCTGTTGAAACTGTTGTTTATAGAGGTTGTAAGTATGAAAATACTTACATGTTTTTAAATATGTATTTATCCAATATTGGGGAAAAATGATATTGATTCATTTTTTTGTAAAAGAGGAAATACAACTGTTGTAGTTGTGTGTCCTCTAAGCTAGGATTGTGCTGTGTCCATAGAGATGCAGGACTTTCTTTTGCAGTGCAAAATTCAGATGTTTTGAAGCTGCTTCAAAAACATCAGCGTAGTCTCACAAACTGTGGTGGCCATTGTCTCTGTTTTGTGAACCGTATTGAACAGTGCCTGTCTTTTTTGGGTGCTTGTGAAGGCCGAACGCACCCCACGTTCAGAGCGTAAGCGGAGGGACTCGTTCGGGATGTTTGATGGCTATGATAGCTGCAGCGAGGAATCCACCAGCAGCTCCAGCTCAGAGGACAGCGAGGATGAGGTGGTGCCCACCATCCCTGCCAGTCTCCCCATCATCAAGAACAATGGCCAAGTATACACCTACCCAGACGGCAAGGCTGGAATGGGTCAGTACCCGCTAGTAGTCCAGGAACCCAACCATTCAACTGTCTTCCCCAGCGTGTAGTAATGCAGTCTTCTCTGTTCCACAGCCACTTGTGAGATGTGTGGGATGGTGGGAGTACGAGATGCTTTCTATTCCAAAACCAAGCGCTTCTGCAGTGTGTCTTGCTCCAGGAGTTATTCTTCAAATTCCAAAAAAGCTAGCATCTTGGCCCGGCTCCAGGTAGATGCAGCCTGCTACACCATCAAAACGTGATTCATTTGCACTCTCAAATACCGATGTCTGCTTTCATTTTTCAAGGGCAAACCACCAACGAAAAAGGCAAAAGTCTTACAGAAACAGCCTCTTATTGCAAAGTTGGCAGCTTATGCCCAGTACCAAGCCAGCCAACAGAACCAGGCCAAATCCAAAGCTGGTATGTTATCAACAAACTGAAAGGTTAGTTGAGAGGTCAAAGGTTAGCTCTAGCCTCACAATGTGTCTTGTCTCTGTCAGTGGTGCCTGCCGAGAGCTTTGATTGGGGTCGATATATCTGTAGCAATAACACATGCGGCGCTCCAGTCAGCTGTTTCAAACATGTAAGTCAACAAAGCCACGTTAAGTTGGTGGGACGCAGATACACGTTGCGCTCCCGACTGAATAACCCAGTGTGTGTGCTTCAGGCCCCTATGGGGACGTGCTGGGGGGGCATCGAGGAGGGGGTGAGGGTCGAAGTGCTCAACTCCGACACCAACCACTCCACCAAGGTGTACTGGATAGCAGAGATCATTAAGCTAGCAGGTAAGGCCACTTCTACACCCGTATGCCTTCTGCAACTTCCAAGCACGCTGTGTTTTTTTTTTTTCCTGGGTTTTCATTCTTTTTGGACAGTTGATTTAATAATAATGATAATAAGAGACAAAATATTTTAATCAAGCATTTCCAAGAACTTTCAGACAGTTTTTTTTCAAGACACAGAGTGTCTGAGAGTGTGGGGACTGGAACTTTGTCCTTGGGTACAAAGCTGGGAACAAGGCTGGAAATAATGCAGAACCTCATGTTTCTCAAAGGGGCCAATAACTTAGCCCTGAGGTGCGTCGAGGAGGTGGAGTTAAGAGTGTTAACAGCGTTGGTCTTATTTGTGGGGGTCCTGAGATGCACCATGTGGGAAGGAGGTGTTCCCATGGCTCCTCCTCATCAACTGTGACTGCTGCCTCTGCAGGGTTCAAGGCTCTCCTGCGCTATGAAGGCTTTGACGTGGACAGCAGTAAGGACTTCTGGTGTAATCTCTGCATCCCTGAAGTCCACCCAGTGGGCTGGTGTGCATCCAGTGGCAAACCTCTTGTACCTCCAAAAAGTGAGCTTCAAACCAAATTGTCTGCTTCGTTGTTGTTGTCCTCTGTGTTCTTGTAGTATTTATGCAGCGTCTCTTCCAGGCATACAGCATAAGTACTCAAACTGGAAAGCTTCTCTTGTGAAGCGTCTCACTGGAGCTAAAACACTGCCCCCAGACTTTAATGCCAAGGTGAGACACAAAGTTGCCACACTGAAGTAAATGTGAAGGATTGCAATGATAGGACTTGTGTGTATGAAACCTGAAACCCCACAAACAAGCAAGAGACTGTTTGATCATCTGCTTTCTGTCTCCCATCCATGCCACGTTCCTTCTCAGGTACATGAGAACACCCAGTTCCCCTTCAAGAAGCTGATGCGGGTAGAGGTGGTGGATAAGAACTACCTGTGCCGGACACGGGTGGCGCTGGTGGAGCAGGTAATCGGAGGCCGCCTCAGGCTGGTCTACGAGGAGAGTCAGGACGGGTCGGATGACTTCTGGTGTCACATGTACAGCCCCCTCATTCACAATATTGGCTGGTCGCGCAGTATCGGACACCGCTTCAAACGATCAGGTGGGTTGGTCACCTGGAACGAATCCAGTTGGACTCATTGGACTGGAATGAATAAACGGTAAATCAATCCAGAAACAGAATTTTACATTATTATTAAGATTGGCAGCAGTCCTCTCTTTCTGTAACCCCTGTTTCTTTGACTCTGCACCAGGCCGGATGTCCGGCCCAGTTTAGAGAAATATAGGCATCATATTTTTGACTTGTACTTAGCAGTATTATATTGTCATGGTGTTTAGTTTATTAATTTGTAAATTCAACAAATGACATGGTTGCAAAACCAGTTAAGAAGTTAAGAGAATCTCCAGTACAACCAGGTCCGTGGACCCACGTCAGCAGGGGTCCTCGTTGAGGGGGGGCACAAGGGGTGTGTGCATGGGTGGCATCCAGCACCAACATCTGAGGGAAATCATCCCTCCATACTCTGAGCTGACTGGTACCAGCTCGCCCTCCCGGCTCTGAGGTCCCTGCTGCACCTTCGTCCTCAACATGAGTCACAGACATGTCACCTGCAGCACCTGTGGTGTCTTGGTTGAACGCCCATAAACAAGTCATGATTTGAGGCTGAGAAGTCGACACATGAGTGAGTCGCTGCTCAACAATCAGCATGTCTGGTGAAAACTTGTTGATGTGGAGTGAAGACTTGTGTAAGGTCCCAACGGTTACACTTGGATTCATCTCAGAGCTTATAGAGGCGACTGACACAGCAGCCGAGCGAATGTCACGGATACAAGCACAAGTGACAGCTGGCAGCCGAGCGAATGTCACGGATACAAGCACAAGTGACAGCTGGCAGCCGAGCGAATGTCACGGATACAAGCACGAGTGACAGCTGGTACACTAAAAGATGGTGGTGCTCTATCTACTAGCCAGCTCTGAAATCAAGCTAGTTAGCACCTTAGCCTGAGAGTGACACCGCTCCTCTCAGCAGGGGGAGTCAGAGCAGCAGCGTGGTCTGGTCGTCAGACACGTCGGCTCTGTGCTGATGCTGCTGTTTCTGTGAAAGGTTGCGATTCACCTCTGGTGTCTCGCCACAGTGGATTGACTCGCATCACCAACGCTCTTCCTCGACCTGTCCAGTAGTCCAGAACAAAGTCAGTCATGAAGACAGGAAGATTTGGAAGATGTGGTTGTGGTAAATGTTGTGTTCATCATTGATGAACTGGTGTTCAAAAAGCATTTTCTCTCTTCTCCTTTTTAGTGAATGAAATGGTTGATTTCTTTTCCCAGTACATCAGCGTCTCCTCCCCCTCCCTCACCCTCGGCTACGACTGTCTGTAATTTCATCTCTCCGTTGAAATCATCTCATCCATCAGAGTCATTTTGTTCTGTCATTTATCTTTCAGATGTCACAAAGAGAACCGAGGGTCAAGTTGATGCTCCGTCACAGCTCTTTCAGAAGGTATGTGAGACAGAAGGTCCAGGTATGCTGGTCTAGACCTCGAAGGCTTTAGGAAAATCCCAGATGCATTGAGATGTTCCAGACACTTGCAGCGTCACCCTTAAAGGGGCCGTACTATGAACAGCTCACCTTTAAGCGGATGTGCAGGTAAATTTGGGTCTCTGACGCGCCCACGAACACAAGCTGTGAAATGTCAGTGTGTTTTTGACAGAAGTGGCCTGGAGACCTGAAACTAGCAGAGTGACCACAGATACATGTTCCTGTTGGAAACTACGTTGCCAGTATTAAACTGGGAAAGTGAAACGGCTCCTCCACAAGAACACATCCGACTAATGCACCAAATGGGGGTCCGTCTGAGAGTCCCTCTTCCCTGAGAGCGGGCCCTCTAGGTGCTCTGTGTAGTCTCAGGAACTGGTTGAGGGTTCCAGAATGACACCAAGAGTCATCATTAACGTATGTGTCTGTGCGTGCGTGTGTATGTTTTCAGGTGAAAGACGTGGACCAGAATGGGGACTGGTTCAGAGAAGGCATGAAGCTGGAGGCTATTGACCCTCTCAACCTCTCAGCGATATGTGTAGCCACTGTAAGAAAGGTCAGTGTGTGCGAGCTCAACGTCCCGCCTGGCCCTCAGCCACTCCACACTCACCACTCGGGGTGTAACGATTTCGCATCACGGTTGTGGTTACAACACGACTCAAGGATGATTCTTAGATATTTAGAACGATACGCCCTGAAGCGATTCAGCAACTTGAAATCGATTCAGTAACTTTGGAGCCAAAACTTCTCCTGCACCGTCCAGAATCCAGGTGTTTATTTCAGTCACTTGGGTAGAAGTTGCCTAGATCCTTGTTGTTTCTTGTGAGGCACTCAGGCACAAATTAGTTATGGATACAAACAAACAACAAGTAAACAACAATTCATGGCAAACACCTTCAGGTTTCATTAGAATGAAGAGCAGCCAACACTTGAGGCTGAATTAACAGCTTCACCTTTCCTGCTCTCATTTCAACAGAGGTGCAGTGAGTGGCACCAACATCTCAACAGCAGGTCCACCTGCTACTTCTGCCTTTCTGGTCCTACAAACAGCCAGCCACTTATCTAGAGCAGCCCCGTCTGTGGCTTAACCATTTCTGGCTCGCCGGCCTCTCCTCCGTCATCCGCCATGCTGCGTTTTGTTGTTCTGAAATTCGCGCTGCTGCTGGCGCGTGGCGATGACGTCACCGGCAGGCGGTCCGAATCGAGTAACATTTAACGTTTCTATCACTGAAAGTACTAAAAAACACATTTATGTAAATTCTGCCGTGCTTAAGTCTAGCGTGTTGTTACCTGGTATCGATACAATCGATGGATTACATTCTAAAACGATGTGAGAGCGAAACATGCTGTCCAGAAGGCCAACTTGCCGAGCACAGGTGGATGTCGTTGGATCGTAGGGAGATACAGCGATCCCTACTAATTTCTCTATGATGTTTAGGTGTTGGCAGACGGGTATCTCATGATCGGGATTGACGGGTCAGAGGCAGTGGACGGGTCAGACTGGTTCTGCTACCACGGCACCTCCCCCTCCATCTTCCCTGTCGGCTTCTGTGAAATCAACAACATTGAACTCACGCCCCCTAGAGGTACTGCACTCCCATGCATTTGTGTCTGTGAGGCCCTCTTAGGTGGAGATGGACCTTTGTGAGCACTTGGGGCCAAAGGGCCTCCAAAATGTTTGACTTGTCCTCTCTGACTGTCTCCCAGGGTACACTAAACTGCCATTTAAATGGTTTGACTACCTCAGAGAAGCTGGTTCAATTGCGGCTCCTGTAAAGCTCTTTAACAAGGTAGGCTGATGTGTATGAACTGTGTGTTGTTCTGTGTGTTGTTCTATCAGCTTTAATGTCGTTTCTTCTGTGTGTGATAACTGCACCGCGCTCCCCTGAGCTTACCGGCTTTATTCAGTGTAAACACATTCCAGGACACAGATTTTATCTTTGCCTGCACTGGCGTGTTCTCAAGCTCTTTTTTTTGCAGTCATATGACTTTCCATTGCTCAGTAATCAAACATTCACCAGTCCCTTAATATTGTTGTGAATGATGTCCCCCTGTGGCCGCTGCTCCACTAGGATGTTCCCAATCATGGTTTTCGACAAGGCATGAAGCTGGAGGCTGTCGATCTCATGGAGCCACGGCTGGTGTGTGTTGCTACGGTGACGAGGATTGTGCACCGGCTACTGAGGATCCACTTTGACGGCTGGGAGGACGAGTATGACCAGTGGGTGGACTGTGAGTCACCTGACCTCTACCCTGTGGGCTGGTGTCAGCTGACGGGCTACCAGCTCCAACCCCCAGCCTCTCAGAGTAAGAGTCTGGTAGATTTCCCACTGAGGCCTTGTGGACGAAGTACTTAAAAGAGAGCTTGTTTGGAGGTGGTCTGGGCATCATGCAACTACATTCTTTTAGTGGGGTGAACATCAACATGTCCCAGGCTACACTGAAACACCTCCTCATCAGCTGATGCCCTCTCTTGAGGAGGAAACCCAGAAACATGCTAAGTTGTGGAGCACGATGAAGGGCAGTGAGTGGGCAGGTCAGCATCCCTCCATCTGCCCAGCTTCGCTTCCAAAGCCTGCAGGTCTTCATCAGCATTCCGGTTCACGTAGGTCTGGTTGAGGATTTTGGTTCATCCGGAGTCAATCCTCCTCATCCTCTCTTCCAAAGTCGGCCATGATTGAGTGTTGACAGATCTGACTATGTTCCTGATTCTGGAATTCCAATGTCCCATAAGTTTTTATTTCAGCAAATGTTATTGGCAGCCCTCGTCCTAGTAATGCAGGCAAAGATTGTTTTGGAGAAAAATATTTGATGACATTTAATGAAGGAATGCTAACATGCTCACCCACCACCCTTCACTGTGCTAAGCTAACTAGCCTTGGTCTCAGCTCCCCAGAGAAGGTCTCTGCCTTCTTGTCTGGCTGTGGAGACGATGGGGAGTGTTTCCCAAAAGTTGGCATGTTCCTTTAATGGCCTTGAAAAAAAATTCTCAATACTGTAAAACCTTGTTACTGATGCGCCTTCAAACTGAATTGTCATGTGATGCCACTAATGAGAAAATGACATAACACAGGGTTGATGTGAGCGTTGGGAAGCTGACAAGGCACATTGCTTGTGCTGAGAACCGTCGGTAGTAAAGCCACCGTGGTGACGTAATGATGCGATTCCCTCTGATTCCTGCTCAAGGTTGAGACCAGCACTGACACGGATTTGTGGGTCATTCATTGATCTGATCGGACACGTCCATATTAGACATTTACTGAATGTGTGCACATGCAGACTGAGTTGGATCTGATTCTGATGGTACCAATGCCAGTGTTTGGTTCATGTCTGGTTGTGTGTTGTGTTATCATAATTATGTAAGTATGAGAAGAGTGAAAGATCACCTCTGATATGTGGAAATGTCTCTGCTCTCAGGTAACAGAGAAATGACTCAATCGGTACCCAAGCAGAAGAAGAAGGCCCAGCAGTATAAGGGTCAAAAGAAAAGTGAGTAGTCCCTCCCTCGCTCACTGGGTTTCTCTCCACTTCTCTGTCTTCCTGTTGCTCTCTCTTCCTGGCAACACCTGTGGTGTGGTGGTCTGCTGTCGTCTGATTGGTCAGCTGCTCACTGTGTCCACTGTATTTTCATCAGACACTTATGTGTCAGAGTGTAGCAGGTTGTGAAAAGATGGGTGTCTCTTGATTTTTTTAGTGGGGTAGTTATGAAAGGACAGGTGAACACCACATCAGGTTCCCTCCGGGCCGGGTGATGGAGGATCTAGCCCCTCGATTCATGAACGCTGGCCGGGAAATGTACTTCTAAAAGCTCCCACATTTTAAGAAGCCTTGTGTAAACCTGGTGTAAAGTTCTGAATCAGTTTTGGCACAGAACAAGGATGCTGGATTTAGTGCTTCTGTTGGACCTCTGGACCAGGGGAGAAGATGAGCAATGACAGGAAGCAGCAACAGTTCCAAACGTGAGCCTGCCCTTCGTACTTCTTAACGGGCCAAGTAGTGGTTGAGGTTTATCTCAGTGTTTCAGATACTGTGGAAGTTTGTGAACTATTGAAGGTGGCCATTGTTGCTCAACTGTGAGGGAAGGGTGGGGGGTCAGCCGTGTCAGCCTGCAGCTCTCTTCACAAGTCTGGTCACATATCGTTGGGAACCGAAGCTACTTTGTCTTGAGGATTTGATGGTGACCTCTCAAACAGCCAGACGTGGCTCTTCTGTGTCTGTGATTGTCACTACGCCTTGGAAATGCATTTAAGTCCCCTCCGATATGACGGGAGCCCTGAGGCAGTGTACAAAAACCGATGAATTCATTTATTGAGCAACACAATCAGATCTTAAATATTTGTGTGTGAACCCGTGCCTCCAGACACTTTTCCCCGTCAGCATCTGTACTGGTCCTCATGGAGGTCTGGGGATGGGGGCTGCAGTCAGGACCTTCACGTGCTTGCTTTGTCTTGAACCTCTCCGTGGTAGAAGATGTGCCTTTGCTCCAGTCAGTCCAGCTTCCGTTCACATATGTGAGATTTCCCCCCAACTCGCTGCTACAGCACGGAATGTTTCATTCTGTCCATCATCAGAGTTGTCCTGGTCCAGAGTCCAAGTCCTGATCCCATCTCATTCAAACAAAAGTTTATTCTAGAACATTCTTGTGGTGGGCCTCTGGTTCATCCTCATGGCCCGGAGCAGCAGCAGCGTTCTGGCCTCCTCTTTGTCCTTCAGCATTGGGGAACCTTCTCCTGGTGGTGGACTCCTGAACTCTTACATCCACCTCTAGCACACCCTGCCCTCGCCCCCCACCCCAGCCTCCTGGGGAGCATAACAGGTGTTTGCTGCTGGAGTTCACGCTCTGTAGAAATGGTTTGGAGGTTCTAGTCAAGACACACACCCAACAGTCCCGTGCTGGCAGCTCATCACCTCTCACTGCCTCCTCACCTCGATGTAAGACTGGATCAAAGTACAACCTCATGTTCAGACTGATGAAGTCTCACCATGTTTGTGATGATGTCTGCACAAGAAGAGAAATCTAAAGGTTTTCGCAAACTTTGGAGCACTATGGTGGGTACATAGAGTGGAGGGCCTGGTGTTGCACCCTGCTGAGGTTTAGCAGATGCTAAAGCTAATGCTAAAGCTAATGCTAAAGAAGGACACGACTGTAGCAGCTTTATATCGAAAGTCTGTGGCTGTCAGCCTGAAAAAAATTGTCATTTATGACAAAATTGAACTTTTCATCTGTGTGCATCATACATGAGATTGCAAATTGGAACGATTAAATTCTGTTTGCATGAAAAACAAGTTTCTCATCAAGGCAAGTTCATATTCAGACAACTACTCCATGAGCAAAGTTGCCAAATATGAAAATTTCAAGATGATGAACTCTGACTTCTGAATGAGATATAAACTAAAACGGTCACAGCATTGCTGAGGAGAGGAAACCCTCTGGAATTTTCCTGGATTCTGCCAGCTGCTGTATTTCCTGTCCATGTGTTGGGACCTGTCTGTTGACGGCTGTTACCGTGGCTACAAACTGAACACAGAGATGTGAGCAGTCCGGTTCAGGGTCAGGTACAGGTCGGACAGCAGCCTTGGGGGACTTGTATCAGTGTCTGCTGATTCAGATCGTGGGACCAACTGAGAGGTGATGGTGCTGCACTCCGACCCGGTGAGATGGAGGTTGAACTCTGATCCCTTCACAACCCAACGATAACTTCCTGTTGGCTCAGACTTTCTAGATGTCTAGTTTTTCCAAGAGAGGGAAATAAAATTGTCCAGGGACAACGGCCCCTACGTGACCTGTCAGTCCTAGCCGGGCCAGATACTCGGGCTCGAGTATAGAAACAAAAACCTGAAAGTGGTGCTGTTCACGTGTGTTGGGACAGTGGTTTACTGAGCCAACGATAGCTGGGCCTCTCTGGAATACAAGAATTATCTGACCAGAACCAGCTTCAACCTGCTCAAATGTATTTTAGAATATCAAAATATAAAATAGAAGTCTAGACTATGATCAAGAGGAGGGTGGTACCTGGTACCTGGTTCCCTTCAGCCTGCTGACGTCTGTGAGGACTGTTGAAGGTTCAACAGAAGTGTTTCAGAACCAGTTAAAAGTGTGTGTGATGCTAACCAGTAGTGAGGGGATCTCACGAACATGGAGCGGGTTCTACCTCGGCCTGTCTTCCACCCCTCTATCCAGTTCTGGCCTGGATGTTGATCAGTGATCCAGTTGAACAGGACCTCCTTCTCATGGCTGCTGTTGGGACCATAAAACAGTGAATTGTCAGCTGGCTTGTCTCCATGGAGACACTGGTAACACTGGTGTAGATGGACCGTAAGGATCCAGTTTAGTGCAGTTCCTTGTTTACAGGGTCACAGAAATGACCTGCAGCCATTTAGCTTCTGCTCTTCCGCAAGTTTGGCGGGGAGGCGTCACCGGTCCGTAACCGGCCCAGTCAAAGTCCTGGCAAGAGAATCTAAAGGTTCTGCGTGGAATCCATGAAAGGCATCAAATAAGAAGCATACTCTTAAAACGATCCCGACAGGTTGAGCGTTCTCCCCTCAATTGCAGCGGCCCAGTTTGCTGGTGAGTCTCTTTGTCGTTTTCATGTCGTGATGCTGCTGAAGATGAGGCTGTGGTAGACGTGAGTACTGGCAGGCCCAGACTTCGTGGCTCTTGCTCGGCTCTTGCTGGCAGCCAGGGTGCAGCCTACCAGGGGCTTCTTCAGATGGGCCAATCAGTGACAGTGTGAGCTGTTTCATCTTGACCTCTGACCCGTTTCAACTGTCCTTCTATCCGTCCTCTGAGTATGAGAGCACGTTCCAGGTGAATTGATCCTGTGTGTATAAGCCCCTGGTAGCTGACCCCAGTCTGGCTTGGTGTTTAGAGAGGAAGATTCCGGTTGGTCGACGGCCCTTCAGTCAGGCAGGCAGGAGGAGGAGCTTCTCAGGGGATGAAGAGCAGAGTCCGCCCCCTTACCCTGCCCCGGGGCCCGCTCGGCCCCGGCCCCGAACCCACCTCCACCAAACCCACAGATCAGGTAACGTCACACTAATGATCAAAGCAGCACGGCACTGGGCCCTCTGGGACTCGCCTGCCTTTAAACAGGGAACAGTGGTCCGGGTCTTAGTTACAGGTCCTGGTGCCAGGTCCTGCTCCCAGGTCTTGGTCCCAGGTCCTGGCTGTGGAGCTGGAGGCTGCTGATGCTGCATGTTGTGTCTCAGTGTTCTCACCTGAATCTTTCCCATGTCAGTGACGGTCTTCAAAGGTCCTGCACCTCCGTAGTTGTTGTCGTCTCCACGGTCCTGAGGCATGTTTGACCGGATGTGTCACAGCAGTTGTGTCCCCCTGCATGTCCAGACCAGCATTCTGGCCTGAACCAAAACCTGCCGTGGTTGAGAACCTGCTGGTCTCATCTGTGCTGCTCTTCTGTCTGTCACCTGTCTGTAGACTCTCTCCTGCGAATGAAGGAGGAGACGGCAGAGGTGGACGAGTTCACCTTCTCACAGGGCACCTCGGACCAGGAGAGCAACGGCTCGGGCAGCTACTACATCAAACAGGAGCCCTGAGGTCACGGGGTCAGGATCAGGAGCCCCCATCCAGCCTCAAAGTACACTCATTCACCAATGGCACACGCATCCCATGGAGTGGTCTGAGATCACACTTGTGAAACATGGTGCATCCTTGTAGCTGCACGACATCACTCTCAAAACCCGAGGGACGGCCGGGGCCCCCCGGGGCCTCGGATGTCTGGGCATTCTCTCTGTCTCCTCTCCTGTCTGAAACATCCACCCTCCCCCCAGTTTTTGACGGATTAAAACAAGCCAACTAACACAGTGGGGGGTATCCTGGGAAACAGCCCACTGTGCCTCCGCCTCACCTGGACCACGCAGAGACCTGCACTGGCTGTGAGAACTAGTCTCTCAGGACTAGTCATGGGCCAGGACCCTCTGGCTCCTTGGTGTTTTCAGGTCAGATGGCTGCTGAAGGCGGGGCGGCTGGTAGGTGACGGACGCCGGCTCACCCTAACACAGCTCTGTATATTTTGATTTTTTCCTCTGAACAATGTGGCCAGCTGGACGTTTACTTCGTTATAGTACTTGAATTTTTCTATCATCTTTTTTTAATGGGTTTGGACTTGTTTTGTCTTAATGTACTCATTCTGCATTCTGGCATTTGTGTGGAAAAACTGAACGGGGACTGAAGGTGATCCTACTGGTCAGACATCCACCGCGCCGCCATTTCCACAGTTGCGTCGATTTCTGGTTCCACGGCTGGTTGTCACACACCTGATGTCAAACTGCTCCACCATGGGTTTGTCGTTCAGTTCATCTTTTCGAAATTCGTGACGGGCATTTTTTTAATCATTTACCAGAATTACAGGTGATGTCAGAAGTTTTCTTGAGCCCAAATCTAACGAATCCTTGTGCAGTGATGAAGAGCAGCAGGGGCATGCTCCTCTCCTCAAGCACAACGATCAGGTGATGATGATGGCATCAGCTGAGAACGCCGCCGCCGCCGTCTGCTCGTACTGATGATGGAGGATGTAACAGAAATGGTGCAACTGTGGAGATGACGGGCTTTTCCATTAAAACCCATTCTTTAGAAAGTGTTACATTGGTAGATGGTGTGGCGTGAGGTCCCGCCCCCACCTGGAACCCTCCTGGTGTGAGGTGGACATCATGGATGCATCAGCTCCTCATCACCAGAGGTGGTGCCGCAGCAGAGTGACTCGGAATCCGTTGATCAGCAGCACGTCGAGTATCTCTAGTATCTCTGTTCCTGCTTGTCTCCGTAAACAAGGAGTGAGGAGTTCATCGACACGTGTGACCCCCCAGGTGAGGCAGGGGAGCTGTGATTGGCCAGCTGCAGCCTGCCAGCAGGGCTCTGGCCAGTCACATGGCCAGTTGGACTGTATTTTGGCAGCACGGGAGCCGACTTCTTTAAAATGATGGTCCAGTGAGCCTGCTGGGACTCGCTGGCCCCCCCACCAGGGCCCTGCTGGTAATGCTGAGGCGGGCCCTTTCCTGCCACGGCCCCTCCTCCTCCGGTCCACACCTCCCGAAACCACCGTCAGGTGCTTCAGGCTCCGGTGAGAAGCGGCGCGGGTGCTGTCAGGAGATTCTGGGCGCGACCTCGAGCGGCTCTGACCACGTACACACGCCTCTGATGCTTCGAGATTGGTTCATTAGAGATTTGATTCAACGAGGAGTTGATCAGGCGCAACTCATGAAGCAGTGAGTTTATTTAAAAAATCCCTACGTCGGTCCAGTAACAGTCACATTTCCATGTTTTAATTTAAATATTCAAGCGTTTGTAGCTCCATGTCATGAAGCACTGGACTCCGTGGCGAGAGGCGGAGGCTGGTGCTTCAGCTGGAGTTCAGACGCGCCCCAGCTGTGCTGAATCTATGTAAAGGGTGATATGCAAAGCATGAGTGTGTGTTGTGTTGTTGTTCTCATGTCAGTCACATGTATGCAAGCTAGTTTCTCACCTGAGCCACAGAATACCACGTCTGTTCGTCATGAAACAGGATCAATGCACTGCTGTAGTTAGTCTGGACGCAGCGGCGCCGCCCACAGGAGCTCAACGTGGCGTAGACGCTTTTATCTCTAGAATATTCTCCACGACTATGTTGGGGCTGATAACGAGGACGACTCTGTCCGTCTTGGAGCGAGATGTTTGCAGCTGTTCTCTACTACCTCCCGATGCTAGCCACTTTTAGCTAAAACGAGTGAACTCGACTGGCAGCGTTTTACCGTATGCAAATAAATGAGGTAAACATGATTTGAAGACGAGACACCAAACATGGATGCTATCAGAGCACACGCTGGTCTGCAAATTAGAACAATATGCAATAATAAGAATAGATCCCATATTATTTTGCTATGTCAAATGAACTATCGTACCCACGGAGGTCATGATGATCACTACAGGAATAGAAGCTATGAGAGTTTAACACAAATGCTATTGAGTAACTGTGATTGTTGTTTGATGTCGTCGTCGTCGTCGTCGTCGTGTAGCCAAAGGCCGAACGTCCCGTCTCCTCCTCCAGTGAGCTTCATGCTTCAATTCTCAGGAAGTGTGTGTGTTTGTGTCTGCTTCGCCGGAGTCCCAGCAGCACCGAGACGTCCTCCTCACGGAGGAGACGTCACCGGGACGAGGACGTCTCCTACGGAAGCAAAGAGGAGCTGTGCCGGCGGGGTGGTCATAGGTCAGCGGCGCTGTAACCCTGAATCCAGGTGACGGTTCAGGTTCTGCCGCTGCTCCGTCGCGGTGATCGAGGCTCTTCTTTGCTTCCGGGCTGCCAGCAGATGACGCACCACAACATTTGCGCTGGTCGTGTTCTGTAGCTCCTTCGCGTTCTTCACGTTCGGCCCTTTGACCTGCTTTCTGTAACTTCTGTTCTCCGAGTGGGATGTGAGGACATGCCAGCTGTTTCCTTCTTCACGCGTCTACGGATCAGAGCTTCTGAGACCAAATGAGCAATAAGATAGTGTCTCACAATCGTTCGAGCAGGAGGCGTCGATCATGATATTCCTCTGAATGAAGCATCAAGTCTTCACGACCAAACTGCACAGGAGCACCAGAGAAGACGACTGTTCTGCAGACGAACCGCTGCTACCCTCCACATCCACCCGGTTCTTCAGATGCACAATCAACCTCCTTGTTCACCTTTGAACCATGACCGGAACAAGGCTGCCGCCGACGCCAGCGTCACCTGTTTGGCTAGCTGTTCGTAGCGATGGAAGCGAGGGGCTGATGGGTAACTGATGCACCGAGCAACTAAACTGCATGTTGAACGGAACGCAGTGTTGTGCTGAGATGTTTCTTTGTTGTGACAGTCCTGGTGGTTCTTCAGTCCGTCTGTGTCGGGCCTCTGTCGCTGTGGCCTGGACGTCCCGGAAGCTCTTTCTGCCTCAGAGGAACCGGACCGAGGTCCCGGCGCTGGGTCGAGGTCCGGACTAGAACACCAGCCCCACCAACTTAATTTGGTTGAACTAGTCTCACAGGTGGAACGTCACAGGAACTTAGAACCGTTCCTCCTGAGTCATGAGGATCAGACTAGAACCTGTCAGGACGTCTGAGGCTTCCTGATGGTACTAGTGTGTATTTATACTGTGTATTTAAGGAATCTTGCAGTATTTGTGGCAGAAATGAGCAACGGTTCGTCCTGTCACACGTGACCAGTGTTGATGCCCCCCCCCCCCCCCTGGATACTAACACGGGTCTTTTGTATGTGCCCCCTATTCAGCCGTTATATTGTGGTGCTATATATATTTGATAAGACTTGGAGTGTGGAGTTGAGGGTGGAGGTGCAGAGTTATTTTGATACAAATGAACAGATCTATGTTGATAGTGAAGAGTCTATGGAATGAACGCCACCCTCCAGGTACACGTCAGGGTGCAGGTGAGCGTTTGTACATCTTTTGATAGTGACGCCATCTTCTTCTTCTGGTCCGTTTGTGCTGTGATGGTAGACGTTGTAAATAAGCCACACCTTCTCGCCGGCTACTGGCGGCTTCTTTGTTTACGGGCGTTGCAAACTGTTTCCGCATGGCTGTGAAAGTTTATCTGGTGGTTCGTTTTTGTAAGATCTGACTTTTACACTGAATAAAATGGCTTATGACTTTAACCAGCCGAGTCTGTTTGTTCCCCAGCAGCCAGGAGAACCACCGCACCAGCAGTCCCGCTCACGAGTGCAGATGTTTCGGTCTAGCTTTGGGCTGTACAGCAAGACTCCGCCCACATCACCTTCGGTTCCTGACCGTCTCACTGTTCTGCTCTCTGGTGTCGGGCAATGACTAGATTCGATGGACTGCTGACGAGCCCTCAAAGATGGCCGCCCGCACGGCCCGGTGGATGTTAAAGCTAAAACATCGTTGTGATTTCTCTAACTTTTATTACTAGAAAATGTTTGTACACTTAAAATACACCCCCCCCCCCAGCACCAGGCTAGACAGGAGCGTCATGTCAATCATTTTATTGGAAAGCAGAACTTGGTCGAAGAGGTCAAAGGTCAGGTCACTGACAGGAATGTTGAAGGGATGCCAGGAGCTGCTACAGTATGATGATGGAGAGCGAGGATCGATGCCACCAGGGGACAGGCAAACACAGGAAGTGTGAGGCAAAGGTTGCGTCGGCATGGAGGCGGAGCCTAGTAGAGCCAGCTGAAGGCACAGCTGGTGTAGCTGACCAGCTCATCCTGGGTGAACCACAGGGAGATCTCCTTCTTGGCGCTCTCCACCGAGTCACTGCCGTGGATGATGTTCCTGGGGGGGGGGGGGGGGGGGGGGGCAGTTAGTGCAGCACAAGCAGAACCTCAACAACACACTCGGGCTTCACAGAACCAGAACCTACTTGCTGACATCGATACAGAAGTCTCCTCTGATGGATCCAGGGTCAGACTCAGCAGGGTTGGTGGTGCCCAGCATCACCCTGCCGGTCTTCACCACTCCCTTCCCCTCCCACACCTGAAACACAAACACACGTTCACACACAAACACACACACTATATATATTTAAGTAATTCAGAGGTCAGGTGGGAGGTCAGTTTAGCTCAGTGTCAGCATGTTCTTGACACTGAGCGCTAATGCCAGAGGATCAGGGAGGAAATCCTGGCGGATTTATGCAGCAGCAGCTCAGGAGGTTCTGCTCGCCATCACTGGCCCAACACGAACACCACCTTTCCTACCCACCCTGGCGCCGTCCATCCGGGCCGGTACCAAAGTGGCGCCTTCTTCTGCCACCTCAGATTAACTGCAGCACACATTAGGATGGAATCCCTGTCCCTTTAAGGACTCGGTTCTGCTTTATTCAAAATCCAAGAATCAATGTTTAGGTTGATCAATACTGCCATCGAGCCTTTCGACTTTTGTTCCACGCCAAGCTGCATCACGCCGTGTAATCCAACTACGAGTACATCAGACCGCCGGAGATTCAGAGACACCCTGCTGGTGCTGTCCGTGCATCAGTAATAGAACCAGTATCTTTAATGATCGGCCTTGTGGATCTGGGTTTTAACCTCCTGCAGCTGCTGTGTGTGTGTGCCTGCATCTCACCATGGCAACCACTGGTCCAGAGCTCATGTACTTGATGAGGCTGGGGAAGAAGGGCCTGTCCTTCAGGTCGCTGTAGTGATTCCTCAGGAGGTCATCAGACGCCTGCGGACACACACAACCGTCACAGCACCATCACTATGACGACGACGACGACTACTGCTGCTACTGCTACTACAACCTGTTCACATGCTGTACATGAATACTTCCTATGTAACACCCGATTGGCTCTTTCAACACCTGGACACCAGGTGAGTCCAGGAGGCTCAGAGGAGGAGACGGTCCTCCTCATCAATCAGTATTGATGAGGAGGACCGTCTCCTGATCAATACGCTGATCACCAAAGGTGTTCAGACACTGAAGCCTCTTCACTCGTACGTCCACTACTTTAATGAGTATCTATGATGACCTCAAACCCCCCGACACGCACCAGAACCCTCAGGTCCACAAGCTGCAGGCAGGTGACCCTGCCGGTCCTGGTACCTGACCAGAACCCATGGACTCAACCAGGTCCGGTGCAGGAAATCCAGGGGAAGTTAAGCAGCGATGAGGTTGGAGGATCAGTGGGCTAGTCAGGAATAGACAGTAATCAGCTCAAACACACACACACCCCCACTCACGTGCAGCAGCTTCAGGCCCACCAGCTTGAAGCCCTTCACCTCGAACCTCCGGATGATGTCCCCTATCAGACTCCTCTGGACTCCGTCGGGCTTGATGGCGATGAAGGTTCGCTCCTGCAGGTTGGACATGGTTCTGAAAGAGGCAGAATGACGTCAGCGGGGTTCCGAGGCTCAATCGGAACCGCTGCACTGGCACTCACGCGTCTCCGCTGCATCCGGCACCGGCGGTGGGGGGGCCGGCTGCCGACGGCACCGACCCCATGACACACACGCACACCCGCGACCAGCCCGACCGGCGCTGGACTGACCCGTCTCTCCCTCGGACCGCCGGTCCCGCCCATCGAGGGAGGTTTATCCCCGCCGGGCTGAGCACATGTCCGGGCCACGTGACCACGCGCCTGCCACTCACGGCAGCAGACCCCGACAGAATAACAGACGGGTCTCGTCTAATGACGTGTAGTCACGTGCCCCTCATGTTCACTACAACGATCCCTGACATTTACGGACAAACTCAAACAAGCCGGTACCGCCCGCCCCCCGGAACCGGAAAGAGAAAACTCAGTGCGAATGAGTCGAACAACGACCAAAATCGTTCCTGTGACGTCACCAAACGATGCGAGGATCCACCCTCGCTCTGAAACGATCATAAACTATGAGGTCATCCGAGGAGGGGGGGGGGGGGACTTTGGTTTATTGCTCCACACTTTCGCCTCCTGACAGAACGAGTAAACGCGACACAGCAGTCATTTGACGGCACGGAACGTCACTTCCGTCCCTTCTGACGCGCCCGAAGCAACACCGACAGCTCGACTGCGGGCCCGAGTCCCGCCCTCAGGACTGCAGACGCGGCTTTACCGTCCCGGTGGTAGAAAAGCAGCAGCCAGGATGACCCGGCACCGGCACCGGCACCGGGTCCTTCGAGACAGTAGATGAACCGGAACCTCGGTGTAGAACAGCGGAATGTAGCAGAGCCTCTGCGTGCGGCGGGAAGAAGGAGAATTTTGCTCACTGCGGTTGTCGGCGGAGCTCCGGTGGTGGCGCGTGGCAGTCGGTCCGAGGAACGGAAGAGAAGACCGAGGGAGCGCGCGCAACCGCACTTATACGTGTGGGCGGAGCCTTGCGTTACGGCAAGCCTCGCGGACCAGAGCCCCTTACCGCAGAGTCTCGCGAGACTGTGTAGATATCGGAGGCTGGTGACAGACGATGATGATGATGATGTTGTTCCGCAGATGTTCAGAGACCTGGTTAAATACTGAGCGCTCCAGTATTTTTGACAGGAATGGCAGAAGTGATACTGGCCTGTAGTTTTCAACCTTGGCGGGGTTGAGATGAGGCTTTTTGAGCAGTGGGGTGACACGGGCCTGCTTAAAAGTAGCAGGAAAAATGCCAGTTTCCATGTGTGTGACTGCAGGTTTGATAGTGGGCAAAATGGTCTGCAGGATGCTGGTGGGTATTGGATCGAGAGGACAAGTTGTAGGTTTTGAGCTCAGGAGAAGTCTGGAGACCTCATCTTCGCTCAGAGGAGCAAAGGAGAGGAGTGAAGCAGCAGTAGCAGGTTGGTGCTGACTGGACTGGTCAGGCTCAGAGAACTGGTTGCTGATTGCAGCAACCTTTTCAGTAAAAAAAGGAAGCAAACATGTCTGAAGTCAGCGCAGTGGAAGGCTGAGCAACTGGAGGAGAAAGCAAGGAGTTAAACGCCATAAACAGTTTTCTGGAATCAGAAGTGGCACAGATCTTGTTCTGATAGAAGGCTTTCTTAGCGGACTGTAAGCACGAGGTGAAGGAAGCAAGTTTCTGGTTGTATCAGGACAAGTCAGTGGGTTCTTGGGATTTACGCCACTTTCTTTCTGCTGCCCTGAGTCCAGCTCTTTGTTCTCTCAGAACTTCAGAGAGCTATGGACTTAGTTGTTTTTTCTTGGCTGGTTTGGACACCAGGGGGCAGAGTTTGTCCAGAGAGGATGCCAGAGAGGAACAGAGTGTTTCTGTAGCCTGATGAACAGAAAGTGAGGAGAAGTGCGAGTGGTCGGGCACGACCGAGTTCACCTCATCAGACAGCTGTGCTGCTGTGAGGGACTTCAGGTTTCTGCGGAAGGAAACCGCCTGTGTGGGTGTCTGCAATTGTGGAAAGGCAGCCGCAAATTTGACCAAGAAATGGTCTGACAGGTGGAGTGGGGTAACTGTCACATCTGTTATGGAGCAGTTACGAGTCAGCACCAAGTCAAGGACTTTACCAGCTTTGTGGGTGGGAGGAGAAGGAGCTAGTTTGAGTGCAAAGGAGGAGATGAGTGCCAGGAAGTCGTTTGCCAGAGTTCTGTCAATGTGAATGTTCATGTCTCCCATGACAATCAGTGGTGTGCCATCGTCAGGGATGTCAGAGAGTAACATGTCCATCTCAGAGACAAAGCCATCCAGATTACCCCCTGGTGGGCGGTACACAACCAGAACATAGGCTTTGGTGGGAGCAGTGACATTTAAAGCATGATATTCAAATGTTGTCTCGTTGTTCGACGGGCGTAGTGCAGAAAAAGACCAGTTCTCAGGAATTAGCTTGCCAGCACCGCCTCCTTGTCCAGTAGAGTGAGGGGTGTGGCTTAGTGTGGCAGACTCAGAGAGTGCAGCTGGGGTAGCAGTGTTTTCTGGGCAGATCCATGTCTCAGTCAGGGCTAGGACCTGAATGTCTGAGAGTTTCATCAGTGAACTGATGAATTCTGTCTTGTTGACTGCGGACTGACAGTTCCAAAGACCAAATGTGGGCTGGGACCACTTTCTGGGAGTGCGGACAGGTATTGCGGATTGCGTTTCCGGTATACTGTACGTTTTTTCTGATTGCCAACAATGACCGGGATGTGTGTGGGACACATTGTACGATAAACTTAGGTCGGACAGGCGGCAGCGGTAGTCGGTGTCCTAGCTCGATGGACTCGCGCAGGTAGACTTGCAGGTCTTTACCTTTTGTGGTCTTAAACGCTTTGTGGGCTGACGCTCAAGCGCAGTCTGTGCTGTTAGATACCTGACCACAGTCACAGCTGTTTCCAGCTTGACTAATTGCGCCCGGCTGAACTGCCCCTGTTAGATTTCACTTGGGAAACAAGCAATAGAGGGTGTGACCCGCGTCAGCTGACCTCACCTATTGTTGCAGAGAGAAAGCGAAACTCCAGTGCCAAGCACCTAACGACCCTTAGTGACTATGTAGCACCAACTGTGTTGTGTGATGTTGTATGTCTGTTATATAAAAAAAAAAAGGTGGGGGGGGGGCGACACTTCTTCTGCCACTAGATGGCAGTACCTGTGACCAAATCACAACTGAAGGACTTTTGCGCTTCCTATGGACTTTTCCTTAATTAGGTCTAAATTCTTGCTTGTGTCGTACGTCGCTTTGGACAAAAGCGTCTGCTAAATGAAATTGTAGAATTGTAGAATACATGTGTCATACATGTATATGTGCCTCACATGTTTCCTTACATACAAGAGCGGTTCTTCATGCTCTGCAGGTCTCTGGTACCTGTTTGCGGGTGTAAAGGTCGGTGGTCGCGGTGGTCGTCTCCATGTTCCCTACTCTTTCCCTCTATCAGGTCACGTGATCCGCAGCTGTGGGAGGGGGATGATCAACTTCACCTATATGCATGTGAACACATGTTCTAGCATGTTGCGGTTGTCACCGACACGCTCAGGTGTCTGATGAGTGTGAAGCTCCTCATGGCAAGGAGGTTCTGAGCGGATCCGCATGAGTGACAGAACCAAGCGTGTGATTTCAGCCCAGCCACATCACATGATGCCGTGCTGGGGGCTCTTCTTTGACGAATGTGTGCACAAGTTAGATGCATGCACACGGTAAACCTAAAGATTCCTCATACATGTGCAGGGCGCACATGGAAGAGCTTGATGAAGCGTCACAGATCCTCAGCTGCCTGTAATGGCGTTAATGGTTACACACTGGTGGAGATGCTGGGATACTGGTGATGGGGGGGCATGAACCACATACACACACACACATACACACACTGACACACCCACACACACACATACACACACTGACACACATACACACAGACACAAATATCCAAATGTGACCCAAACACGTGTGGGTGTGTAACAGCCTGTTGTTAATGAAATTCACTAATGACCAACCTGCTTTCATGACCATATATGGATGTGAGGGCGGAGACGTTCTCCCTGACCCGCCCCCACATTCATGACCAGGAGCAAAATGCGAACTTTGTTCAGGGACGGACCAGAAGTCATGAGGAGTTCCAGTCAGCACGGCCACAACCACCTCTTCACAGCGAGAACACAACACACGCGATGCCAGCAGCGCTAGCATGTAGCATGTAGCATGTAGCATGTAGCATGTAGCATGTAGCAGCTTCCATCATGCAGACATGATGGGCCTGGCCTCCATGACAGTGAGCGTTTCCTCAGCTCTACTCTCCCCTTCTCTCTCCCATAGAGAGAGGGTTAATCCCTCATTGTAATCTCTAGTCTTCTACTCACTCCTATTTTTAGCAGGGTTTATGATCTGGATTAAACCCTCCCTCCCCCCTCTCTCTCCCTCCCTCTCCCCTCCCTCCCTCTCTCTCTGTCTCCCTCCCTCTCTCTCTCCCCTCCCTCCCTCTCTCTCTCTCTCTCTCTCTCTCTCTCTCCCTCCCTCTCTCTCTCTCTCTCCCCCTCTCTCCCTCCCTCTCTCTCTCTCTCTCTCTCCCTTACTCCCCCTCCCTCCCTCAGGAGGATGAGGCTGTTGACATGGTGGTGTGGCGTGAAACTTTTCCGCCATCCTCCACCAAAGACCTGCGGGGGTCTGCTGGCACGCCACCCTGAGACCGTGGTATGATTGGCGCTCGCCTGTGCTTCTACATCTGTAGGGGGAGGACACGTCAATAAGAACGCATCCCAGCGCCTCAGTCAGCAGGTTGATGATGGGTTGGTGGGTTCAGCCTCCTACACGCCGCGGTGAAGCAGCTGATGATGTCGTGCCAGATCAGAGGCTGCTCACGTGCTCGCAGATATGTAAGATGGTCGACCCCCAGGCTTGTAGAAGCTCTGAGCATCTCCCTGTCTTCCTAGATTATTGTCCAGGTGAACATCCTGTTACTTTTCTGGTGTCACCATCCGCATGTCTGTTCAGTGGATGTCCACCGGTGTTTGGGGGGTCCCAATCATGTCCCTCACTGTCCTCAGTCTCCCACATCAGCGCCACTTCCTCTGTTCTCTGTTTCTTCAATGACTGACTGTGAAGATGAGAGCGGCTGCTGCTGCTGGGTCCTCCTGAGCATGTTGACGTGTGCAGGAATGTCCCTGCAGCATCTCGGGACACTGAGGCAGCAAAACTACAAACTGTTAGTTCAGCGTTCTAAGCTTGATAAGCAGGGGGAACCTCAGGAGACACACATTTAGATTCTGGAAGGTTCTTTAGACAGGAAAGCAGGGAACAAATGCTTCCTCAGCAGAAACCTAATCAGGACCCGTTTGTGTGGCTGACTCTTCACCCTGGTGATAACTGCTTGACTCATGAGGGAGGACGGTCAGGCCCCAAATGGCCACCAGACAGACGCCAGGATCAGGTCTGTATCGTTCATAGTCCCACCAGAGCTCTGAGAGCTGAAAACTGGAACACAGTGCAGCTGCACACTCAGGAGCCACCGACCTGGAATGCTGGCGCTCTCGTGCAGCCAGAGGCGTCATGAGAGGCGTCCTCCTTGTTGTTATTAACAGAACAATTTGATGCTCGTATGGAACTTTTTCTTTTTTTTTTTAACAATCTCAAAGCAGGTCCATATCTTCAGATTGGCCTCACTGGCGCCCCCTGGCTCAAAGGCAGGGGAGAGCAATTAAAGTCAG
This sequence comes from Aulostomus chinensis, assembly GCF_037954235.1. Taxonomy (NCBI): domain Eukaryota; kingdom Metazoa; phylum Chordata; class Actinopteri; order Syngnathiformes; family Aulostomidae; genus Aulostomus; species Aulostomus chinensis. The sequence continues at coordinate 6,776,931 of NC_141342.1, forward strand.
GGGTTCAGCTGCTGGTTTGGTGGTTCAACCCCCTTCTGCCTGAGCAACTGGAGAGTCATCCAATTTTGCAAACTGCATCGCTAATCCACCCTCACAGCTGCCCTCTGTCACACACACACACGCACGCACGCACACACACGCACACAAATTTTCTTAACTACAAAAATGATAAAGGGGGCAGCGTGGCTCAGAGGTCGCGTGGTCATCCAGAAGGGTCGCTGGTTTGATCCCCACTTCCCCCGGTGACCATGTCCAAGTGTCCTTGAGCAAGATACTGAACCCCTGATTGGTCCTGATGGTCCTGAGACAGACTGGTGACCCGTCCAGGGTGAACCCTGCCTCTCACCCAGTGTCAGCTGGGATAGGCTCCACCCCCCTGTGACCCTTAACAGGATAAGAGGGGGAAGATGGATGGATGGATGAATGGATGGATGATGGATGGATGATGGGTGGATGGATTGATGGTTCACCTGGACGCAAAGCCTGGAACTGACACTGTTGGTTCTGTTCTACTCGGACGAGTGTGCACCAGAAGTGTTACTGCGTGCTATCGCTTCATCTCCAAGGAAAGCGTTTGTGAACCACCAAGCGAACGCCTGGTCGGAGCAGATGTGGCTCGGGCAGGATGATGCACCCAACAGTCTGTAAACTGACGTCTTTGGACCCTTGTCTTACTTTTGGAGTCACAAAGACGGAATGCAGGAGGGAGAACGTGCTGTCCATCTTCCTTCCAGAAACTCCAAGAGAATGTTGACGTGTGGTTGGACCAGCAGGTTGATGGTGAGCATGCTTGATGCTGGCTAGAACCCTGGACACCAGCCTGAAGAGATGCGGAGCCCATCACCAGTGCCTCTGACGCACCAGTCTCAGGTCAAAATAACCCTTGAGAAATCATGAACTCACACCAAGAAAATGCAGGTTTCTGCATGTTAGAGTTGCATCCATGTCTGGTGGCTTCCTCTTGTTATCAGTGTTGACGTCTGGAGTTCAGAAGGTGGAGCAGAACCTCATGAGTGATGACGATCAACATCAAGGATGTGGTGGGGGGGATTAAAGAAGGTGGAGTTAGAGTAGAAGTATGATGAGGACAGAACGCAGAAGCAGGAAGAATTCCAGACGTAGGACGGAAAAGGAAGGAAGGAAGTAAAAGTAGGAGACACAAGAGGGAAATGTCAAAATAAAACGAAATGACAGAGATGGTTTGGCCAAACACAAGACAGGAAAAAACTCAGAAGAGCCTGATCAGAGTCTGCCTGGTTCTGATGAGCCTGGTTCAGATGAGCCTGGTTCAGATGAGCCTGGTTCAGATGAGCCTGGTTTAGATGTGCCTGGTTCAGATGAGCCTGGTTTAGATGAGCCTGGTTTAGATGTGCCTGGTTCAGATGAGCCTGGTTTAGATGAGCCTGGTTTAGATGAGCCTGATTTGGATGTGCCTGGTTCAGATGAGCCTGGTTTAGATGTGCCTGGTTCAGATGAGCCTGGTTTAGATGAGCCTGGTTCAGATGAGCCTGGTATAGATGCGCCTTGTTCAGACGCACCCACCTGCTGCTTATGCGTCACTGCTGTGGGTTGGGCTAAAGGGTTAAAGGTATGTTGTGATTGGCCAGCAGCAGGTAGAGACGGGAAGGATCTTTGTTTTTGTCAAATAAATCAAATATGTGATCTGAACTGAGGCAAATGAGTGGGGATGATTCTTAGGACAAAGAGACCCAAAGAAGCGACCCACGCAGAGGTACAGCAGCTGCTGGTCCACGTGAGGGGGCGCGCTGTGTTGGTGGGTGTCTAACAGCACTGCACTGCCTCCACCAGCAGGCCAGCAGTGTTCAAAGGTGGTGTTCAGGTCTAGTACTTCTGCACCATCACATGTGAGCTCAGGGGGTCAGTAGATCATAGTAGATTTCTGTTAATTCTGCATGTTCTCTCATGTCTGTGGTTCATCTCCTCCACCATCGAAGGCATGGATGTGTGGAGGAGATGAACCACAGACAGCAGGACTTGCTCCTCCTGTCAGCGCTACCTGGTGGGAGGACCTGACCAGAGAGGCAGCAGCCATGAAGTCTGACGGTTCCTGTTGACCAGTCACTGTCATAGCGGAGGGAGAGCGCTCTGGTCCTGGCATCACAGTTTCAGTCATCCTCCACTGGGGGGCAGTCTGGCATCAGGTAGGAGCTCCACACAGGCAGACCCCCACCCCCCACTCCCATCCCTACCCCAGCGCATTCACCTGCTGCTGCTCTGCTAACGAATTTTTAGAGAAACTGATCCACCCTGAAATGAATTTTGGTCACACTTCCTTTGAGAGCAGATCCACCAGAGAGGCCCAGAAGAATCTCTGCAGGCCTCAGAGGTGCTGCTGCAGGTGGATGTCTGGCTGAATGCTAATGAACATGCAGTCACAAACACAGTGTGTGTGTTAATCCATGTGCCTCCCTCGTCTCCCGGTGTGTGTTTCTGTTGGTATAGCAGGAATACTGAGTGTGATGCTGGCGTGCAGGAGTGTCAGGTTGAGTGACAGCGGCCTGTCAGCTGATGGTGGCTTCCACTTCCTAGCAACATCATGTTTCTGTGCCCCCCCCCCCGGCAGGTATCAACGACTCTAATGGTTAGAAGTCTTTTACTGCCACTCTTCAATCACTCCCCTGCTCCTACAGGAGGTCCGTGTGTGTGTGTGTGTGTGTGTGTGTGTGTGTGTGTGTGTGTGTGTGTGTGTGTGTGTGTGTGTGTGTGTGGAGAGTAGCAGTATACACCAGGGTTCTCAGCAGTACACTGCAAGCCAGTTCTTTGTGTGAATGTTGTCAGCTGGGCAAGATGAACACGGTAGCCAGGCAGGCTAATAGCAGTAGCATCAAACATCCCGCCACCTTGACAGGTGAAGACGGGCAGCGAGCTCCGTTACTGCGTCAGTTTCCCTGGACCGGCTGAGAGACCAGGCGCGTGATAACATGCAGTACTGCAGTATATGAAAGTGAAGCACGGCCCACATCTGTCCAGATGTTTCCCCTGGCTGGAGGGACTCAGGGCAAGGCCTCATTTATATACTTAATCCATAATGGGGGTCAAAGGTCAAGGCCTCCATTAACATGTCTGGTCTAACAGTTCTGACATGAACACAAGATGTCACCATGTTGATTTAAGACCTGATTAAAGGTGAGGCAAGGATGTTGGTCGCCTGGCGAGCAGCAGGCACTTCAGCAGAGAAGCAAACAAACTCTGCTTCACTGCACTGCAACTGTGCTTTATGGTACTGTACTGTACTGTGTTGTACTGTACTGTACTGTACTGTGTTGTACTGTACTGTACTGTACTGTGTTGCGTTGTACTGTACTGTACTGTACTGTACTGTACTGTGTTGTACTGTACTGTACTGTACTGTGTTGTACTGTACTGTACTTTGTTGTACTGCACTGTACTGTACTGTACGGTGTTGTGTTGTACTGTACTGTGTTGTACTGTACTGTACTGTACGGTACTGTGTTGTACTGTACTCTACTGTGTTGTACTGTACCTGTACTGTACTGTACTGTACCTGTACTGTGCTGTGTACTGTACTGTACTGTACTGTACCTGTACTGTACTGTGTTGTACTGTACTGTACTGTACTGTGTTGTACTGTACTGCACTGTACTGTACTGTGTTGTACTGTACTGTACTGTACTTTGTTGTACTGTACTGTACTGTACTGTACTGTACTGTACTGTACGGTGTTGTGTTGTACTGTACTGTACTGTGTTGTACTGTACTGTACTGTACGGTACTGTGTTGTACTGTACAGTACTGTGTTGTACTGTACCTGTACTCTACTGTACTGTATTGTACTGTACCTGTACTGTGTTGTGTACTGTACTGTACTGTACTGTACTGTGTACTGTACTGTACTGTACTTTGTTGTACTGTACTGTACGGTTTTGTGTTGTACTGTACTGTGTTGTACTGTACTCTACTGTGTTGTACTGTACTGTATTGTGTTGTACTGTACTGTACTGTGTTGTGTTGTACTGTACTGTACTGTACTGTGTTGTACTGTACTGTACTCTACTGTGTTGTACTGTACTGTACTGTGTTGTTCTGTACTCTGCTGTATTGTACTGTACTGTACTGTGTTGTACTGTACTGTACTGTACGGTACTGTGTTGTACTGTACTGTACTGTGTTGTACTGTGCTGTACTGTGTTGTGTTGTACTGTACTGTACTGTGTTGTACTGTACTCTAATTTACTGTGTTGTACTGTACTTTACTGTGTTGTACTGTACTGTACTGTACTGTACTGTGTTGTACTCTACTCTACTGTGTTGTACTGTCCTGTACTGTGTTGTACTGTCCTGTACTGTGTTGTACTCTACTCTACCATGTTGTACTGTACTGTACTCTACTGTACTCTACTGTACTGTGTTGTACTCTACTGTACTGTGTTGTACTGTACTCTACTGTCTCATAAAAGCCTTTTATACATAGCTTGGCTTTGGTCCTTCTATGTGGGGACGTGGCCAACTCGTCGCTGGGTGGGGGCGGGGCACATGTGTGACCTCATCATCTCCACCACCATGTGACTGCCGAGGCAGAAGCATTGACTCCTCATACGAGTGCCCTCAGCTTTGCCGCCACGGCGACTGACCTTTATCGGTCCTCATCTACATCAAGCACCACTGAGGACAGACATCCAAGCGTCCAGCCAGGAGAAACCTGAGTTTGTGTCACCACAACTGGTGAGAGCGTCAGGCCGTGAAACTGAGGACAGGGAGAACTAAATGGAAGGAGGAGCTGTCCCGATGACCTCTGACGCTGGTCACACCGGGTCACGACCCTGGGTCACGACCCCTGGTCACACCTGCAGTGGGTGATGAGGAAGGGCAGCCTGAGTCCACCAGCGTTCAGGGTCAACATGGAGGTCCTCCTGCCGCTCCTGCCTGGTGTCCCATCCAGTTGCTGTGTTTTCATCCAAGCGGCACCGCTCCCACCTCAGCTGGCCCAACTTGCGCCGTCCTGCTGCCTTTGGTTCCACCACCGATGGAACCAAAGTAGTGAGTGTGTATGTGTGTGTTTGTGTGTGTGTACGTGTGTTTGTGTGTGTATGTATGTGTGTGGGCGTTTGTGTGCGTGTGTGCTGTACGTGTGTGTGTGTATTTGTGTGTGTGTTTGTACGTACATGTTTGTGTGTGTATGTGTGTGTGTGTTTGTACGTGTGTGCTTGTTTGTGTGTGTGCTGTATGTGTGTGTGTGTGTTTTTGTATGTACATGTTTGTGCATGTATGTGTGTGTGTGTGTGTGTGTGTGTGTGTGTGTGTGTGTGTGTGTTCTTGTACTTGCTACATAGTGAGGACTAGAATACGTATTTAACCAACAGAGTGAGAACATTTTATCCGGTCCTCACATCTTCTAAGGGCCGTTTGAAGGTCAAGACTTGGTTTTAGGGTCAAGGTTAGGGTCAGCAGTCATTTGAGATGGTTAGGGTTAGGGGGAGGGGCTAGTAATGTATTACATCAATGAAAAGACTCACGAAGATATAAGTACAAGAACGTGTGTGTGTGTGTATGTGTGTTTGTCTGTGTCTGTGTGTGTGTCTGTGTGTGTGTGTGTGTTGGCTGTGAGAACGTTTCTTCCTGTCAGACCTCACAGGACAGCACTGCCATTCAAGAAATACCTGATGAGTATTTTCTTGACTGATACTGCAGTTGTCCAAGTTCAAGGTTTTTATTTGCCATTTGTGCATAAACAGACAGTCCAGGCACATTGGAAATCTTGTGTGGTTTTTCTCCTTGTCGACAGTCTTAAGTAGAAGTAGAATAACAAAGGTCAACATACAGAAAAAAAACATAAAAATTTGTAAAAAAATATAATATGAAAAAAGGTGAAATATACAAAACCTGTACACACATAGACCCTTATATATATATATGAAGAGTCCAGTTCTGTAGGCTATGATGTTGTCCGCTGTGCTGGGCCTCAGGTTGTACCTGCATGGTTTGTGTCTGAGCACAGAGTGGGCGGTGGAGGGATGATTCCCTCTGCTCCTGTCCTACAGCGCTGTTCATATACAGCGTCCATGGTCGGAAGTTTTGTCCCGATCATGCTCTCGGCAGTCTTTATGACTCTGCAGAGTCTCCCTGTCTGCCTCTGTGGTACTTCTTGACCAGACAGTGACCCCTGCGGCGGGAATGCTCTCTGTCGGTCCTCTGTAGGCTTGGGTGAGAGGACGTTGGTAGTCCAGCTTTCCTGAGCAGCCTGATGAAGTACAGCCTTTGCTGGGCTTTTATCACTGTGGCTGTGGTGTTGCAAGTCCAGCTCAGGTCAGATGTGGCCTGCACTCCCAGGAGTCTGTAGCTGTCTGCCCTCTCCATAGACAACGATGTTGTTGACCAGGCCCCTGTATCCTGTCTCGTCTCCCCCTTTGATGAGCCCAGGATGGTGGTGTCATCAGCGTATTTAATGATGATGGAGCTGTCCTGGGTGGAGACAGTCGTGTGTGTACAGGGTGGAGAGTCTGGGGCTGAGGCAGCAGCCTTGTGGTGATCCAGTGCTGACTGGGACCTCAGCGGACACCCGTCCTCCCATCTTCACCACCGGGGGTCTTTTGATCAGGAAATCCAGGATCCAGTTACAGGTGGGAGTAGGGACTCCGAGGTCTGCTAGCTTCACGATCGGTCTGCCTGGACAGATGGTGTTGAATGCAGGGCTGTAGTCCTGAAGAGCATCCTGGCATCCTGGCGTACGCTCTGCTGCTGTTCAGGTGTTGCAGGGTGTGGTGAAGGGCGAATGCCACCACGTCGTCCACTGATGGGTTGGGGCGGTAGGCAAGCTGGAGGGGGTCGACAGTGTCTGGAACCTTGTTGCTGATGTGAGTAGTCACATCAGTTGTTGTACTGAAGGGTGTTTTCAGTATTTCAGTGATCAGATGTCATGGAGACCATAAATCTGATGCAGGTGTGTTGAGAGTGCGTCTGAATCAAAGGTGTGTGGGCGGGGCTCTGCAGCAACACAAAACTGAGTTCTGGTGATGTAGTGACACACGACGAGTCTTCAACAGAGGCTGCTTGTGTCAGTCAGCTGCAGCTGTAGAGACGTGTCCATGCTGGTGCCCGAGGAAACATGCGTGACCCTGAACACGTCTCACACACAGCCGATCGCGTCACTCACCCACCACAAAGAAGACACACCTTTAGTCGTCCTTACCAGAGACTCAGAATCAAAGAATCAAATCAAACGAGTTCCTCAAACAGGACTTCTCGCTACAGACTAACCCTAACCAGACCGTTACCCCAGCAACTGTGGCTGCTATCACATCTGCTGTAGTTGGTAGTAATTGACGCTTCCGTTGACCTTTGGGCTGGAACCACAACACAACTGGTCTGGGACCAGCAGGCCAGGCTGATCCTCTTGAACTCCTCTCCACTTGGTGTCATGAATAAGTAAAGAGGAGGAGCGAAGCAACCAGAGCGGCGAGCCTGAAGATGGAAGCTCATTAGCGAGCTGGAGGTGTGATCAGGCAGGTGATGTCAACACAAGTGTGAGCAGCTGCACTCGTGATCACAGTCGATGCAGTGAGCGTGCAGAGGACTCGTTAGCATTCACGGCGCTCGGTGTCCTTGTAACAGCCTGGAATTTTGGTTTTATCTCATCGTAGGATCTCATCCATTATTTAGGGTGCAGGCGCCAAGCGACAGACGCTCCTCAATAATTCCTGTGAAGCTCGCCTGCCTCTGCCCGCCTCCCTCGCTCTCCCAACTCTTCCTCTTTCCTTCCTTTCTTTCTTGAAGACCTTATTATATTCCAAACACTGTTCAGAAGAAGCCTGTGTGTGGTTGAGCAGGCCAGGCTCCATGACCACGTCCAGGCGAACAAGCAGGCAGGAGCGGCACCGCATGGGGGAAACATGTTGGGGGGGCTGGAGTGGCTTCCTGTGTTATTTATGAACACACACTCCAGACTGGCCCTCGCTGACGACCAGGCTGTAGCCCCAGCTGTCCCCAGGAGTCTTAGGACCTGAGTCTGACGAGGACGGTCCATGATGAAACTGGTCATTAGGGATTCATGCAGGACGCCACCATCATCACACACGTGTCATTACACACGTGTCATCACACACGTGCAGCACCGCCACTCTTCATCTGTATGACCATGACGGTGTTGTGTTCTTCTCAAGAGCCAATCAGCCCAGAGTGTGTGTCCTCGCAGGGGGCGGAAGACAGGGGGCAGTGTTGGTCCAGGTGAGACCTTTGGTACTCCGCTCTCCCTCTGTTTCTCTCTCTCTCCCCCCTCCAGGCTGAAGACACTCTCAGAAATAAACATATGATTAACACTGACAGGGTGCTCCATCACACCAGTTTGGAGGCTAAAAGTGAAAAAAGCGAGCTGAGTGTGTCAGGAGTCGACGAGCTGATGAATCGTTGGAGGTTTGTGTGTATGTGTGTGTGTTTTTGTGTGTATGTGTGCGTGTGTTTGTGTGTGTATGTGTGTGTGTGTTTTTGTGTGTGTTTTTGTGTGTATGTGTGCGTGTGTTTGTGTGGGTATGTGTGGGTGCGTGTGTTTTTGTGTGTGGGTGTGTGGGTGTGTTTGTGCGTCTCTTTACATTCACAACAATGATCCAGGCAGCAGGTATGTAGCTTCATACATCAGGAGGCAGCTCATGCACGGCCAAGTACAATGTTTACCTGTCCTTATCTCACCTGAGTGGGATGCTCACTATCTGGTTGTCATAGCGCCAGACTTTGGGAGAGGAGATCTGAAGTAGTGTGTGTTGTCTGCCCTTGAACGAGCTCAGATGTGTTTTGAGATTTTATTGAGATGCAGAAAAGATGAAGGTCAAGTCAAACTAGTCCTTTAAAACCCAAGTGGTGCTTCCTCTGTGTGCCGGAGCGTCCGCCCGCGGCGCTTCCACGGTTCCCCTCCATGTGATCAGCACCAGCAGGTCAATAATCAATAATTCAGTGAGCAGTAGGTTTTTGGGTCTCTGAGCCAAAGCCATTTTAAACGAGGACAAGTTGCTGGCTGTAAACACTCTCATTAGTTTCTTTGTTTATTTGGTCTTAAAAACATCAAGTTAAACTCAGTGGTACCACAGAGCATCAAATACTCGCCAGCTTCAGTAGTATTAGTACTCCTGGTACTAATGACAGTGAGTGAAGTACAGAATCAGATGTTTCTTTTCACACTCTGCAGGTTCTATCAGTGATGAGGAGGAAGGTTCCTCGGCGTTCTCATGTTTCCCTCCTGATGTTCAGGCTTCAGGCTCCATGTGTGCTGTGATTGGAATTCACACACTCCTAAGTACACTCTTTTGCCACACACACACACAGTGTGATTTGACCCCTGAGGTGAAAGTCCATCTCTGAATTCATTTCTGCAGGGTTGAATGAAGGGTTGAACCTGGGACGTCCTGATTGCACAGCTGCTCTACCTGCTGAGCTAAACGCCTCCCTGTTGGGAAGCTGAGTGTGAGAGTTCATCTAATCAAGCAGAGGAGTGTTGGCACCAGCTGTGTGGAGGTGTGTGGGTGCTGAGGGATTGTGGGTATTGTAGTTTGACTGTGCTGTTCACATTCCCTGCTCAGTTGCTGCTGGATGAAGACCCAGCTGGGTCAGAAGTGGAGGCCAGTCTGAAGATGCAGTCCAGCCAGTTTGGTGTTGGAGGAGAAAGTTTCATATGGACTCAAAAATCTGTAGGTTCCAGTCTGCGGGGTCCATGACCTTCTGTCCTTGGCAGCATCAGAGGAGCCTTAGAAGCTCAGTCACCTCAGGTCAGTGTTTTGGTGGCTGGAGTTTGTGTGTGTTGGTGCTGTTGAGCTCTGCTGGTTTATACTGGGATGCGTTCCTAATATTTAGTCACTTTTATTTTTATAAATGGGATGGATCAGATATGAGAAACACCAGTCAGCATAACTGTTAGAACCAGTCAGACCGAGCAGAATGTTACCAGGACTCCACGCTGATCCGTGTCTGAACATCACCACAAGTGACAGCGGCTTGTGTGTGTGTGTGTGTGTGTGTGTGTGTGTGTGTGTGAGTGGGGGGGGAGGACAAGCTTTATAACAGTGAAGTGCTGAAATCACTGAACCGTCCAACTGGCAGCTTTGTGGGCTCTGAGGACCAGGAGCTCCAGTCAGGCCAGTATCGCCTCCACCACCTGCAGTAAAACACACATTACTGCTTTAAAAGGAGGGGAGGTTTTCAGTCATAGGGAGTATTTTTGTCCCTCATTCACAGTACAGCTGAAAGTACTGTTCCTGTGGTTAGTAGCTCTGAGTATTGGAGTCACACATGAAGTCACAGTTCTCTAGTCTGGAACATGGAGTCACTTGGTTCTAGTTCAGTTGCTTCTTATAGCTGCAGCAGGTCACCACAATCGCTGCTCCCAGCACACCGGTCCCTGACCTGAGAGTCAAGCTCAAGGTCTCAAGAGTGTCTCTTCAGGGGCCCCTGTTGCCCTGCCCCTTCTTCCCTCATCCAGGTTCTACTGAACATGCGGTGACACTCAGTGACTCTGGTTTTCCAAGTCAAACCCTGAACACAACCAGGACTGATCAGGTGACCAAGCTCAACTACTTTGGAGAGGGCAACACATGCGCCTTCACGTGTACCGGGACACGGAACATCTCCAGAGCAGAAGAGGCCCCTGGAGCACACGGGTCATCTTCATCCTCATTATCATCATCATCATCACCATCATCATCATCACCATCATCCTCATTCAGCCACGCCCACTGAGTTCTACCTGATCCAGGGAGACAACAGTCACCGTGTGTTCAGCCACAGCTCCTGTATGCTGGTTTGTCTCATACGCAGGATTCATTTACTGTGTGGTGACCCGAAACCTCTGTGTGTGTGTGTGTGTGTGTGTGTGTGTGTGTGTGTGTGTGTGTGTGTGTGAAAGAGAGAGAGAGAGAGAACGCTGGGTGTGAATCAGGTTATGGATCCAGGCGCTGTGTTTGGAGGCTGTCATGAATAAATGATGACATGGTAATACATGAGGCGGCTCTCTGGGACTTGGCGGTATTACAATGCAATAAAAGAAAATCAGGCCAGGCCCCTGTTGCCTCTATTATATTATACTCTGTCAGAGCTGGGGGGGAGGGGGGAGGAAGTGAGGATGGTGCTGGAGGTGCACTCGACAAATACAAAAATCCCAAGCAGACCAAACACGTCTCTACTGTCAGGAGGAAAAAGGTTCTGAACACCACAGACAGCTGATGCTTTTAGAAGCTACTAAACTTTCACAAGCAATTATTGTGATCTGAGTCCATTTAACACAGCGAGAAGAAAAGTGCCGCCGTTATCAGGCAAAGTAGAGCCTGCAGTTCTGGAACCGTGTGTTCAAGGGAATCATCTAATAATCAATCCCATGTCTTCCCTCCAGTGATGAACATAAGACTCAGAATCCACATCTATGCTCATCTTGAAATATTTAAATGCACATTCACATTTTACGCCATTTGAAATCCCTGTCACTGTTTTGGAAGGGTTACATGAATTTTCATGTCTACGCAAGCATGACACACACAAGACATCTGAAATGGACCCTTCAGGGTGAAACAGCGTAACAGAATGATGTGATGCAGAAAAATGCAACTTGAGAGAAAAAGAGGGAAGAGCCTGGAGATGAGAGGAGCGCAGGAAGAACGCCGCTGATGAAAGAAAGCAAGCCCAATTAGATTAGCAGGAGAGAGCAGGGATGAAAGGGTGAAGGTGGAGAGGAGAGAGGAAGCAAAAAATAAGGAAAAGAGAGACAAAGGCAACAGGAGGAGTTTCTCTGGGCAATGAAAAATGAAGAGGAAGTTGGGGGGGGGGGCTGGCGAGCTGTTCCAGTGCAGCACGAAGAGCATCAGGGGCAGGGGGCGGGGCCACCGCTGCACGTCCAAGACTTAAGAGGCTACACTCCCTCAGTAATGAAGGATGACAGGAGGAGAATACACACACACACACACACACACACACACACACACACACACACACACACACACACATACACATATGCACATATACACAACCACACATAGTAACACACACAAACACATACACATGTATACACACATATAGAGATATACACATAAACATGTATAAATACTAAAACACACACATACACATTTACATGTATAAATACAAAAACACACACATACACACATTTACATGTATGTGGGTACGTAGAATGTCATTTCTCTGGTGGGGGGACGGGTCCTGACTGTTGTTTGTGCCGATGCGCCAAATAACAATTCAGAGTACCACCCCCCCCCTTTTTTTTTGGATTCCCTCGAGGGAGTTCTGGAGAATGCCTCCTCTGGCGATTCCATAATTCTGCTGGGGGACTTCAACGCTCATGTGGGTGACAGCAGTGAGACCTGGATAGGCGCGATGGGGATGAATGGCCCCCTGATCCAAACCCAAGCAGTGCTTTGTTACCAGACTTCTGTGCTCATCACAGATTGTCCATAACAAACACCATGTTCAAGCATAATGGTGTCCGCATGTGCATTTGGCACCAGGACACCCTGAGCTGCAGTTCGATGATCGACTTTGTGGTCGTGTGGTTGGACTTGTGACCCTATGTCTTGGACACTCAGGTGAGGGGAGGGGCAGAAATGTCAACCGATTACCACCTGGTGGTCAGTCAGCTCTGATGGTGGGGGAGGACGCCCGCCAGGCCTGGCAGGCACAAATGCATTGTAAAGGTCTGCTGGAAGTGTGTGGTGGAGTCTCCCGTCAACTCCCACCTCCAGTAGAGTTTCGACTTTGTCCCAAGGGAGGCAGCAGACATTGAGTCCGAGTGTGCCATGGTCCCTCCATTGTTGAGGCGGCTGATCAGAGCTATGGCCGTAAGGTGGGTGGTGCCTGTCATTGGGACTCTATGGTGGGCTCTCCTTTCTCTGAGGCTGAGGTTGCCAAGGTGGTCAAAAAGCTCCTTGGTGGCAGGACTCCGGGGGTGGATGAGATCCCCCTGGAGTTCCTCAGAGCCTGAATGCTGTAGGGCTGTCTTGGTTGACACAACTCTGCAGCATCGCATCGACATCAGCCTGATTCAGGTGGTTTGCTCCCTGTATGAATGGTGCCAGAGTTTGGTCCGCATTGCCGGCAGTAATTAGAACTCAATTCCGGTGAGGGTTGGACTCTGCCAGGGCTGCCACCATCACTGATTCTGTTCATAACTTTTAAGGACAGAATCTCTTGGCACAGCCAGGGTGATGAGGGGATCTGATTTGGTGGCTGCAGGACTGGGTCTCTGTTTTTTGCGGATGAAGTGGTTCTGCTGGCTTCATAAGGCTGTGACCTTCAGCTCTCACTGGATTGGCTTGCAGCCGAGTGTAAAGCTGCCGGGATGAGAATCAGCACCTTCAAGTCTGACTCCATGGTCCTCACCTGGAAAAGGGTGGAGTGCCATCTCTGGGTCAGGGATGAGACCTTGCCCAAAGTGGAGGAGTTCAAGTACCTTTTGGTCCTGTTTACAAGTGAGGGAAAGATGGATTGTGAGATCGACAGGCGGATTGGTGCGGCATCTACAGTGATGGGGACTCTGCATCAGTCCGCTGCAGAAAAGAGGGAGCTGAGCTGAAAGGCAAAGCTCTCAATTTACTGCTTGATCTACATTCCTACCCTCACCTGTGGTCATGACCGGAAAGATGAACCAAAATGAGTTTCCTCCAGAGGGTGGCTGGTCTCTCCTTTCGAGACAGGGTGAGAAGCTCCACCATCCTGGAGGAGCTCGGAGTAGAGCCGCTGCTCCTCCACATTGAGAGGAGTCAATGAGGAGGCTCAGGCATCTGGTGAGGATGCCTCCCAGACACCTCAGACACGTCCAAGCGGTAGGAGGTCTAAGGGAAGACCCAGGACACGTTGGAGAGATATATATATATATATATATATATATATATATATATATATATATATATATATATATATATATATGTACTGATCCAAGTATCTGGGTATAACCTGATTGTGAGGTCAGCTCTGCAAATATTTCTGCAAACATTTTTAGATGAAGTTGTTACAGTCCCACCTGAAGAGCGTCTCTGCTCCGCCCCTCACTGCTGACTAGAACAGAACTAGAACAGCAGTGAGAGCACTTGGTTTCCTGTCCAGAGGCTCTTAGTTCCCCACACCGGCACATGGAGCAGCAGAGCACGGCAGGATTTGAGTTGTATGGGATCTGACTCTCTGAATCCAGCTTTATCACTCCTCTGCTCTGCAGGTGGGTTCAGCCAGAAGTTTCTGAGATTATGATGGAAGAAAGAAAGAGGACAGGGTTACTGGTTACTGGGCGGATGATTGGAGGGGGGCTGACCAGTGGATGAGGGTGCACATGAGGGTGCAGAGAAACTGGGGACAGTCACAGATGTGCATAAAGCAAATGCGGGATTGTCAGTTGTTCCCCTGTCTGCATGTTGAGGGTGGGGACGGGCATCAAACATAAAAGTAATGTCCCCTGTTTAAAGGACATGTGTTCTTCGGATTAAACGGATTAAAAAGAGAGGATGATATTTCAGTATTTTCAATGGTGGGGGGGGGGGGGTGTGTCTTTGGGCTTAATCTGCAACCGATAGGAAACCATCACATCTCATTGTCAGCCTCTCCTTCTCCCTCCTCCTCTCTTCATCCAGCTATTCTCCCTCTTTGTACTGTCATATATCCGATTTCACACTGTAATGGTCTGACAGGCTATTTATTTATTATTTATTTATTTGACAGGCAATTAGTTGAGGATTTGACCAATTACAAGTTAAAGACGAGTTTTATCTCAGAGCACTGAGATGTTCCTGGGATGTATCCCCGTGTAGCTGTCATGCTAACCTTTGTCTCGCAATGAACAATATGAAAGAACTGATCTGGTTCTCACACATTGGCCCAGCAATCTTTCCCTCCTGACGGTTCCAACAAAAACTCAACACATCACTGTGGTATGAAGGGTCAAGGGGGAGGATCCTCGAGGATCCCTCCCTCACACCTGGGAAACACCACAGGAGTGCACTGAAGCGACACTGACCAAACTAAGTGGGCCCCCTCCTAACAGAACCCCCAGCAACCCAGTGAGCTCCCTTCACTAGGCGACTCCCTCTTTATGGCAACGTGACGCTAAAGAACCACAAACTACAGCCACAAATCCATCCCCCCACCCCTCCCTCCATCCATCCCTCCATCAATCCATCATCCATCCATCCGCCCATCCCTCCATCCATCCATCCATCCACCCATCCATCCATTCATCCTTCCATCTCAGGTGGTTGTACCTGCATCATCTCTCTAGGGAGGCACCCTGGTGGATCCTGAACAGATGCCTGAACCACCTTCACTGGCCCCTGTAGACTCAAAGAAGCAGTGACTCGACTCCGACTGCCTGGCTGGGTGACCGAATGTCTCACCTGGTCCCTAAGGGAGACACCAGCCCCCTTCTGAGGGAACACATGTCTTCTGCTTTTTTCCTGATCTGGTTCTTTCAGTCATGACCCAAGTTTCATGAGAGCAGGGACCAAGACTGACCACTAGACCCAGAACTTTGCCTTCTGGCTCAGACTTCTTTCCATAAAAACAGTGCTATGGTGGGAACGCACGACCACGACTGCTGCTCCGATTCTTTGGCCCATCTCCATAGTTCCCTCACTAGAGAACAGGACCCAAAATACTTAAACTCCTCCACTTGGTTCAGGATTTCTTCCCTGGCTGGAGTGGACACTCCACGGTTCTCCTGCTGAGAACCATGACCTCAGATCTAGAGGTGCTGATCCTCCACTCAGTACACAAGGCCAAAACAGAACCAGTGGGAGCTGAGGGCTACAGGCTGATAAAGCCATCAAAACCACAAAGCACCATCGCATCCTCAGCCCACAGACCTGCAACCCCCCACTGCCATGAATACACCCCAAAACCCTGTCCATGAAAATCACTATCAGGACTCGTGATAAGGCCCAACCCTGGTGCAGGTCGTCTGATATTTTGCTGAGAACTTGAACAAATGTCTTACTTTGGGTGGCCAGAGATGAGATGTTCCTGAGTAGGCCCCCCCTACCCCCTTACCCCCTTACCCCCTCAACCCACACTCTCACAGCACCTATATATTCATCTCCATTACTGCAACACCTTCACCTGTCAAAGTCCAGCGACCATTCATCAGCGTGACGGGGAGCAGACAATGACCGAAGGTCCATCCATCCATCCATCCATCCATCATCCCCCCATCCATCATCCCTCCATCATCCATCCATGTTCCCCCTCTTCTCCTGTTCAGGGTGGTGGGGGTGGAGCCTACCCCAGCAGCCTTCCCCCTGGACAGGTCACCAGTCCATGGCAGGGCCAACACATAGAGACAGACAACCATTGGCTCTCCCAGCCACGCCTACGGTCAATTTAGAGTCTGGATTAACCTGGTCCCCTCTTGATGTCTTTGGACTGTGGAGGAAGCTGGAGTACCAGAGAGAACCCAGCAGGAACAGGGAGAACATGGAGACTCACCCAGAAAGACCCCGTGCTCCAGCCGGGGCTACACCCACAACCTTCTTGCTGAGGGGCCACAGTGAGGACCACTGCTCCACCGAGCTGCCTGACTGAAGGTCCATTTTTTTTTGTAAACTGCTCCTTTAAAACCAGCTCTTGTCCCATGATTGGCTGACAGTTGTCCTGTGGTGCTAGGAGATGGTGAGGGGAGCCAGGCCAGGTGTCTCAAAGGCAGGCATCTCACTGGTCAGGTGTCTCACAAGACAGGCGTCTCACAGGTCTGGCGTCTCACAGGTCTGGCGTCTCACAGGTCTGGCGTCTCACAGGCAAGGCGTCTCACAGGCCAGGTGTCTCACAAGCCAGGCGTATCACAGGCCAGGCATCTCACAAGCCAGGCGTCTCACAAGCCAGGCGTCTCACAGGTCTGGCGTCTCACAGGCAAGGCGTCTCACAGGCCAGGTGTCTCACAAGCCTGGCATCTCACAAGCCAGGTGTCTCACAAGCCAGGCATCTCACAGGTCTGGCGTCTCACAGGCAAGGCGTCTCACAAGCCAGTAGGCTGTGTTTAGCGCAACAAAAGCAACATGTGCAAAAATGCTGCACAGTAGGGAAGTAGACAACAGCAGCACCATGCTGATGGGTGAGGCCGACTCTGCTCAGCAGGGATCCTCCTTGGACAGCGTCGACCTTCTCCTCCCCGCCTGCTCCCACTGCTCATTGCTTCAGTGGTAGTGACTCATTAAAAAGCCTGTGAAGTTTGTCTTTGAGCCCCTGTGAAGTTCTTTGTCATCAGATGTTTCTGTCCGGTTGAGCGACTCTGTGACTCTCCGTGGTGCTGTAGATGAATCAGCTGCTGCTGCTCTCGCTTCTCTTTAAACATCTGGGATAGGTGGGATGCCGCTATTCTCCCTAAACTCTCTCTCTCTCTCTCTCTCTCTCTCTCTCTCTCTCTGACACACACACAAACACACTGCTATCACTTAAGTGTGTTTTCACTTTCAGCGGCTCTGTCTTTGGATGTTTGGTGTAATTTTCTTTCAGCAGCAGCAACAGTGCTGTCCTCATGCATAATAGATGTAACAGACCCAGGTGTGTGTGGTAACTGCATAAATAGTTAATATGCATATTTGAGGGTGCACACACTACAGTTTGCTGCCAGCCATGTTAATGAATACGTTGTTATGGGGCTGCAGTGGTATGGTTTATTTATACTGAGTGCAGTCGAGCTGTGGGCTATTTAAAAGCACGAAATCTGGTGTAAACACACACGATCTTTTAGAAATGTGTCACGGATGTGACAGAACATTTCCTCGATCCAACCAGGAAGAAGTCCTCTTGTAGCAGGTGGAGGCAGACAAATGTCACATAAACAACAAGGCAGGTGCTGATGAATGCAGAGCAGGTGAATTTCACTGTCACCTCCTCAGATGGGTGGGCTGCAGCCACACACACACACACACACACACACACACACACACACATGCACACACACACACACACACACTCAGGCATACACACACACACACAGGCAAAAACACACACATGCTACACACAGACACGCACATGCACACACACAAACACACACAGGCACATACACACACAGGAACACACACGTACACACACACAGACACACACAGGCACACACACACATGCACACAAACACACATGCACACACAGGCAAAAACACACACATGCAACACACAGGCACGCACATGCACAATCACACAAACACAAACACACAGGCACATACACACAGGCACACACACACAGGCACACACAGGCACACACACATGCACACATACACATGCACACACAGGCAAAAACACACACATGCTACACACAGGCACGCACATGCACAATCACACAAACACAAACACACAGGCACATACACACAGGCACACACACACGTACACAGGGACACACACACGTACACACACAGACACTTGGTGTTAGCGGGCTTGGTGTTAGCGGGCTTGGTGTTAACGGGCTTGGTGTTGGCGGGCTTGGTGTTGGCGGGCTTGTTGTTAGCGGGCTTGGTGTTAGCGGGCTTGGTGTTAACGGGCTTGGTGTTAGCGGGCTTGGTGTTGGCGGGCTTGGTGTTAGCGGGCTTGTTGTAAGCGGGCTTGGTGTTAGCGGGCTTGGTGTTGGCAGGCTTGTTGTTAGCAGGCTTGATGTTAGCAGGCTTGGTGTTAACAGGCTTGGTGTTAGCAGCATTTCAGGCGCAGCTCTGACTCGTGGATGCAGCAGGTAACTTCCACTACCTCACCACAACCTGCAGGTGCAGGAAGTCTGCCATAGAGGCCAATGGTAGTAAGTGTGTCTCAGCACCTGTTGGCTCATTAGTTTTAAATCAAGGTCCTCACGGTGGGCCGTGGCCCTCCGGGTCCAAGTGAACTTGTGTTTGTTGATGGACTGCAGGTGCTGTCAGCTGTACAGGTGCAGGTCTCAGTAGGATTACAGTACTGTATGTACTGTATGTTCCACCAGGGAAATGCAGTAATGTCCCAGTTCACAATATTATGAGCTGAGTTTTACGTAGTAAAGTTATAATTATACTCATAAAATCACACAAAATCAAGTCAGGCAAGAACGACTGAGAGCAATAAACCGACTGAGAACATGTCACATTCCTCTGATGTGTCTGACAGGCTGATGGGACAAGACATTCCACTATTGGTCAGTGCTCAGAGAACACAGCATCCTTCACAGTCTCCATGACAATGGAGCGATGGAGTCGGTCAAGACAGCTCAGACGACAGAGACTGCTGATGTCAGTACTTCTGAAGTACCTCTATTCATTAACAGTTTGTATTTCTCATTGTTAGTTTGTACATTGCTCATTATCATAAAGCACTAACATTTCGTGTAGAGTGGTGCACACTGTGTATGTACGAACACGCCACGCCACACCACGCCAGTGGTGGTCACTGGTCTGGTTGTGTCCTGTGCCATACAGAAGAGAAAGAACATTTCCTGACCATAGGATGTTCCACAGTGTTTTACCTTTATTTATTTCTATGACTTTCTTCATAAAAACAAACAATATACAATAACAATGACAAAAACAACAGCAATAATAATCATAATAATAATAATAGTACACAAATAGTAGTGTTCATCAAAGGCCAGAAGAAAACTGTGTCAGGAACTTGGCTTGTCAGCAGGATGGCGTCTCCACCATCTTGTGGTAAGACGCAAGAAGGTAGTGCCGTTGTCTTCAGCTCCAAACACCAGGATGTAACATCGATCATGCACAGCGTCTTGTGCTGTCAGACATCTGTGACCCCGATTATTTTAACCAAATTGCCCTTCAACTGTGGCAAAGGTGGGCGGAGCTTTGAAGACTGAAGTTCTGGTTCCTGAGCCAGTTCCTCAAGCAGCATCATGTGTTCTAATGAGCTGCAGGTTTTAAGAGACGTCAAGACCAGAACGCTGCACAGGCGTGGTCATCAGATTGGACCCGGTACTGAAAATCACCCCTGTTGACACTGTTACCCTTAGATCAAGGGAATCAGACCCCATGAATATGAATTATTCACAGATATCTTTGCATTGCTGAGTGTGAAGATTTCTCTCTCAGCAACATCTGATGTGCCTTCATGGACTTCATGTAAATGACTGTGTCTTCCCTGCAGTACTTGTGTAGTTCAGCACTTCGCTAAATGTGTACGCGTCTGCTCTACCGGTGACCCTGGGCGCCGCCGCCTCAGCCACCAGGAAATCACCTTGAAGAGCTTCCTGATCATTTTCATCCGCAGCTCAGGAGACCGTCCCTGGAGCTCGAGTGTCTTCTGCTATCTGAGGCTACTTTTCACTGCTCCTCCATCAAAATTCCAACAAATTTCCGGCTGATTAAGATGCTGCAGCTTCACTCCGGTGGTGCAGTCAGAGGAGTTTTTATCGTCGGAGTGAAATTGCTTCCTTGTTCTTCTGTGAGAAATCAGTGTGATCACGGCCGTGGCAGCCAGAGGAGGCCATAAACTCACAGCTGTTAACTTTGATATTCTTTTAAAAAACCATAAAGGAAAAACGGTTTTATTTATCTCTTAAGAACATTTCGCAGTGTTTATATCATAGGGAGAGTTGATAGTTTTCCATCATATAATTGATCAGTATTGATTGATTGTTTGAGGTTTTGCACAAACATTTGTTAAATTTACAGTTTTTGTGATTTTCAAACTTATTGGAACCAAAAGTTGCTGCTGCAGGAACGGTTCATGAACTCAGCAACTTCCTCGGCACCTCTGGTTTTTGCACATCAACCACTGGTTTCATAAATGTTCTCAATAAATACGTATTGACATACATATGGATTTTTTTTAAATAACCTTAATTACATTTTAAGTTTGGAACATTTGTGCTGGCTGTGAAGATGAAAGCAGAGTTTGGTATCCTGGAGCGTCCTCGTCGAACAGAGATCAGCAGAAAAGCTGGCGAGACGCTTCGGTGTTGAGCTGCTGTCCTTGGTCTGAGAACAGAGCTGCTGCCTCTGCCTTTCCTCGATGGCGTCATCTCACCTGGACTCCAAGGCATCAATGTTTCCATCCCCAGTAAACCAGTTACACCAGTTGACCAGTGCCTGTCTTCATGTGGCTGCAAATGAATGCCACCTGGATCTTTTCCCACTGAGCAGAGCCACGTGTCCTGCCAGAGTGGAACTTCCAGTCGGATACTGGGACAGACCTCTCCTCCAGTCATCGTCTGATTGGATTCTGTCTGTGGTGCCTTGCTAATTTGCTAATAGCTATGTTGCTTTTAAACCCGATGGAAGAGGACTGCACCATTGAAGAGATATGCTTGAAGCGCTTCTGTATTTCATCCAGCTCAAACTGCAGCTGACGGCCTTCCTGTGTGAAAGCTGCCCTCTCCCTCCATGGGGGAGAAGCTGCCTCCCTCCAGCCCATGAAACACTCGCCTCAGGGTGTTTGGGAAGCTTCAAAGTCTCCAGGCATCTACCAGAGGGGCCACTGGGGGTTTCGGCATCAATTTTAGATCATAAAAGGTGAAGAGTGAGCAGGAGGAGCGAGAATAAAATCTCAGCAAAGCACCTAGAAGAGCCAAGCAGGATCATGTTGCCGTTCAAGCCTGTATTGTTGTGGGGGGGGGGGGGGGGGGTTGTTCTGAAGGGTGAGTCTGGGGGTTGGGAAAAATTCAGGAAGCACCAACCTTTTCCTTCAGTTTTCTAGGTGTCTTCCAGCACTCGGAAGAGGATCCACCAGCAGCTCAACGCCGTTCAAAAATATGGAGACATCAGAGGGCCAGACAAGGACTTTCCCTCCTCTGAAAGCCCATGGAGATCCTCTGTTACTCGTTAGTTACTCGTTAGTTACTCATTTGTTACTCATTAGTTACTTGTTCTTTAGTCACTAGTTACTCGTTAGTCATTAGTTACTTGTTAGTTACTCATTAGTTAGTCATGAATTACTTGTTTGTTACTCGTTAGTTACTTGTTTGTTACTTGTTAGTTACTCACTAGTTACTCATTAGTTACTCACTAATTACTCATTGGTAACACGTTAGTTACTCACTAGTTAGTCATTAGTTACCCGTTAGTTAGTCTTTAGTTAGTCATTAGTTACCCGTTAGTTAGTCATTAGTTACTCGTAAATTACTCGTTAGTTACCATCAGTTACTCGTTAGTTATCCATTAGTTACTCACTAGTTAGTCATTAGTTACTCGTAAGTTACTCATTAGTTACTTGTTTGTTACTCATTAGTTACTCACTAGTTAATTATTAGTTACTTGTTACTCAGCCTTGTTTCATCTAACTATCCGGATTATCCCCAACCCTGATTGTGTGTCTATGTGTCTTTGTGTATGTGTATGTATGTTTGGAAATGTCTGTCTGATTGTGTGCTTGTCAGTTGTGTATGTATGTGTGTGTGATTGAGTTTATGTGTGTATGTGGGTATATTTGTGTGTATGTGTCTGTGTGTGTGTATGTGTGTGTTTTTGTGTGTGAATGTGTTGCGTGTCTGTTTATGTATGTTTGTGTATGTGTATTTGTTTTTATGTGTGTGTATGTGTATGTGTGTGTATGTCTGTATATTTGTGTGTATGTGTATGTGTGATTGTGTGTGTGTTGTGTTTGATTGGCTGTGCTTGATAAAGGTGTTCTACCTTTCCAGCAGCCTCTGATTGGAGTCATGTGACTCAGCTGAAGCAAGTGAATCAACACACAAAGCTGCTGTGTGACATTCAGAAAATCTCTGACTGTGAAATTGAGTGAGTGATCGATGCGGCTCGGCTCCTCCGAGGCCATGAACAAGTTATTTATGTCTTGTTCTTTTTAGTTTGACCCTTGACCTCCCCAGGCTGAATATTGATCATTGGTCTCTCTCGCCGTCCACTGCCATGCACACACACACACACGCACGCACGCACACACACACACACACACACACACACACACACACACACACACACACACACACAAGTTTCCAACAGTCTTCATCAAAGTCCACCCCCCCGGCGATCTGTGGCTGAGGCTGAATGTGATGGAATAATGCAGGAAAGCATTGATATTGGCGAGTTTGTCTCTGTGGTGCAGGAGCAACATGGCAGCAGCCTTGGCGTGCTGGTATTGCTGCATCAGTCTCCTCCATGGTAATCACCACCATTATTACAGGCTGTGGGAGCCACGCTGTCACAGCCTGAGGGACGGAGAGGAAGAACCGTCCTCCCTCGGCACACTGACACTTTCCAATATCCCCTCATTGAGGCCCATATTCAACTTATTTGTTTTCAGCTTCTCATGCGGCAGAGACGTTATTACCATTCTGGCTTTGGATGATGACATCATTGTCCCCAGGGTCTAAGACCTTTATACTGACATGTTCTCCCCTGGAGAACCAGGATCTCACCCAGTAGTGAAAGAGTGAAGAGCAGTAACTAATCATGGTAACCAGTTCATTTTCAGTTACTTGCCTGACGCTGACAAGGTGCACAAGGACTATCACAGTCTGTTGCTACGGTAATCCCACAAGGACGCCATTAATGTCCTGCTGCTCGTGGTGACATCTTTTACTGAGCGGTGGCGTGAGAAGCATAGGGGGTGTCACAACGAACAGCCTGTGCCTTTGGAGGTGCACACGTACACACACACACACAGACACTCATCCACATACACACTCAACCACAAACACACACACTCATCCACACACACACACACAACCACAAACACACACTCATCCACACACACACACACACACACACACACACACACACACACACTCATCCACACACACACACACACACACACACACACACACACACACACACACACACACACACACACAGCAGGCCCTGCTATACAGGAGGCCGTCACACTGCCCTTCATAGAAACGGGGTCCCAACCCGGGAACCATAAACAAAATCAATATACCAAACTAGTTTTAACTAACAAATCACATACTCAACCAAAAATTCCCACAAAAAAACCCAAACTATTTTACATAAGGAAAGAAACTGACCTAATGCTTGTCATCCACCTCTGCTACTCAACCTTGCCACCAGGCCCCTCCCCCCCAGCAACCTGGTACCAGTAAGAAGCAAATTAAGAGGGAAAAGGGAGAGGTCACAGGAATGAGATGAGCAGATAGCTGTTACATATTGGCTGTTACTGATAAGGCGCTCTGACAATGCGTCCACCGCCACATTGTCCGAGTCCTTAATGTATCGAATATCAAGCCAATAAGACTGTAACAGGACCACTTAATCAGGCTCTGGTTTGGGCACTGCAGGGGCCAAGAAAAGTCAAGGGGTTGTGGTCAGTGTAGACTACCACAGGCACAACTCCAGAACCCACAGACACCTCAAAATGTTTTAGCGCCAATGTGAGTGCAAGTGCTTCTTCTTCTATCGAAGAATAATTTAGTTGGTATGAATTAAATTTTTTTGAGAAGAAGCTCACAGGTTTATCAAAACCCAGATCATCAGCTTGCGAAAGGACTGCCCCCCCCCCCCCCCCCACTTGACTAGCATCCACCTGAAGTGAGAACGTACGGTCAAACTGCGGCGCTGCTAAAACCGGAGCATTAACCAACTTAACATAATAAAAATGCATCAGTTCTTTCTTCGTGGCAGGTACAGGATAACCCTCGACAGCTTGTATTTGACCTCTGTTGGGCCAACACAACCAGGAGAAGAGATTAATTCAGAGATTTGACAATTAATGCATCTGAAGAAAGGACTTTCGGCCCGTGAGGCCTAACACCCCTTTCTGAAGCCTGCATTTGGAGTGACCACACGATCTAAAACAAAGGGTCGTAAAAAGGGGGATCGTCTCTGGCCATTGACCCACAGAAGTTTGCGTGCCGCACCGCCATTGGCTGAGAGCCAGTATTGTCCCATGGGAAGTGACATCACCGGCCTCACCAAATAAAGGTACCAGACCAAGAAAGGCTCGTCCTCTTCGCACCTTGGCCTGGCAGTGCACTGGACAGCGAGAACTCCGCAGGCGGACACCTTCCCCCCCCTCCACATATCCAGATGAGACATCGTTGAGCCACGCTACCTGCGTGAATTGGAACCCTGGTGAACGAAAACTCGGCCAAGCTGGTTCACTCCTCCACCAGTCGACTTCAGCAGATCCGTGCAGGCTGCCCGCCGCTGTTTCTGCCACCCTCCGACCTTAGCCGGACCCGTGCGCCCCAGACCAGCGGAGATTGAATACCTTACCGACCAAGTAAGGATTCCCCTAACTAGGCATTTTCTGGGCAGAGAAGTAGCTTGGTTGTGTTTATATAGTGTCTTCGAATGCACTGTTTGTTACGGAAGTCCTGTGAACCGCAGACGCTATTATACGGCATTACGCCGCAACTACTAAAGTTGATTGTTTACACCGTAACATTTTCAAGAAGGTGCTACATGTTTATTGATCCTAAAGAATCCTGCACAAGTGTATGAACTCACATTTTGGGTTTACTTCTGCCTTTTCCTCTCTCTCTCTCTTTTGCTAAGCCGTTCGGCTCGTTAACTGACCGCTCCACGCTTTATATCTCCACGTTGCTAACTAGCGACTAGCCAGCCTCAGCCTCACTTTGTATCTTTTGGTTAGATTGAACCGTTATACCAACGTGTTGCTGATCGATTGTTGATCTATCGATCTCACCCTTCTAAGATCAGTCATCCCTATTTAGTTGATATTACCGAATATTGACTGTTTAGTGGATGAACTCTGTTTGAGACTGACAACTTTTCCAAATTTGGTCAACATTTTATTTTCCCTGAACTAATCAGGGTGGTGCCCCGATTAATTAATATTTAATATTAATTAGTAATTTTATTTAATAATCAATAATTATATTCATGATTATTGATTATTTTTATTTTTGACCAAATCGCTCCTCAACGCAAAACACCTCTCACTGGACGAACTGTACCCTGGCCAACTACCCGACCCAAGTGCGTCACCGTCGCCCTTGCGAACTCACACAAACCTGAAGTCATTAAAAGCTGTTCTGCCTTCATTAAAACAATTCACAACAGTCCAGGAGGAGCAGGCGCCGCCTTCATCAGCTGACTGCTCCTGGACTCTGGGAGTGAGTGAGTGAGTGAGTGAGTGGGTGAGTGAGTGAGTGAGTGAGTGAGTGAGTGGGTGGGTGGGTGAGTGAGTGAGTGGGTGAGTGAGTGGGTGAGTGAGTGAGTGGGTGGGTGGGTGAGTGAGTGAGTGGGTGAGTGAGTGGGTGAGTGAGTGAGTGAGTGGGTGGGTGGGTGAGTGAGTGAGTGGGTGAGTGAGTGGGTGAGTGAGTGAGTGGGTGGGTGGGTGAGTGAGTGAGTGGGTGAGTGAGTGGGTGAGTGAGTGAGTGAGTGGGTGTGTGAGTGAGTGAGTGAGTGAGTGAGTGTGTGAGTGAGTGGGTGAGAGTGAGTGAGTGAGTGAGAGTGTCTGTCAGTGGGTGAGAGTGTCTGTGAGTAAGTGGGTGAGAGTGAGTGAGTGAGTGAGTGAGTGAGTGAGTGAGTGAGAGTGAGTGAGTGGGTGGGTGGGTGAGTGAGTGAGTGAGTGAGTGAGTGAGTGAGTGGGTGAGTGAGTGGGTGAGTGAGTGAGTGGGTGAGTGAGTGAGTGAGTGGGTGTGTGAGTGAGTGAGTGAGTGAGTGTGTGAGTGAGTGAGTGGGTGAGAGTGAGTGAGTGAGTGAGAGTGTCTGTCAGTGTGTCTGTCAGTGGGTGAGAGTGTCTGTGAGTAAGTGGGTGAGAGTGAGTGAGTGAGTGAGTGAGTGAGTGAGTGGGTGAGAGTGAGTGAGTGAGTGAGAGTGTCTGTCAGTGGGTGAGAGTGTCTGTGAGTAAGTGGGTGAGAGTGAGTGAGTGAGTGAGTGAGTGAGTGGGTGAGAGTGTCTGTCAGTGGGTGAGAGTGTCTGTGAGTAAGTGGGTGAGAGTGAGTGAGTGAGTGAGTGGGTGAGAGTGAGTGAGTGAGTGAGAGTGTCTGTCAGTGGGTGAGAGTGAGTGTCTATGAGTGAGTGAGTGAGTGGGTGAGAGTGAGTGTCTGTGAGTGATTGAGTGAGTGAGTGAGACCATTAGCTGTGAAAGGACCTGTGTAGAGCAGCTGTGTGCAAGTCACTCAATGACACACGTGTTAATTGTTATTACCTGGACTGTTACACATACTAACATTGCAAGCACACCAACATTTCACACACTGATATTTAAAACACAGTTGCTCAGTGACACCCCCCCCCCCCCCCCACACACACACACACAGACTCACGTAGTGCCTGGGAACAGGCTTCCGTCTGAGGGACTGGGTCCTTGCTGTGTGTCTAAACGTGTGCAGTACACGTGTGTTATGGCTGCCACCGTCATCCGTGTGGTCATAAAAGCAAATGTGACGGAGAGACCGACAGCCGCAGCCCATCACTGACCATCATCAGCACTATGAGATCATCCAACACCAACACCAGCAGGCGCAGATGGGGGGGTCCATTTTATGCCCCTCCCCTCCCCTGACAGCAACGGTTTAATGCTCCCCCCTGACAAGGTGTGCACTTAGCACGCCGTAGCAGACGGGACACAACGAACTGCAGCCTTCGATCCAGATGAGCTCATGCCAGGTTACTGATGGTCAGTGTTGTTGAAACAGGTACACCCAGTAGAGAGTGAGAGCAGGCTGGGATTAACCAGGGTCAGAGGTCGCTAGCTGGCGGGCCACGTAGCTGAAACACGGGGACATGGAGCCAGTCCATCCCTCTCTGTCACAACTCCTTTGCTTTGTTCATGTCTTTTTGCTTCTGAGCTCCAGATTTGTGAGAAGAGGTTGTGCTGTGTGCTGATGAACATGGCGGTGACCGAACAGGTCTGATCGTCTTCGAGGGTTTGTGGTCAGGTGAGTGACCGTTCCTTTCACCTTGGAACTGGTTTCACAGCTGACAAAAGGCCTCAAATATATCAGTGAGTTACCTGAGTTTGGAACATGTACAGCATAAATAACCTCAAGCAGCGATCAGCTGGATGCATCGTGTCTTCATCTCTGATCCCTCAGCAGATCTGAAGGGGGAGCTCAGCATCAGAGGCGTGCAAGCTGGCCACTGCTGTCAGCTTATTAAGAGTCCTGCTGCTTTTTAGCTACAAACTCTGAAGAACAAGGAAAACGGCACATCTACGACTGTTGAAATCCTGCAGTCGCTTAGTGATGTTATCATCCGTGAAAGCCTGACAGTCAACAACAGGCAGCTTTAATTAGAAAACACAATTCAGTCATTTTCTCTGCCTCTCTCTCTCTCTCTCTCTCTCTCTCTCTCTCTCACACACACACACACACACACACACACACACGCTCAAATACAACTAAAGGCTATTGGATTCATTAGAGACAATGAGAGATTTTTATTTTAATTAAAGGAACACTCCACTAATTTTCTAGAAAGTCATTATTTCCATGAACGATTCATTAGAACGGCGTGTCTGGAACATTCACGTTCTCTCTATCACGACAGGCAGCAGTTGCGAGCCAGAGTGGATGGTGGTGGCCGCCAAGGCAGCAGGGACATTAGAAGCAGAGCTGCAGGGAGCTGATAGGTCAAGTTGACTGGTTGTTCTGGGCTTGCTGCTCGTGTCCACAACTCAAGAACCATGTCAATGGATCCTGGCGAATTACATACAAGCTGGATGGTCTTCGTTGACCTTTTCAATACATCTTAACATATATACAAACATACGTACATATATTCATACATACATACATACATATATAGATACATACATGCATACAGACATACTTAAATACATATATCCATGCATACATACTTGCATACACATATACTTACATACATATACACATCCATCCATCCATACATGCATATATCCATGCATACATACTTGCATACACATATACTTACATACATATACACATCCATCCATCCATACATGCATACATGCATGCATAAATACATACACCCCTCTCTCCATACATTCAGACATACATACTTACATCCTTCCATACATATATGTACATTCAAACATACATAAGATGGATGAATGGTTGGATGGATGTGTCAAGGGATGTATATATGTATGTACGTCTGGAGGGATGATTAGATGTATATATGTAAGTATGTATGTAGGTATGTATATTTTGAGGGATGTATGTATGTATTTGTGTATGTATCGTATATGTAAATATGGAGGGATGTAGGTTTTAATGTATGTATGTATACATGGATGGATGTTTGGATGGAGGGATGTACGTATGTATGTATCTATGTACACTTCTGAGTGTCACTTCTGGAGGACCAGACGTACACTTTGACAGTTTTTCTACCGTTCGCCTTCATGAGCTCAGTTCAATCATTTCCTCCTTTAAACCATCCACCTGTCTCCTAGACCCCATCCCAACCAAGCTACTTAAGGACTCTCTACCCCTCGTTAGCACCTCCCTCTTAGATATGATCAATGTGTCGCTGGTATCTGGTTACGTCCCACAGTCATTGGCAGTAACTAGACTCAGGTCATATTTACTAGGTCGATCTCAGTTCGTACTGACTAATGATAAATGATAAACCCTCGCAAACCACATGTGTCTCACCTGGTTGATTGCACCACCTGTGCCCTGTTTACCTCCTTGTCTTTAACCTCGGTGTTTTCCCGTATCCGGGGTTGGGTCATTGTTAGTTTTTATGTCTTGTGCTTGTCCTGTTCACGGTCTGGTCTCAAGTTCTCCAGTCACCAGTCACGTCGTCGGTCTCCAGTCACGTCTCCAGCCTCAAGTCAAGTCTCCAGCCTCACGACAAACCACAAACCCTTACAATGTATGTATGTCTGGAGGGATATATGTATTCATGTATGTATGTATATATAGTTATGTATGTATGTCTCTGTTTGGATGGATGGATGGAGAAATGGATGGATGGATATATGGATGTATGAATACATATGTATGCCATCCATCCATCCATTTTCTTCCGCTTATTCCTGTTAAGGTTCGCGGGTGGGTGGGTGGTGGAGCCTATCCCAGCTACTTTTGGGCGAGAGGCGGGGTTCAAGAGTCTGGATTAACCTGGTCCCCTCTTGATGTCTTTGGACTGTGGGAGGAAGCTGGAGTACCAGAGAGAACCCACGCAGGAACAGGGAGAACATGGAGACTCACCCAGAAAGACCCCGTGCTGCAGCTGGGGCTCCACCCACAACCTTCTTGCTGGGGGGCCACAGTGAGGACCACTGCTCCACCGGGCCACCTGAATATATACATACGTTGTATGTATGTATGTATGTATGTATGTATGTATGTATGGAGGGATGTATGTGTATGTATATATTTATATATGTATGTATAGATGTATGCATGTGTGTATGTATGTATGTACATACGTATGTATGTATGTATGTATGTATGTATGTATGTATGTATGTAGGTATTTATATATTTACTATATATATATGGAGGGATGTATGTGTATGTATGTTATGTATATATTTATGTATGTATAGATATATGCATATATGTATATAGGTATTGTATGTATGAATGTATGTACGTATGTATGTATGTAAGTACTTCTGGTGCAATGTATATATGTATGTCTGAATATGTATATATGTAGGAATATATGTATTTATGTAAGTATGTATGTCAGTAATTATGGAGGGATGTATGTTTGTTTGTATGGATACATATATATATGTATGTATTGTATATATTTATGTATGTATAGATGTATGTATATATGTATTGTATGTATATATGTTTGTAAGTATGTATGTATGGAGGGATGTATGTGTATGTATGTATGTGTAGATGTATGTATCAGTGTATGGAGGGATGTATGTATGTAGGAATGTATGCATACATTATGTTTGTATGTGTGTTGTAAGTATGGATTTATGTATGTATGTATGGATGCAAGGATGGAATGATGAATGAATGGATGGATGTGTGGACGTGTCGATGGACAGATGGATGGATGGACATATGTATGTATGTATGTATGGATCTATGGATGTATGGACGTATTGATGGATGTATGAGATAGAGGCGGAGCTAGCCTCTGCCCCCTTAATGTCAGCTTTATCAGAAAGGAAAGTTTCTAGTCTACTATTTAACATGGGGGGGGGGGGGGGGGTCTGAAACCTGGACCGGGAGTAGGAGACAATTCTACAGGGGAAGAGTCTGATCGCTGGAGGCTCCGCCTCCCATCCTTTTTCTTGAGGCTCCAGGAACCGGCAGGAGCCCAGCAGCATCCTGGGAGTTAAGGGTTTTAGCTGGGTAGTAGTGAACTCTGAGATCTGGTAGGTATTAAGATTCCTGATTTTTGAGGACTTTGTTGTATTGCTGGAAAATTTCATTCAAAGGCAGAATATAATTCTGTTCCTGGTACGTAGATGTTGAGACTGGCAGACGTGTGCCTGCAGCTTGACGCTCAAACACCCTCCTGCTCCCATGCAGGTTCCTCACATTCGCGACATGTTATTGTTTTCATGGAGCACTGAAGCGTCACAATCGCCGTGTTGACAGCACTGCAGCGTAATAATGGTGATGCCAGCTGTAAAACTGCTCTCTTGCTGTCACAGACTGAGTGTAACAGTCGTCTTGTAATTTTAACGCTGACAAGGGATAAAAGCAACAGTGTTCAGCAGCAGGCTTGTGCATCTGTGTGGAACAGGAAGCAGTCAATGTTATGACAGTTTGGTTATTTAACAAGATTTCCAGAAGGCCATTAAACGCACCATCCATGTAAAGTTTCACTGTCAGCATGTGTGTTCGTGCTGTGTAGTCTCATCAGGTTGTCACTTTAATCACACCCACAGGGACCCGTGCTGATCAGCAATAGCATGGTGACCTGTGTGTGTGTGTGTGTGTGTGAGTGTGAGTGTGTGTGTGTGTGAGTGTGGGTGGGGGGGGGGGGTTGCTGCAGGTTTGGTTGGGTGGTCCAGGTCTTAAGCAGACCATGCTGGCCACTGCCTCCACTACTGCGTTGGGAGTGGGTGGTGGTATTCAGTTGCATGGCTGTCCCTTGCAGCAGCCTCTTCTTCTTTGGTTCAAGCAGCAGCCTGCAGCCATCTCAGGTCTGCAGAGCACCAACACACATCAGAGTCCTGCAGCCCAACACTCCCAGTACTCCCAACACTCACAGTGCTCACAGCACTCCCAGAACTCCCAATACTCCCAATGTTCCCAGTGCTCTTAATGCTCCCAGTATTCCCAACACTCCCAGTATCCCCAGTACTCCCAAAACTCTTTGTACTCCCAACGCTCCATGTACTCCCAGTACTCCCAACCTACCCCATATTCCCAATAGCTCTCACCTTGGTCTCCACCTTCAGTCTACCAGTCCGGTGCCAGGTCATTGCCTCCACAGTCCGGTGTGCTGGTCTTGGTGCAGCTGGGTCCACTCCCTCCTCCTGTCCTGTCAGCGGCTTGTCTGAAGACCTGCAGTGTGTGATCGACGCTGCTGTGGTTGTAAGCGTTCTTCATAAATCAGCACAGACATCAGTCTTGCTATTTCCTGTTTTACTTTGAAAGCACTTTCCTTGCATGTCAAATGTTGTCAGTTGTCCCTCCTAATCATCTCAGAGCCAGTTCTGTTGCTCTGGTTCAACAACTAAAATGAGCCAACTGATGATTGGGTTCTGTGGTTCATTCGTGCCATCCGTGTGCCAACTCTTCTCTCATTGGTCAGCAATGGACAGGATCGTCTCAGTTCATCTCCGTCCCAGTAGGCGTTCCGTCACACCTCTGATTCCAGAGGAGGCGCTCTGAAAGGAACTGACTAGATTAGTGATCAGTTTACAAACATCTCAGGTGTAACGTCCCCTGGAGGCTGGATCTGCTCCATGGTCCTGCCTGGTAAAGGAAGGTTTTCAGAGGCAAGAGAGAACAGAGAAACTGTCTGGACCCGACAGAGCGTGTGTGTGAGAACCTGGACTTTACCATCTATAACTGAGTTGGTCTCTAGTTCATGCTGATCTCAGAGGGTTAGTAGAGTTGAGTTCTACTTACTGTTCATTACTGTTCAACAAACTCATTTTAATTCAAGAGCCTTATACCACTTTTTATGGTCCATTTCATTAGTGTGTGTGTGTGTGTGTGTGTGTGTGTGTGTGTGTGTGTGTGTGTGTGTGTGTGTGTGTGTGTGTGGACTCATTAGTGTATTTCCCTTTTCCCTTGCTCTTTTCTCTCTGGTCTGCAGCAGTACGCAGTGCTAATCTCTCTCTAACCTTTTACACTCTTGCCTCCACTGTATGGTGACAGCTCACAGTTCCCTCAGCAGACAGAGAAATTACATTTACCTAACCTTTAGCACTCGGCACTGCTGCAGTAGCCCAATCCATGCGGTGCTCCACATCCTGTACTCTACGGGACATACTCTCAAGAACACACACAGTTTGAATGCTGATGACAGTACAAACACAACTGGGTGGAACTGTATGAGCGGAGGCGGGTCAGAATAGTTCAGTGTGGGCATCGCTGACAGCGCTCTTTAGAACTGTCCTTCATTTTGCATGCATGTTCACCCCATCAGAGACCACTAGAAGTGGAGCCAGATTCCAGATCAACAGCTGTGAGTTGAGGGCTCCCTCCTGATGATGTTGGTGACGAGTTAGATGAAGGCGGGGACCAGTTAGATGAAGGCGGTGACCAGTCAGATGAAGGCGGTGACCAGTTAGATGAAAGAGTGTTAAGATGGCATCAGTGAGTAGTAAGATGGCGGCAGACAGCAGTAGATAATACAGGTGGTTCTGGTGCTGGTCCCTGCTCACTGACTGTGGTTAGCTACCAGGATCTATAATGTCCTGCCCTGGTGATAAATCTCTGAATGATGCAGGAAAGCTTTTCCCCATCGGTATGACGGCCTCTTCACTGGTGCTGCCATGAGGAAGATGAAGGACGTGCCCTCTACCAGTCTGGTCTTCTCCAGTGTTGGAAGGCCCATCAGGAGCTGAGTGCACCTGAACTCACTCCGTCTGTTCATATTTGAAAAAGATATCAGGTTGAAATTATTCAGAAGGAAACTTCACAGACTCCTGAAGGCAGAAACAATCGACTCAAGATGAAGAAGATCAGAAAAGTTGGCAGCCGTTCTGAGGTGAAACACATTTTCTGCTTGATACCTCACAGCCTCTCTCCTTTTATATGTTTATATGTTGTTTTTGTGTTGTGGAATGTCACTAATGACTAAACCATGGCAACGCCAAGGAAGACTTTGCTTTCTACAATCTGATGAGGATTTTGGAACAGCAACTGTGCCAGAGCTTTCTAATGGACCCCAGGGGTTGAATCATAGGTTGTAACATGTGTTGAATCATGTGTTGAATCATAGGTTGTAACATGTGTTGAATCATGTGTTGAATCATAGGTTGTAACGTGTTGAATCATAGGTTGTAACATGTTGAATCATGTGTTGTATTATAGGTTGTAACATGTGTTGTATCATAGGTTGTAACGTGTTGTATCATGTGTTTTATTGTGTGTTTTACTGTGTTGTATCATGCATTATCACGTGTGTTGTAAGGTCTGTTGTGTCATGTGTTGTAGTGTAGGTTGTATCATGTGATGTATCATAGAATGTATCGTGTTGTATCAGGTGTTTTATCATGCACATGCGTTGTATCATGTGTTTATTGTGCGTTGTAGTGTGTTGTTTTATGTGTTGTATCATGCACTGTATCATGTATGTGTCATGTGATGTATTGTGTTGTATCACATGTTGTGTTGTGTCATGTATCTTAACATATATTGTATCATGTATTGTATCATATGTTGTATGATGTGTAGTGTTGTGTTGTTACATGTGTTGAATCTTTTGTTGTACCGTGTTGTAATGTGTGTTGTATCATGTGTTGTATCATGTGATGTACTTTGTGTTTTATCATGTCTTGTATTGTGTTGTATCATGTGTTGTTATATGTATTGTAGCATGTATTATATCATATTTTGTAACTTGTGTTTTATCACATTGTATGTGTGTTGTATATTTGTTGTAGCATGTGTTGAAACATGTTGTATCATGTATCGTGTTGTTTTTTGTATCATGTGTTGAAACATGTTTGTAACGTGTTGTATTGTGTTTTGAAGTGAGAGTGACCGTTTGTGTAACAGATTCCTGAGGACTAAAAGTGTTTTTCGGTTTGTTGTAGAGATCCTGCTTCTGGTTCAGAGTCGTCAGTCCTGGTTCTCACTGCAGCTGCAACCACAGTGAATGTGCAAATGGCAGCTAGCAGGGAGCTAACAGGGAGGCTGTTTGTCCCGCTCACTGCTGAAGCTGCATCACTGATTTTTGGGATGAAATAAAATGATGGCAGACATTCATGCGGCGGCTGCTGCTGCTGCGCGGTGGCGGCTGCTGCGCGGCGGCGGCTGCTGCTGCGCGGCGGCGGCTGCTGCTGCGCGGCGGCTGCTGCTCATTCCAGTTAGCTTATGTGTGACACTTGTTGCTGCCGAGGGATTTTTAGAAAGTGAGCAGATGCTGGCATTTACATAAACAAACAAGCCCGACACATTTGTGCCGGTCAAAGCAGCAAGAAAGTGAGGGAGAAGAACCTGGGTCACTGACAGCACTGATGATATTGATCCAAAGCTGCAGTTTATTCAGAAGCAGTTATGATGGAGTGAAAGAACATCAAATGAACCGATTTATGTAGCACCTCTCGTTCTGCTGGACTCTCAGTGCTCTACCGGCTGCCTTCTCATTCTGGTGACTTTAGAAGAATGAAAATGACAGAAAAGCGAGTTCGGTGCAACAGACCTTTTGATGTAGAATACTTGTAATTAGAAGATAGGGTTCATCTCCCTTCAGCAGCACTGTCTGCCCTCTGGGCCTCAGCTACAAATGCTCATTGTAGTTCAAACTGCAGTCGTTACTGGGACACAGCATCAGCACCAGTTACACCAGTGTAGGCTGGAGCTTCACATGCTTGGCTGCATCCAAGTGTGCAAGCAAGTCCATCACTGCCTTCTCATGTCATCATCAGCATCAGGTCTTCCTTTGTCTATAAGGATCACAATGTTGTGTGATCCTGACTGAGCGTCCAGGCTCAGGGAATGAGACCAAACCCAGATATGAAGTCCCCGTCTGGTAACTCCCCAGCTTCCATTGGCAGAACATCCCAGCAACAACAAACACACACAAACACCAAAGCAAAACTGGTGAACGTCTTCTATTAACTGATATTTCTAGCGTGATATTAAGGGATATTAATTATATTTGGATTGAAAGGCTAAAGTTAAATATTAATCTATTTAGCTTAATGATTTTATTCTCCTATTGAATGGGAATTGTCAACCGTTGTTGTGCGCTGCTGCGCACTGTTGCAGTTGCAGCGTACGGTGAAAATAAAAAAAACAAAATAATCAGTTAACCCTCACATACTGTTCGGGTCACACTTGACCCGTTTTGACTTTTGACAGCAATAAAAACACCCTAAAGGTCATTCTTTAAGCCTGAAACTTGATGACTTTTCCTGAAGTGGCCCAAAATACATGAAGATAATTCAAAAATATTGATACATAATTTTGGCTATGTGCTTCACATTTTTGCCCTTTTGAGGCTGTTATGGGTCAAATTTGACCCGTATCTATTTCGAGGGATTCTACATCTCCCAGTGGGGTCAAATTTATATGTCATGCTGGTGTGAATTTATAAAGAGGGAAAGAGGAGACAGAGGTCAAGATGACCTTGAAACAAGGCATGTGGGTTGTACTGGTATGGCAGAAGGGCTGAGAGGACCTGGGATCATTTGTCACATCTCATGAGCTCCGTCAGGTGCTGCTGAAGAAAAAAATCACAATGTTTGGCACTGTGAGGAGGAACACACCTGAGCTGCCACCTGCCCTACCTGCAACAAGGGGAAGAGAGGTCTTCTTCTATGTGTGCCTTTACACAGGACACCACAGTTGTCTCATACATGCCGAAGAAGAACAAGAATGTGATCCTTATGAGCACTCGGGAAGACCAAAAACCAGGATTCATCCTTGACTACAATGCAAAAAGGGCGGAGAAGACAATCTTGATGAAGTCACAGGCACAAACAGCTGCAAGTGCCCACTGGTCCCTTGTCATCTTCCACAGCATCACTGACGTATCCATGTACAATGCCTTTGTGATTGGAGTGAGCGAAACCCAACCTGGTGGGCAAGCAAGAGGAACTGGAGGAGGTTCTTTTTGGAGGAGCTGGGAAAGGCCCTTGTGGCTCCTTCCATGCAAAAATGACAACGCCTCCCCGCACAGAAGCGCAGCAGCATTTGTGAGGGCAGTGCAGCAATCTGAGCCTGGCCCTGCTCCAGAAGGATCCACGGGGGTGCAGTGGTCCTCACTGTCGCCTCACACCAAGAAGATTCCGGGTTCGAGCCCCGGCTGGAGCATGGGGTCTTTCTGGGTGAGTCTCCATGTTCTCCCTGTTCCTGCTGGGTTCTCTCTGGTACTCCAGCTTCCTCCACAGTCCAAAGACATCAAGAGGGGACCAGGTTAATCCAGACTCTAAATTGACCGTAGGCGTGGCTGGGAGAGCCAATGGTTGTCTGTCTCTATGTGTTGGCCCTGCCATGGACTGGTGACCTGTCCAGGGGGAAGGCTGCTGGGATAGGCTCCACCCCCACCACCCTGAACAGGAGGAGAGGGGGAACATGGAGGGATGGATGGATGGATGGAGGGATGGGTGGATGAATGATTGGATGGAGGGAGACACCGGCTCTCTTGCCCTCCTTTTGTCTACAGGCACACGACGTCCTGCATGTCCCTTCCCGCATGGCTCCGTCCTGATGCGGCTTGACGGAGCTCCGCAGGTGTCTGCAGCACCTCGTGGCAGTTCAGCTCTTCTTCCATGATAAACCTCTCACGATGTTGCACTGAGTAGACTGCAGTGTCTTGCCATTGTACCTCAAAGTACAAGTACTGCTTAAGACCAGTAAGTGTGTGTTCTCCTTAGAACTATTTCAGTTGCTCCCCTCACAGCTCTTGCGTTAGGAACTCTTTGCCGTAGAACCGATTCCTGTGCAGACCTCTCGCTGCATCACGCTGCACCACTGCTCCTTGGTTTTGCGACGGTAAAACTGAATTTTTCACATTTTCAGAGATGCGGTGTGCTTGTGCTTTGTTAAAGCGAAGATGCTCTGTGACATCCACACTAACAAGGTTTCACTTCTCATTTCTACCTCACGTCAACAGCACAGACCTTCCAACTGTCTGCTGCTCCTCATGCCAGTTTGCAATCCCACCACGAACCTCTAAACATCTAAGACGACGAATCACATGACTCTTTCCTGGCATACAGCACTGGACATTGGCTCTCAGAGTTGTTAGCCTGGGTAACAAATCCTGTGTCAATGTTACTCCAGAGGAACAGAAACTCCTGAATGTTCCACAGAAACCAATGACAAGCACAGAAGAACAAACATGCAGGCACTGATATTTACATTTGATGTCAGCCTCTGAGTGACGAGGGGAAACCGCGAACGCTCGTGGATGGGCATAATGTGGTGTGTCAGTCATTCTGTGACTTGTTAGTGGAGATCGTCATCTTCCTGCTCCAGATTACATCCAACTAGTGAAAGCAGAGGGGGCGGAGCAATGACAATTTGAAATGGTCAGACAAATGTAACAATTACAGTCAGACCCAATCGGCGTTCACCCCTCCATACGAGACCATCCTGATCTCTGCTGTCGCTGTCAGCTGATTCGTTATTGTTACATGAACAAAAGTTGCTGCTAGCATGCTAACAACTTATTCATGTCCTAAAACAGCAACAGTGGTACGAATGGTGTGTGTGTGTCTGTGTGAGTCAAAATGAACCTTAGCGTGTCTACTGGTGTCATGGAGGCGCTCAGTCACGTGTTATGAATTGCTTCTAACCCTACAATCAAAATAGAAAATCACAACACCCAAAGTTGTTGGACTATATTACTTCATTTGTCAGATTTTTCCCAACAAAGTCATGGTAACATGGACGTTTTAGATGGTCTTGTGCTAAAGTGAAGCCCAGAACATCTGTTGCTTTGGCTCTGGCGCTGGTGATGTACTTTGGTCCAATCAGCTCCGGCCTTGAAACTGCTTCCAGAACCTCATGTATCAGTGACGATGTGACAGCAGCACCTAAATAAATCGAGCCTAATCCCCACGCTCCAAGGAAGAGGACGTCACCGTTGTGTGTTTGATCACACAATCATTAGCAACCGAAATAGATCTCGGCCCAGTTCGATGAATGAATCATATCCTACGTTGGAGGTGGCGCCTGCAGCCATGAGATCAAAGATGGCAGCTGTCCAGTAGTGCTGTGAGTCACCAGCACATTTACATGTATGGAGGAGAGGTGGCGCATTCGCTTGCCTCCAACCTTTAATGTCAGCTGGCACCGTGCTGGAGGCAGCAGCTGTTAATAACCAGCATGACCTCCTAGAATCAGCACCAGTACACGGTCCCGCAGACGACCATGACACGCTGCTGTGATGTCATCCCTCCACTCAGCTGCAGAGGCAAGCATGAAAAATGCATCATCAATGCAAGAATCACGAATTGATTCCTTCTTCAGGAAGCGATGTCACTCATGAAATTATAACCCACACAGACACAGAGAAAACATGGGACGGCCAGGACTTGAACCTACAACCTTTTTTGCTGCATGGGAGGCAACCAGCGCTCTACTGGTTCCACCCTGTGGAGAGCAGATCTGATTGTGACTGGCGGTATCAGAGGGAATGAACATTTTCACACTCTCGCACTGACTGACAAACACAGTGGAATCATTGCGTTGCAGTTTCTTTGCAAGTTGTGTAACGAAGACGTGTCCTGAGTTCAGAGGAAGACGAGGTGCAGCAGGACGTTTGCAGCACCTCTGACAAACATCACTGCTCTGAAATTTGAAAATGGCAGCAGGTCAATGAAATGGCACTTGTTGTGCAGCCCTTTATTCATCTAACAGCAACGAGAAGAGGAAGAGGACGACACACCTTTTGCTGCTCCGACTACAACAACAAAGTGATTCCACTTTCTGCTGCACGGCTCAAACAGAAGGATCCTGCAGCCAATGAGGCTGCTTCTTCTGCCAAAGTAACCACGAGGAGAGAATGAAAGGTTTATGAACAATGTCTGAAGAATGGAGACTCATTACATTTAATGCACCGTCTTTAGCAGAGTGAGGGCAGTGACCTCCCTGGGACGACGTCCTCAGAAGTCTGCGTCAGTGAGGACGCCGCCGCTCCACTCCAGGAGTGCGTGGTCGTAATGGCAGTTTACTGTGACCTTTCAGTGTGATACTGGTAACAGTTTCTGTTTTCAAAAAGTTCTTAACCTTTAGAACATCAGTGGTGAGGAGGCTAACAGAGAGAGAGCTGGTGCCACTGAGCTTCAGTCATTCAGAACCAAGGTTCTGATGAAGACAGCGGAGCGGAGGCTGGAACGTCTGCGCCGGCTGACGACGTGGCACGTTTCGGCAGATTTACGCACTCCGCCTGAGTTGTTATTTGAGTGCCATCTGGAGGAGGGTTTTATCTTCCTGCTGATGTCAGCGGGCTCAGAGGAGACTCCGCCCCCTGGCTCTGTGTTGTCAGGGCTAATGAAATACTGATGAGGAGCCTTGGCCCCTTTTTATCTTGATCCCTGTACTCGTCTGGTCTCTGGCTCTGGTGATGTCGAAGCCCTTATTCATATTAATGGTCAGCTGTGTTTGGGCAGGACAGGTGATTGTTTGTTAGTCAGCTTTGTTCCTCAAACCCTCTGAGAAGAGTCTTCAGACGATAGCAAACATCATTCATGCATCTGATGTTTTTGCTCATTCATTTGGTTTAGTATTTGTCTATTAATATTCCATTTGGAGGATGCAAGTGTTTTAGATAAACAGAGGCACAGCAGGCGAGTGGTGTTTGATGGATTAATATTTGGATTAGAAAACCTCCAGTTAATCCAGATAGTGGATAATATTAAAGATGTTAATGGAGTAGATGCAAACCAGGGTGAGTTGTGACTTTATAATCATATTTATGAGCCAGGGAGATTTAATGGTTTGCTGTGGGAGATTTACATGTAGGTTAAAGTTGCACATAGCAACATTTGGATGTAAAAATAGATATGCTTCAGGGCTGCAACATGGAGGAAAATCTAGGCTGCACTGACGAGAGTCCGACTGTTTGTCCTGGAATAACAGCTGCATTACTGTAAACCTGTCACACTCACACGCACATACATGCACACACACACAAACACACACACGCACACACACGTACACGCACACACATATGCACACACACACACAAATGCACACAAGCACACACACATACACACACACACATAAACACACACGCACACACATACGCACACACACGTACATGCACACACACATACAAAAACGACCACATACACACATACACACGCAAACAAATTCACGTACACACACTCTCTCTCTCTCTCACACACACACACTCTCTGACACACACACAAACACTCTCACAGTCTCATTCACACTCACACACACAACACACAAACACACTCTCACACTCTCACACACTCACTCACACACACACACTCTCACTCACACTCATACACACACTCACTCACACACACTCAGACTCACACACACACACACACACTCTCTCACTCACACACACAAACACACTCTCACACACTCTCACACTCACACTCTCTCTCTCACACACACACACACACGCTCTCACACTCATACACACACTCACTCACACACACTCAGACTCACACACACTCACACACTCTCTCACACTCTCACACACTCTCACACACTCTCACACAACACTCACACACTGTCACTCACACACTCTCACACTCTCTCACACTCACACACACTCTCACACTCTCTCACACTCACACTCTCACACACTCTCACACAACACTCTCACACACTGTCACTCACACACTCTCACACTCTCACACACCACTCTCACACACTGTCACACTGTCACTCACTCACACACTCTCACACTCTCTCACACTCACACACTCTCTCACTCACACTCATACACACACTCACTCACACACACTCAGACTCACACACACTCACACACTCTCTCACTCACACACACAAATACACTCTCACACAAACACACACACTCACACACTCTCTCACACACACACACACACTCTCACACTCTCACACACTCACACACTCTCTCACACAACACTCTCACACACTGTCACTCACACACTCTCACACTCTCTCACACACACACACACTCTCACACTCTCTCACACTCTCACACACTCACACTCTCACACACTCTCTCACACAACACTCTCACACACTCACACTCTCACACAACACTCTCACACACTGTCACTCACTCACACTCTCTCACACACACACA
>NC_141342.1:6824090-6831590 GCF_037954235.1 Aulostomus chinensis
ACCACACCTCTCTACGTGTCCGCTGATGGAGACCACGCCTCTCTACGTGTCCGCTGATGGAGACCACACCTCTCTACATGTCCGCTGACGGAGACCAGGCCTCTCTACATGTCCGCTGATGGAGACCACGCCTCTCTACATGTCCGCTGACGGAGACCACGCCTCTCTCCGTGTCCGCTGACGGAGACCAGGCCTCTCTACGTGTCCGCTGATGGAGACCAGGCCTCTCTACGTGTCCGCTGATGGAGACCAGGCCTCTCTACGTGTCCGCTGATGGAGACCAGGCCTCTCTACATGTCCGCTGATGGAGACCAGGCCTCTCTACATGTCCGCTGATGGAGACCACGCCTCCCTAAAT
Source organism: Aulostomus chinensis (assembly GCF_037954235.1). Lineage (NCBI taxonomy): Eukaryota > Metazoa > Chordata > Actinopteri > Syngnathiformes > Aulostomidae > Aulostomus > Aulostomus chinensis. The sequence goes on from NC_141342.1 coordinate 6,824,449, forward strand.
CTCCGCTGATGGAGACCACGCCTCCCTAAATCTCCGCTGATGGAGAGATGAACCTCCCGCTGATGAAAAATGAACGTTCAACGAAATGCACAGAAACTTTTGTATTTGTGATGAGTTTTCCTCCTCTCCTTGAAGTCCATTGGTGGACTTCTTCAGTGGCTTCGACAGGCGCAACAGCAACATTATCAGTGTTTGCTGCTTGTTTATAATGGAGCAGGTGTCTCGGGCGGTAATGAATTTCTCTCGCAGCGCCCCATGTACACATTACTCTTATCCCCCAGACCATGGCATGCTAATTAACATTTATAAAACACAATTTGTTTTCAGGGAGCTGCGGAGAAGAGAGGGAGAGGGGGAGGACGAGGATGGAGGGAGGCTGCTTGATTTGATGGAACAAGTTGACAGAGCCGAGGAGGCAGGAATTGCAAACGAGCGCGAGCCGAATTAAAAAGAGATTAAAAGCACTGCAGAATATAAAACAGAAAGAATTAACCAGAATACACGTTAGATTAGGTTAGAGAGAAATGATGCTGCTTCAGAGACTAAAATCTGTAAGGATACACTGTGTATTAGTATGGAAGGTAATACTTGTACTTTGACTTTGGTGAACCCTGTAATCAGCTGATCACATGGATGCGGTGCTGCTGATTGGTTTGTGTCAGTTTTCCTTTTTACCCTCATAGATTTGTTCCCTTGCTGCCATGATTGTTTACATTATTTACTCTGAACAATCTACATACAAAGTACTAAGACATGTGTGTACTTTGAAAAGCAGTATTCTCTTGACACATCGGCTGAGTTTGTGAGTCACTGATCAACCACAGTTGAGTATTTCCTCACTTTACCTGATGCTCAAACACCTTCCTCATCTTCCCACTCCTCACCTTTACTGTTGAACAGGCCTCACCAGGCTCCGCCCACATCCAAACCCCCACCACATCAATTCCTCTACTGATATCGTAAATTCTTTATATCAGGAGTTTGATTGCCAGAACCAAGATGACCAGCTAGCATTTCATCATTTGCATTTCCTGCAGAGAGGAAGACGGCACAGTTATTTCCAGACTTCAGGAACGACTCATCCCACGGTGCACTGTAAACACATGTTGACCAGCGCTGTCTGGAACAAGGCCAGCTGAGCCCTTGTACCTGGCTGGTCAGAGACAGAGTGATGACAACATGTTGCTCGGATGAGTGTGTAGTTGTGTCATCCTGTGTGCTCCTGGATGTTCTGTGTTCTTGTGTTGTATCAGTCTCTGCAGAGTTCTGAAGCAGCAGAACACAGAACATGGTTCAGCTAGAGGTGCTGTAGATGTAGCAGGAAGAACTAAACTTGTCTCTCATATTTTCAGAAGGTCTGACTTGTGTCATGGTCTGCAGTTGTCACCCTGAACACACCTCCACTCTCTCCCTCAGCCTCACCCACCTGCACCTGTCCCTACGTTATTTAGGCCTCCCTCCCCCTCAGCTCTCTGCCAGATTGTTACGCTCCCATGCCAGACTCCAGCATTACCCTCTGAAGGGACTTCGATCCTGCTTGTTTCAGTCACGCTGTTGTGTGTAGGGAGGTGAGGGGGAAGTAGACCCAGGCGCAGAAAGTGGGAAGGTGCACAAGAGGTTTTTATTTAGAGACGGGGGACACTGGAGACGAGGAGACTGTAGACTTGAGACTGGAAAACTAGCAACTGGAGACTGGTGAAACATCAACTTGCCAAGACAACATGCACGACGCTCAACGATACACAAACTAAACGCACGACAATGGACCATCAACCTAACAGGGGAAAACACAGGGGTTAAATACAAGAGGGGAAACAAGACACAGGTGGTGCAGTCACCCAGGTGAGACACATGAGGTGATCACAGGAGGGAGGACAGGAAGACAGGACATGACTACAAAATAAAACAGGAAGCACGAGACAGGGATCGTGACACACGCACCGGTTTTCCCCCATGTCTCTGGATCTCACGGTGCCAACCTGCGCCTGAACCTTGACCAGGCTCCAGTACCTCCCCTCCTCTAATCAGTCTGAACAAAAGTCAGTCAAACAACTGCCAGTGTGACTGCATTTGGGTCCATACAAACCCTGTTTCAGATTTGTGTATTAAAGTTGGGTTCTAATAATGTTCTGCCAGAGCAGTGAGCATGTAAATGAACCGTTGACCCTGGGGACTGAGGAGGCTGAGCACACACGCACACGCACACACACGCACACGCACACGCACACGCAGACACACCGCTGGACCAGAACATCAGCTCCTCCTGATTTAATCTCTCACAATGTTCATACAAAGCGACCTCATGATCAGATGAGTGACATCACAGCAGCATGATGTCACCATGATGATCTGAACCAGGAAGTGGTGGCTCAATTCCACCTCACTAATGCAGGACACAACAGGTCTCTCTTCCTCAGACAGGAAACAGCTCCCTTACCATTCTGTCATCAACCCCAAACAAAGTCTTGTACCTGTTTGCACCAGCGGGTCCCTTGTTTGAGGTCCTTCTGATCATCATAAACCCTCTCCATGTCCTGGCTCGGGGTCTTTCCACAACATCCACCCTACTCAACGATGACAGAGAATGAATGTATTGAAGGGGGTCTTCTCTGAGTTGATGTGCTCCTTGAAGCTCTCTAGAATTTGGAATTTTCCCTTCTCCTTGGAGGCTGAGCTGCAGGGGTGAGTGAACGTACCCAGTCAACGACTGTTACTGTGTTCCCATTCACATGCAGAGCCCTTACTACATTACAACATACTGCACACCCATAAAACCTATCGCTAGTGGCATGAATCACACAAAAATGGTACTTTTATGTTCACATGACAAACTGAGACCTTCAGAACTGGAACACAGGAGCTCTCGCTGGAGGATGTCCACCTCCAGCGTCTGGAGAGTTCACACCTGCCACTTTGTCAGCTAACATGATAGAACGAAACAAAAACACAGCATTTGATAGGTTTCATTTGAGGGGAAGCAACAACTTGAAGCTACAGATCTGCCCCAGTTTTTTGGGTTAACTTCAGTCTTTAAGTATGTGAATGAGATTAATCCAACGCAGTCTCATGTCAAAACGTGAAAAGGCTCCGTTTGTCCACAGGTCAAAACGTATCAGTTCTACGATGAAGGCCTAAAAATCGTGAAATGGGTACGTTTTTTTCCCCCTATTCTTTTCTATTGGAGCGCTGGTAAGTCATGTGACTCCTCATGCGGGCCTCTCCAAATAAAAACATGGCGGCTGCTCCTGTCATTGTTGGAGGAAAGTGCCTTATTCCAAGATAGTTTTGATTTAATAAAGCATTCTGATGACATTTCTAGCGAGAAATATGCATTTTGTTTTCATAATCTTGTTATAGTTCATAGTTCTTGTGTATAATCTTTGGTTTGTTCATTATTACGATGAATCTTTCACCTCTTGGTTGTCTGCTGTTGCTATGGTGGTTGCTATGGACGCTACTGGCGTCATTCCAAGTTTTCTGCAGTTGTTATGGTTCAAACCACGGAAACCTAAATGGCGTTCATGTTGTTGTATTTTGTCGTTCCATTGCGTCGTTATCTGAGTTGATAATATATTTGTGGGATTGTTGACTAATAAAATAATATAAAACATATTGGCCCAGGAATTACCATCAAAATATAAAATAGCTACGCTTGTTTGTTCACCTTGTGTGATTGTTGACTACAGCTGTTCAATAAAAATAATTCCATACATCCGCTTCCGTGGAAGTCGGCCCCCCGTTCTTCTGTGGGCGGAAGTTATCACTCACTAAGAGGAAAAAAAACAAACATTTTTAATACTTTATCTTTTGATTAATGAGACAATCAACAAGTTCATTTAATTTCTGGATGTTTATTCTACCTACAAAGTCCATTTGTAACCATTGCAGATCTACCAATCAGCATTAAGAATATAAACAATGATCCAAACTAATGGCGGTCTGCTGACGTCACATCCGTCACAGAGGCTAACTCCTGCACTCAGAGGTGGCCTTTTAGTTCCATCATTTCACGCTATATTTACAGATTTATTATTGAGGGGAACAAACCACACTGATGTCTGGGTTACTCAAGGATATCATTAAAGAAATCCTAACTATTTGGTCAGTTAAATTGATCCTAACTGTTCTTCATATATTGTGCTGGTAATGTCATGTCATTTCTTTTCAAATGTAACTTTTGTCGTTCTGATGTGTGTATTTTTACTGCTCCAACAAAGCTGTTCCTCTTCTGGGGGAAATCAATCATTCAGGCAATCAGTAACTGAATGTCTCTGATGCTGTACTGTAGTATTGCAGTACAACAACACCTTGATCCTTATGGAGGACAGAACAACATACTAAGAGTTCAACTTCCTAGGTTCAAAGAGAAGAGAGAGCTCCAAAAGGCTCACTTAACCCTCTGAGGCCTGGCTGAGACATGAGGCCTGTTGACCTTTGACCCTGTTGCTCTTTTGCTCTCATTTGGCCTCTACAGTGGATACAGACCTGAAACTTGAACTGTGAGGCCTCTAAAATTTATAAAATCATAATCTGGTGGAATAATTCTAGAACCCCCTCCCAAACAGGAAGTAGCTTCAGGAAGGAGGTGGGGCTGCAAAATTTTAAATGTTGGTTTCTGGCAGAGGTGTGAACTCATCCTAGAAATCTCATCTCATGTGGAGCAACTTTGACCAAGTTATGATGCTTCATTGATAGACTTTAGTGGACTTTGCCACGCCCTTTACGGACAGCAGAAAGGACTTAGGGGGGTCAAACCAGCACAGATGCGATCCTTATGGAGGACAGAACAACATACTAAAATTTCAACTTCCTAGGTTCAAAGAGAAAAAAACTATCCCCTTGTGAAACTGGGCAAAATCAGGGTCTGGGACTGCTGCACTCAGAGAGCCTTTTGGAGCAGAATTGAGGATCAAATCTGGGTTCTGGTGTTTCTACCTGGGCTACATACACCAAACTTTACACACATAGTATGATGCCCCAAAACACAAGCCCCAAAGACAGCAGCAGTTGTTGTTTTTTTCATAAAGGAGGTGCACTGTCATTACTACGATATCTCTGGCAACAAACATGGAAGGGGCTTTGGGGTCTTGTGTTTCAGCTCTGTAACTTCTAGATGGCTGAAAATGTCAGAATCAGTCCTCTCACTGACATCAATCATTGGTGGGACTTTTGGTGGCTTCAGCTCAAATGAAACCAGGGAAGCAGGGCCAGACTTTGAGGAGCCCCTTAGGGTTACTGGATTCCCCGGGACCGTGCTTGGGCCCCTTAGCACCTACATGGCTGGAATTCTACTCTGGGGCATTATACCATGTGTGTAAAGTTTGGTGTATGTAGCCCAGGTAGAAACACCAGAACCCAGATTTGATCCTCGATTCTGCTCCAAAAGGCTCTCTGAGTGCAGCAGTCCCAGACCCTGATTTTGCCCAGTTTCACAAGGGGATAGTTTTTTCTCTTTGAACCTAGGAAGTTGAACTCTTAGTATGTTGTTCTGTCCTCCATAAGGATCAAGGTGTTGTTGTACTGCAATACTACTGTACAGCATCAGAGACATTCAGTTACTGATTGCCTGAATGATTGATTTCCCCCAGAAGAGGAACAGCTTTGTTGGAGCAGTAAAAATACACACATCAGAACGACAAAAGTTACATTTGAAAAGAAATTACATGACATTACCAGCACAATATATGAAGAACAGTTAGGATAAATTTAACTGACCAAATAGACCGTGCCATTAGTTTGAATCATTGTTTATATTCTTAATGCTGATTGGTAGATCTATAATGGTTACAAATGGACTTTGTAGGTAGAATAAAATTCCAGAAATTAAATGAACTTGTTGATTGTCTCGTTAATCAAAAGATAAAGTATTAAAAATGTTTGTTTTTTTCCTCAGAGTGAGCGACAACTTCTGGATTTTCTCACAGAAGAACGGGGGGCCGACTTCCACGGAAGCGGATGTATGGAATTATTTTTATTGAACAGCTGTAGTCAACAATCACACAAACAACAACAAACAAGCGTAGCTATTTTATATTTTGATGGTAATTCCTGGGCCAATATGTTTTATATTATTTTATTAGTCAACAATCCCACAAATATATTATCAACTCAGATAACGACGCAATGGAACGACAAAATACAACAACATGAACGCCATTTAGGTTTCCGTGGTTTGAACCATGACAACAGCAGACAACGTGACACTGTAACAACTCTCTTCCGAGAGGTGAAAGATCCATCGTAATAACGAACAAACCAAAGATTATACACACGAACTGAGCGAATATTCTGACAACAAAATGCATATTTCTCGCAAGAAATGTCATCAGAATGCTTTATTAAATCAAAATTATCTTGGAATAAGGCACTTTCCTCCAACAATGACAGGAGCAGCCGCCATGTTTTTTGTTTGAAGAGACCCGCATGAAGAGTCACATGACCTACCAGCGCTCCAATAGAAAAGAATAGGGGGAAAAAAGTACCCATTTCACAATTTTTAGGCCTTTATCGAAGAACTGATACGTTTTGACCTGTGGACAAACGGAGCCTTTTCACGTTATGACTTGAGACTGCGTTGGATTAATTCCATCCATCCCTCCATCTTCTCCCTCTTACCCTGTTAAGGGTGGTGGGGGGTGCAGCCTATCCCAGCAGCATTCACCCTGGATGGGTCACCAGTCCCAGTACTGAAAAGGTCCAGGATGGCGAGGGTCCAGTAGTGAGAGGGTCCAGTAATGAGAGGGTCCTGTCGTGAGAGGGTCCGGTGGTGAGAGGGCCCAGTAGTGAGAGGGCCCAGTAGTGAGAGGGTCCAGTAGTGAGAGGGCCCAGTAATGAGAGGGCCCAGTAGTGAGAGGGTCCAGTAGTGAGAGGGTCCAGTAGTGAGAGGGTCCAGTAGTGAGAGGGCCCAGCAGTGAGAGGGCCCAGCAGTGAGAGGGCCCTGTAGTGAGAGGGCCCAGTAGTGAGAGGGTCCAGTGGTAGAGGTGACGCAGGTTCCACACTGACAGCCAGGATACACCGAGGCCTACCTGCTCTCGTGTCTGATTTGATTGACGGGAGCTCACAGCACGAGTGTGCTATCATTCTTTGCAAGTGTTGCTGCTGGGAGGAAACACTCCTCCTTTCAACGTTTGCTTTTCAAGAAC
>NC_141342.1:6834090-6914090 GCF_037954235.1 Aulostomus chinensis
CCCCCCCCGCAACCCTTAATAGGAATAAGCGGAAGACAATGGATGGTTAAAAATGATTTCTCACTAAATGCTGCAAAGTGTCCTCCTTTTTGGTGATGTGGAAATGGCCACCCTAATCATGTCTGATTGCATCACCTGCCTAGTGTCCATGAATTGGGGGGGGGGGGGGGGGGTTATGCTGTCAATCAAATCACGATGTGAGGGTATTAAGGTATTTGTAAAAATTTCAAAGTTTCGTTGATTTTAAGAAAAGGTTGGGAGATCGAAGCGAAGTAAAATCTGGTCAACTGGACGTAAGTTTATCTTGAAGACGTTTCACCTCTCATCCGAGAGGCTTCTTCAGTTCTAGTGAAGAGTGTGGAAGCTCCAGCTTATAAACCTATGTGGGAGTGGTCAGTGCTATTGTGGTGGAACCGACCCTCCCGAGACTCACCTGGCCTCCCCAAACGACAGTCGTTGTGCGGTGTCAGGGAGTTTCAGGGGTGGTCGTTAGGGAGTTTCACCGACCACTCAGATGCTAATGGACTGTGCTGGCATCAGCCGTTCCACATGGGTCTTTCAGCTGAACTCTTTGGGGAAGCTTTGAAAGGACTTGGTTGTAAATAGGTGAAAGGAAATGTCGCAGTCCACCTCCTCTGTTCAAAGATGGTTTCTCTATCCTGACGTGGATGGCTTCTTTAACTCCTCTTTCAAACCATCTGTCCTCTCTGTCAAGGATTTGGACATGGTCGTCCTGGAAGGAGTGGCTTTCCTCCTTGAGGTGGAGGAAAACCGCTGAGTCCTGTCCTCCAGAGTTGGCTCTTCTATGTTGGGCCATGCGCTTGTTGAGGGGCTGTTTGGTTTCCCCTATGTAGAGATCCGTGCAGGCCTCACTGCATCTGACAGCGTATACCAGATTGCTTTTCTGGCTGTGAGGGGTGGGATCTTTGGGGTGAACCAGTCTTTGTCTCAGAGTGTTGTATGGTTTAAAAGACACAGGGATGCAGTGCTTATTATAGATTCTCCTTAATTTCTCAGAAACCCCTGTCACATAGGGGATCATTATGTTTTTTCTCCTGCCTTCTTCATCTTCCCTCCTCCTGGAGCTCTCCTCCTTTCTGGACCTGGAAGAGGATTTTACAAAGGTCCAGTCTGGGAAGCCACAAGTTTTAAGTGCTCTTTTCAGATGCTGCTGTTCTTTTTTCCGGCCTTGGACGCTGGTGGGGATGGTCTCCGCTCGGTGTTGCAGCGTCCTGATGACACCTAACTTGTGCTCCAGAGGATGGTGAGAGTCAAAAAGCAAGTATTGGTCAGTGTGGGTGGGTTTCCTGTACACATCCACCCTCAGGCTCCTGTCCTCTTGAATGTAGACGTCGCAGTCCAAAAAGGGCAGATGGTTGTCTTTCACATCCTCTCTGGTGAACTTGATGTTGACGTCTACCGAGTTGATGTGTGCTGTAAACGGTTGTACCTCCTGAACCTTGATCTTCACCCAGGTGTCATCAACGTATCGGAACTAGTGGGTGGGGGAGGGTCCACTGAAGGAAGTCAGGGCCCTCTGTTCCACCTCTTCCATGTATAGGTTGGCCACGATAGGAGATACGGGAGAACCCATGGCACAGCCGTGTTTTTGCCTGAAAAACTTCCCTCTGTACTGGAAGTAAGTTGTGTTCAGGCAAAGGTCCAGAAGTTGGCAGATTTGGTCCGGATTGAGGTTGGTCCTGTTGCTGAGGGTGTTGTCCAGCTGTAGGCGTTTCCTCACTGTTTCCACAGCCTTCATGGTAGGGACGCAGGTGAACAAGGAGGTCACATCGTAGGACACCATGGTCTCATCTGGGTCCAGCTTGAGTTCTCTAACCTTGTTCACGAAGTCCAAAAGGTTGGGAGTATGAGCAGTAGAGGCCCCACCCCCTTGCTCCTCCTTTGAATCCATCACTGACAGACCAGTAGCAGATCGTATACAGGACACAGGATGACATATTTATTTGGCCCATGTTTTGGCTAAGGGACAGTCAGCAACCCAGTGAGGAGTTGGAGGATAATCATGTGACACGATGTAAGCTATAAATGGCACCTGTTGAAGTTTATGAAGGAAATGGAAGCATTCCTGGATTTGGTACTTTTGATGACCACAGAATAAAATCACGTCCAGGACATGCTGATGTGACCCAGCTGTGTTTGTCATGTGACCTACAGAACCTGAATGAAGACACTGGATTCTGAATTATGTTGCCGTTAAAAACCTCCAATCACTGATCAGCAGAGCCCATCGTCCTGCCAATCCAATCCGTCCGGTCCATGTACTCTTGGTGTCCCCCTCTCAGGGTTTTCTAGATCTCCCTGGGACATGACTCACTGGGCTGCCCCAAGGATCAGTCTCCCAGCAAATTCAGAAGCAGTTAAAAACCTGCTACAAACCTTTCACCGGCACTTCCACGCTCACAGGAAGTCAAAACTTAATCGTCTCAGGAGAATTCTTGACGTTTGTCTCCCAGGGGAGTATTCCCATAATTCCACTCATGTGTATCCTCCATTACTGTGATGCTGCAGCAGCCTGGTTCCTGCTCTTGTGAGGGGATGTGGCCTCATTCCTGGTTTTCCCTCCTTCACTCGGTTTATCTGGTGTCACTGTGCCAGACTGCATTTGAGCTAAATTATTAATTAGAGAACTGGAGGACAATCAAAGAGCCTGTACCAGGACCAGTGTTTGTGTGTGTGTGTGTGTGTGTGTGTGTGTGTGTGTGTGTGTGTGTGTGTGTGTGTGTGTGTGCACACACACGCATAGGAGGTAGTGTGGTAGTCTGGAAAAAAGAGATTGCATAGAGACCCGAGGGGGGGCCGAACACAGGGACCCTGCAGCTCTTCTCTCAACCCATGGAATGCTAATGTAATAATAGTGAGTGTGTGTGTGTGTGTGTGTGGGTGTGTGTGTTAGACATCGACTCCAGGACAGTACAATGGCCACGCTCTCATGCTGAGTTTTTACTTTAATATTGTGTTTGTTTCCAAAGGAAGGGAAAGGTTAACATTAATACAACAGTGTGTGTAGTGGAGAGAGAGAGAGCGTGAATGTGTGTGTGTGTGTGTGTGTGTGAGAGAGAGAGAGAGAGAGAGAGAGAGAGAGAGAGAGAGAGAGAGAGAGAGAGTTGATGCTTGGATCCATTCGTTACGTTTGGATTTTGGTTCCATTTGTGTTCACACGACAAACAGACTGAACCAAACTAACTAGCTGCATGCAAAGTTGCAATAAACTCAAAGAAATCTGAGAGTTGCACTGCTGCAACACAGCAAGATGTAATCAAGTCAAGTCAGGTTTATTAGTGTGTCTCCAAACCCCAACCAAAGTTCTGTCCTGACTCTGTCCAAGTAGAGCAGGTCCAGCACCTCCCTCCTTCAATGAACCTCCACCCAACAATTCTCCATCAGCAAGCACATCCTGCAACAGCAGCCACCAGAACCTTCCTTTACCAGCAGGAAGGTGGAGCAGATCCAGGATCAGTGGGGACGGAGAGAGAGCAGGAGAGCAGGACAGAGACAAAGACAGAAAATGGAGGAAGACAGAGAGACAGAAGGAAAGAGAGGGACAGAGAGACAGAAGGAGAGAGAGAAAGGAGGAGAGACTGATGGACAGAGACAAAGACAGAGAATGGAGGAAGACAGAGAGACAGAAGGAAAGAGAGGGACAGAGATGAAGAGAGAGAGAAAGGAGGAGAGACTGATGGACAGAGACAAAGACAGAGAATGGAGGAAGACAGAGAGACAGAAGGAAAGAGAGGGACAGAGATGAAGAGAGAGAGAAAGGAGGAGAGACTGATGGACAGAGATGAAGAGAGAGAGAAAGGAGGAGAGACTGATGGACAGAGACAAAGACAGAGAATGGAGGAAGACAGAGAGACAGAAGGAAAGAGAGGGACAGAGATAAAGAGAGAGAGAAAGGAGGAGAGACTGATGGACAGAGACAAAGACAGAGAATGGAGGAAGACAGAGAGACAGAAGGAAAGAGAGGGACAGAGATGAAGGGAGAGAGAAAGGGAAGAGACTGATGGACAGAGACAAAGACAGAATGGAGTAAGACAGAGAGACAGAAGGAAAGAGAGGGACAGAGATAAAGAGGGAGAGAAAGGAGGAGAGACTGATGGATAGAGACCAAGAGAGAATGGAGGAAGACAGAGAGACAGAAGGAGAGAGAGGGACAGACATAAAGAGAGAGAAAGGAGGAGAGACTGATGGACAGACGGGGACGTGAGCAGGTGGAGCTACAGGTGGCAGCTGGAGCCTCTTCAGGTCTGGAGCCTCCTCCAGCAGCACCAGGATCTGGGATGAGGGGAGAAGAAGAGGAGTTAGTAACACGTATGAGGACAGGAGGAGGAGAGAGAAGCCCAGTGCATCATGGGAGGTCCCCAGCAGTCTGAGCCTATAGCAGCAGATCTAAGGGCCAGCCTAAGCAGTCCTGACTATAAGCCTGATCAACAAGGAAGGTCTTAAGTCTGCGCTTAAACCTAGAGAGGGGGTCTGGGTCCTGGACTGAAACTGGGAGACGGTTCCACAGGAGGGGAGCCTGATAGCTGAAGGCTCTGGCTCCATTCTACTGGTAGAACTCTAGGAACCAACAGGAACCCTGCATCCTGGGAGTGAAGGGCTCTAGCTGGATCATAGGGGACTAGGAGCTCTATCAGGGATGAAGGAGCCTGATTGTTGAGGACTTTGATGGTAGAAGAAGAATTTTAAATTATGTTCTGAATCTGACAGGGAGCCATGCAGAGAAGCAGTCCAGGAGAGACCTGGTCTCTGCTACCAGTTCTAGTCAACACGCGGCAGCAGCGTTCTGGACCAGCTGGAGAGTCTTCAGGGATTTATTAGTCCAGCCTAGTAGGAGGGAGGTGCAGTAATCCAGCCTGGAAGTGACAAAAGCAGGGACTAGTTTTTCTGCATCTTCTTGAGCCAGAATGTGTCTGATCTTAGCGATGTTACGTAGATGGAAGAAGGCGTCCTGGAGATTTTTTCTCAAAAATCATCAGTCAGGCAGCTGGACTCTCCTCTTGTAAGTGAAGACCCTTCTCTTCTCATCCAAGAAGCTTCTTCAGTTCTAAATTTCTGGTGGGAGGTGTCAGGTATACATCCACCCAGGGGGTTAGTGGCAAAAACAAGTGGTTGTAAGGACAGAACAGTGGGCTCGTTAAGTGGTCATGTGAGTCGTTGGCCTCAGTTTTGGGTTGTTACCCCTCCCAGCCCTCTGGGGGGGGGGGGGGGGGGGTCATTCGGGTCACCTGAGTGAAGGCGTGAATGCTGGCTGCACCTCCTGGGAGGATCTAAGGACGGCCCTGTAGATGGGTGATATGTCCACTTCATTTTTGAGAATGACGATGACCTCGATGACTGACAATATACACAAATACGTCCTGGAGATTTGTTTAATGTGGGAATTAAAGGATCCTGGTCAAAGAGAACTCCCAGGTTCCTAATGGCAGTGCTGGGGGCCAAGGGTCAGCTGAGTAACCATAAGCGTGGTGACGAGGTTTGATACCTCCTGGAGATTTGGACCAACAACCACATTTGTCAGCGGCTGGAGAATCCACACAGAAGGCTGAGGGAACTGGGCTGAACAACGCTGCTCAGGTCCTTCAGTGACATTTTAGGGCCCAAACCCGTAGTGCTGAGTACAGACGCGTCGTTGTAGATTCAAGGGTCACATCTCCTGCAGACTGGTGACTAGTGATCACATGACCAACGGCCCCTCATCCCTCTCCTGTATTAATCCACACTGATCCAGGACTGAGACTTTCTTTGTTTTCCTCTGCAACTACTGCTTAACAGTGCAAAATTATATGTTGTGTAATAATAATAATAATAACAACAATAACAACAATAATACTACTAGTACTACTGCTGCTACGACTACTACTACTACGAGTAATGATTATTATTCTTTGTTCTGAAGTTATGATTTCATGTCCAGATGAGGAAATATTCCAGGGCATCATCATCCTGGTGATAAACGAAGAGTTTTTCTTCCAAGTGAAGAACCTAATAGATATGAGAGTGAAGGGAGCAATAAGATCATAAATATAAAATCAGTTCAGTGAGACGCTCAGTGAAACCAGCTCCATGCTTGACAACAACTTCTTTCACTAAAATTTGTTTTTCTCAGCTTTGTCTGAAATGAGTTTCTGATGAACTTTCTTATGACATGAAACTCGCGACTTCAATCATTGTAAAAAATATTCTGGAAGCCTCAAAGAGTGAAAATGTTGAAAAATGTTGGTGGTGAAAGAATTAAAACAGTAATTAATCTTTCATCAATTATTAACATAAGAGGACACATCCAGGTGTCTGTCTTTCTTTGGCAGGCGCCATATAAGAAATATGACGAGGAATGAAACCCAGAGACAGAAACACCAGGTTCCATTTCATGGTCTACTGGAGCAGACTCCTACTTGTTATTGAGGACCGTCCTCCTGGTCCTGACTCTGGATTCTGATCTGAATCCTCAGAGTTTCTATCAGTTTAGTTCTAAATCAGATCAAGTTATGATTGTAGGTGACTTCAGTATTCATGAGGCTGTTGAGAACCACAGTCTGGTGCTGCATTTCTCTCTCTTCTAGACTCAACTGGTGTCCATCAGTCTGTCCATGAACCCCCTCACTGTCACAACCACACCTCCACCTCCTCCTAACACGTGGAACTGAAGCTGAACATCTGGTTGTGTTTCCACAGAACGCTTTTATCAGACCACCAATCAATCACTTTGGAATTTGGACTGATCAACGACACTCCACTCAGGAAAACTGTGGTTTCCAGATGTTTGTCTGATCAGGCCACACCTGGATTTAAGGAAGTGGTTCCATTGGTGCTAAATTCAGTGTCATGTCCCACTGTAACAGAGGACGCTGTTGTCTACTTTAGTCCCAGTGGTGTGAAAAATGCAACCCGCGTCGTCTCAGGTTTCCTGCGACCTTCCTGTCGCATCCTGATTTTGTCACTGTGCTGCCTGTCAGGCTGTCTTTGGGCTGTGAGAGCTGCTGAGTCTTGTCTCAATAAAGTTTGGGCCTCTGCCTTGAGGTCAGTCTCCTGTTGATGTCCCCAGACGCCACTCCACTCCTTTTGTTCTCACAGTTCCATGTGGATGATCTCAGGTGAGTTAATCTCTGCTTGGGAACTCCCACCAACCGGGAACCCTGACGTGAAGTGAGCAGGCGCCACCGTGTAATAAACAACTTGTACCGCCATCTTGACATCTTTTCATCGATCTTAGGGTGTGTTTCCACTGGATCGCTTTGGCTCGGTGCGGCTCAGTACGGGTGCGTTCCCACCAGCACTGGTACCACGTCAGCATGGGTGGACTCACCAGCCGAGAGACACACACACACATGCACGCACATGCAAACATACACACACGGACCTACACACACACACACACACACACACACACACACACACACACACACACGAACACGCAAACACACACACACGAACCTACACACACACGCAAACATACACACACAAACCTACACACACACACGAACCTACACACAGACATGCACACACAAACATACACACATGAACCTACACACACATACGCAAACATACACACATGAACCTACACACAGACACACACAGAGACACAAAAACACATAGATGCACAAACACACACAAACATACACAGAAACACAAACACACAAACATACACAGAAACACACACACACACACACAGACACTTGTCCACTCTCATCTAGTAAATGAGGTTTGTTGGTGGGACGGCGTATGGGTTAGGGTTGCCCCCCATCAAGAAGGTTGTGGGTGGAGCCCCGGCTGCAGCACGGGGTCTTTCTGGGTGAGTCTCCATGTTCTCCCTGTTCCTGCTGGGTTCTCTCTGGTACTCCAGCTTCCTCCACAGTCCAAAGACATCAAGAGGGGACGAGGCTGATTGATACTCTAAATTGACCGTAGGCGTGGCTGGGAGAGCCAATGGTTGTCTGTCTCTATGTGTTGGCCCTGCCATGGACTGGTGACCTGTCCAGGGGGAAGGCTGCTGGGATAGGCTCAACCTCCACCACCCTCAACAGGAGAATAGGGAGAAGATGGAGGGATGGATGATGGAGGGAGGGAGAGAGGGATGATGGATGGTGAAACGGCAGGTAGACCCCCCCACAGGACCCCTTTCTTTCTGCTCTGCTGAGCAGAGACCATGAGCTCATCTCACCATAGATGAATGAATACCTCACATCACTCACTCACTCACTCACTCATTCACTCATTTGTGGTATATGGATGTTTCCATACAGGTGCTGGCCTTCTGTAGTCCTCTGACTGCCTGGAGCTCTGTTGGAACGTGTGTGTGTGTTTGTGTGTGTGTGTGTGGGGGGGTCAATAAGGTTGTGTGGGGGTGTACTCACATGTCAACTCTGGGACCTGCTCCTTCCAGTTGCCAGCGACTTTGAATCCATGGCCCTGACAAAGGTATGATTCCTGCTGCAAGTGATGTGGATCTGTGGCCTGTCCCATTTTGCTTTCATAGCAACATTCAGTTGGATGGGATCAGTTATGTATGGGTTAGGGTTGGGGTGAAGTGTTGGGGTTGGGGTTCATAGAATTTTAATGACCTTATGGTGCACTGGCCTACTGAGCTGCAATGGGAGTGGGTGGGGGAAAAAAGATTTGGGGAGCATGGAGAGCGTGCCTGGGGAACTGAACCCTGGTCTATGGGTTGGCAGACCCGGATTCTAACCTCTAGACTGTGTAGTCTGACAACTAGTGAAGGAAGGAAGGGTGTGAAAATCATTGAAAAGACAAAATAAAAAACCAAAGAAAAAATAAAAATAAAAACCAGGAAAAAGGGAGGGAGGGAGGAAAAATTAAAAAAAACAGTTGGGTGGAACATTGCACTGTGGCAATGTCCAAGGGAGGGGGTTAGGGTTAGGAATGGGGGTTAGGAGGAGGAAAGAAATGAGGCTCTGCATCATAGGTGAGTGAGCCAGTGATGCAGAATCCGGGTTACTGTGGGTGATGTCCAATGGAGGTGGTCCTTATGGGTTTTAAACAGTTCCTGTGGTTAGGGTTTAGGGTTAGGGTTAGGGTTGGGTGTTTGGGTTAGGGTTAGGGTTGAAGGGTTGATGCCCTCTCCCACCTAAGTGGGAAGGGTTAGCACACCTGTGGTAGCTGCATTTCCCTAAGTGCATAAATCATGACGCTGTTTTGAAAGAGGACCCATTTGTCTGATGACAGCGGTCGGATGTTGTTGGAAAAGTCTGACCAGGTGCGTCTTCTCCCCGCTGGATTTTCTGGCGTGGGGTCAAACAGGCACCCCCTCCGTTGGTGTATTCTCCTTGTGGGTAAAACGGCTTTAAAAGCCCACTCTATCACCACGATAAGACACATTGCAATCTGTTAGCGTGCATATTAAGACACTTCTTCCCTGCCTTAACGCTGGAAGTTACAACAGGTGCGTTTATGGTGGAGTTAGTGCATGGAGACTGGAGTACTAGTATTTGCGCACACACACACACACACATAAACACACACACACACACACACACCGTCTACACTTAGAGGGCAGCGGTGCAGGTAACTGGCTGTGGTGGGTTGTTGCATCACAGCTAGGAGGTGTTGTTTGTTCAGCCCAGTGCACCAACAGCAGTTGCTAGGTGATTTATTTTATTTCTTTTTTCATACAACATGTTTACATTATTACCAGGACTCAAGTACTGTTCTGGTACCAGGGACATGGTCAGTCTAGTTCTGTGTTCCTCCCTCCTTCATCAGATTCATGTTTCCATTTTGTGACTAGTTAGTTCAGTAACTAGCTCTCAACAGGTAAATGATGCATTGCTAGCATACCTTTTATTTTGGTGAATCTGCATTTTGTTACATTGTTTTTGTTGCTTGCTAGCCTGGGCTTTAGTCAGAACACTAACTTTGAGTCACAAATGGTAACATCCCCAACCTCAGGACATGGATACACCTACCCCAGCGATGTTGTTTCTCATGACAAAGCCAACACTATCAATAGGA
The DNA here is from genome assembly GCF_037954235.1 of Aulostomus chinensis. NCBI lineage: Eukaryota > Metazoa > Chordata > Actinopteri > Syngnathiformes > Aulostomidae > Aulostomus > Aulostomus chinensis. The sequence continues at coordinate 6,844,078 of NC_141342.1, forward strand.
AAGCAGGAACTGACAGCTTCTGGGAAGACACCATAAACCAGGTTAGACTTCCCATGGGTGCGGTGAAGAGAAGCAGGTACCAAACTCATCCCCAACCCTCCTCAATCTGGTAGTGTCTACTCTCAGCCCAGTGATACCCGAACACTGCCATACTCACTGAAATGGTAGATACTACCAGAGTTGAAGGTAAGGATCCAGTTAACCCAGTCAAAAAGAAGATGAGTCGTCTATACTAAAATGTCAACTTCCTTATGCCAAGTAAATTCATAAGTCAAGTCAGGTCAGGTTTATTAGTGTGTCACCAAACCCCAACCAAAGTTCTCTCCTGACTCTGTCCAAGTAGAGCAGGTCCAGCACCTCCCTCCTTCAATGAACCTCCACCCAACAATTCTCCATCAGCAAGCACATCCTGCAACAGCAGCCACCAGAACCTTCCTTTACCAGCAGGAAGGTGGAGCAGATCCAGGATCAGTGGGGACGGAGAGAGAGCAGGAGAGCAGGACAGAGACAAAGACAGAGAATGGAGGAAGACAGCGAGACAGAAGGAGAGAGAGGGACAGTGATAAAGAGGGAGAGAAAGGAGGAGAGACTGATGGACAGAGACAAAGACAGAATGGAGGAAGACAGAGAGACAGAAGGAAAGAGAGGGACAGAGATAAAGAGGGAGAGAAAGGAGGAGAGACTGATGGACAGAGACAAAGACAGAGAATGGAGGAAGACAGAGAGACAGAAGGAGAGAGAGACAGAGATAAAGAGAGAGAGAAAGGAGGAGAGACTGATGGATAGAGACAAAGACAGAGAATGGAGGAAGACAGAGAGACAGAAGGAAAGAGAGGGACAGAGATAAAGAGGGAGAGAAAGGAGGAGAAACTGATGGACAGACGGGGACGTGAGCAGGTGGAGCTACGGGTGGCAGCTGGAGCCTCTTCAGGTCTGCAGCCTCCTCCAGCAGCACCAGGATCTGGGATGAGGGGAGCCTGAAGACTCTGGAGAAGAAGACGAAAAGCAGCAGAGCAGCAGTGCACCAGCAGGGGGAGCTGCTCACAACAGCGTTTACATTACAGACATAAAAAAAATCTTTCCTGTGTGTGTAGCTGCTGAGGGGTGTTGCTGTTCCAGCATCCTCCGGAGGAAGCACAGGCATCGAGGCTTCAGTTTCTACTCTAAGACTAAGAAATTAGGCTTGAATGCATCGTTGAGCCTCATAGATTTTCCTCATTGGCTCCCCTGCAGCTTGTGGAGAGGAAGACGCACCAGGCAGCTCCCTCTCCTCCTCCCTCTTTACAGTATCTCTTTTCTTCTTTCACTCCTGTGAGCTTCCGATTGATTAGGAAGGAGATGTAAACCCGTGCCATCTGGGATCACCTCGGGATGGACGGAGTTGTGGAGAAGCAGATGAAAAGGGAAGGAAGGCAGTGGAGGACAACATCTTTGCTGCCTCCTTAATCTATCATCAGAAACTTTTGTTTCATGTGTTTGGTATTTTAACAAATCTACGCCTGAAAAGTGACTGGTCCTCAACATTTGTTGAGTTATGGTTTCAGGATTAGAACATGGAGGCTTTGCCCTGTCTCGTGGATCTACTTTTAAAACATCTGTGGTACTACAGGTAATATGTAACTGCTTATGATCTTAGTCTTATCAACCGCAGCAATGTTGGAATTAGCATTGAAGAAGTCTAGTCCCAAGGATCTGGTTTAATCTCAGCATTACGTCGACAGCCATGATGACAGCAGCACTTTGAAGACTGCAGAGGTCAAATCAGAGGTCGTAATGAAACTGTCCAGCAGAGTTCACGTACCCACTGACTCTGGAAAGAAAACATTGTCGGCCTCTCTAACTCATTTCTCCACTGACAGGATGACCTCACCTGTGGCCCCAGGAGAAGAAGCCCTCACTCCGATGATCCCAATCATCCCAAGGTCACGGCCCTTTTTCACATCATTATCCCCCCTCTGTCATCCGGCGCTCTCCCCATCTCCCACAGGAAGTCCCAGCAGCTGCCAGTGAGTGATGGAGGCGGAGGGCCTGTCATTACGCTGCCACAGTAAACTTTGGTGAGGGTGTGACAGGCTCCAACACACTGAGGTTACCGCCGTGATCTGACTTGTCTAAGTGGAGAAAAGCTGGAGGTCCTCAGGGAACTGAGGGCAGCTGAAAGCTCAAAGTTTTTTCCAGTTGGCTGTCCAAGTTGAAGTGAATGTGTAAGGCAGCCCTGATGAAGGCGGTGCTGTAGTTAAAACAACTCACCTGTCAAAAATACATTACCTGATCCTTCTGGGGTCTGATGCAATGAGTCATTTTGATTTTTCTCGACAATTCTATAATTTCTGCGTCCAGAGACACGTCAGCATGGCAGCAGTGTGGCGAGCAAGACAGCCGCAAACAGGTGAGGGCTTATAAAGCAGGAGTGATCAAGCCAGAGACCTGCCGAAGAGCTGGGAACTCCAGGGTTCCAGTTCAGTCTCCTCAGTGGTCCACATCCCACCTGGCTCATCCATTCTCAGCCTTCAAAATTACAGTAATTCATAAGAAACCATCTGAGTCTCCCAGCCTGCTTCCACCATCACGAGGGCTGTGGTTCTCCATCTCCATCTCCATCTCTAGTTCCCATCAGCCTCCGGACTCACAACTGGCAGCCCGTCTCAGTATCACCATTCTTCAGCGAGGTCCACCGATAACCATCCTCCTCATACCTCCAGTTGGACTACGCACAAACTTCAAAACTGACTCAAAGAAAACGAGAGTTGCTTCTGCAGGCCAGTGTTACCGCTGCACTACAGGGTCACAAACCCTGCAGAGCAAGACTGGACTTCAACCTCTTCCCAGCAGCATCAGACGTGTCCTACATCCAGAGCATCTGGTCATTCAACTACAGCTTTAGGTGCGGCTTCTCCACCACTTGCTCTCATCCCAGTGGCCAAGCAGCACATTCACCCAGTCAACCACAAATGCTCCCACTTGCCATCCTAAAACTTCCATCCCTTGTCCTTCATCAGTTCTCACCAGTCTGTGCATCAAGTTTGCAATGAGAACTACAGTACATACCTCCGCAGCTCATCTTGCTCTCTGTTCAAGAACCGCCTGACTGGAGGGATTCTGGCTCTCAGGAATCAGAGTTCCTTTATGCTTTTTCCCTCCTGCTGCCAAGTATTAGATACTTGCCAGATTCCTCAGTCTGACCTGCAACAGTTTCTACCAATTCCACACCCATTTTGCCTCTGGAACTGCCATCCATCTTTGACAGTTTCAAGATAATAATGACTCAGCAGATATTGGCCTGTACTTCCCCATCCTAGCACTACTAGCACCAGGTTGCCGGTTTATTTTCTCATCTGTCCCGGCAGCCTTGCCTGCTTGTCACTGCCACCATGTTGGCACACGCATCCAGCAGCTGGTCACCCACCAGCCACCCAGACCGGTCCTACTGGGTGAGGCCTCACTGGTGACTCTGATGTGATTCGGGATGTTGACTCTACCACACGGCCAACCAAGTACCAATACGCTTCTCATTATCAAACCTGGTATAGCTGGGAAATGTTTGTGGTTGGTTTCCCAGTTCAGACAGAAACCTGCCCGAATCAATTCTCTCACCTCTCCCCCTGCACAATAGTGGCCTCAACACTTGAGGGGTCGCAGATCCCGACTACAACCATGAGTCGTTATGCTTCTCAAGCCTGCCTGGGACCAAAACTTAGAATACGTAGATGATGATGGCTCCAAGTCATTGTATGCACCAGCACCAGCTCATCTGTGTTGTAATCAGGAGCTCAATGCTCAGTTCTGAGTCTCTCATGATAAACGAGGGCCAATGCCTCTGGTCTACTGCTGTTCCTGTTTTGAACAGCAGTCCATTCTTTAGAGGAGTAAACCATCAAAAGCCTCCAGCTAACAAGGACCATCACAGCAACATGTGAACCATGGTTGTATACAATTTAAACACACACACAACTTGGTTTCCCATCCAGATGTTATGGGTGGATACACCGTCAGGTCTGGGCCCTTGGACTAGTTGCACTGTGGCCATGTGGAAGGAGGATCAGAGCATCAGTGCCGGATCTGCCAGACTGTGTGATGATACTTTCACCATTTGATGATACAAGTGCGTTTAAATGCATCAGCACTTTGAATAAATCACCACTATCTGTCTTTTATAGCAGCCCTTTCCTTTACTGCTGCTCTTCCTCTGTGTCTAAGTGTGTTTTAGTCTGAAACTGTGTCTGTTTCTGAATGTGGTCTACACCCGGATCTGTGGACAGTATTTGGCTTCCATGGAAGCTGGGCGTGTGCGGAACTGATGCTGATCATGATGATGATCTCATGATGCTCGTTACGATTCTACACAGCTACCTTCTATTGTATCTTGTATTTTATTTAAATGTGAGGCTGCCTAACACCATGATCTGACGGTCTGTGGTTTCTGTGTATGCAAGTGTCTATAATGGAAGGGACACCACAAGGTTCTGATCTCAACAGTGCCTGGAGGACTTCTGAATCTGAATGAAGAGACAAAATAATTGTTTGTTTTCAAGATTTATTACAATTTTCCCACCGTTAAATCAGTGGGGCAACACGGCGAGTAAAAAGATTTTCAGCATCATACAGATTTTCTTTCAGTTGCACGTTCAGTCAGATCTGGTGAAATCATTCATGTGGGGAGACAAGTGCATATTTCACCGTGATGGCAAACCATACACACACATGCGCTTTGCCTGTCGGCTGCTTGGAGCTGCAACACAAACAACACAAACAGATCAGTTGGCTACTCACCAAGACGCTACCCTTTAATCTCATAAGCAACATTTTATATGAATATTAATTACATCACTATTCATTTGACAACTGCTTACTTTTCTTGGTTTTTGTTCCTCAGTGTTTTTGACCAACCTAACCTTGTCAACATTTAACGTTTTGACAACAACTTTGTGTTGAGCAATTATGTGCGATATAAATACTGAATGTAACAAAGTTTCATTTGAAATGATTGCTGGTAAAGTCACCGAATTCTAACAATCACGTTGAAACCTTGTTGAAACGATGGTCACACATCTGTGTATGTGCATCCTCTCCGTCTCAGCTTGTGACTGTGGACACGAAGCTTTACGGAGGTGGATGTGAACTGGGGGCCAATTAAGCTCAGAGTGAGCACACACAGTTGGATATGATGTTTCTTGAACCCTCATCATTCAGTTATGAAGAGAATATTTTGATTATTAGGATACTTCATCTAGACAGCATGCCTGTTCTTTATTTTCACCAAGGCTGATCTCTGTAAGAGCCAAACTGCTGTTTGGAGATGTTCTATTTTCCACTGACAGCAAAAGTTTACTGAAGGAAAGATTTCAAAACTGCTTCAAAAATTAGATCCGGATATCAAATTTGGAGATTTTCTCCATGAAAAATACCATAAAATGAAAATGTCCTATTTTTTATAAACACATGAGAATTGACAGCAGCCGTTCACACTGACATTCCCTGCTCAGTTGCTGCTGGATGAAGACCCAGCTGGGTCAGAAGTGGAGGCCAGTCTGAAGATGCAGTCCAGCCAGTTTGGTGTTGGAGGAGAAAGTTTCATATGGACTCAAAAGAGTGATGGACCTCAACCCTGCTGCCAGCTGATGGAACTGACGTACAGCTGATTTGTTCAGGTTTGTTAAAATGACTACTGACCTACAAAAGTAAGAGGAAGTATCACTTATGACCAGACCTCTGTGACAAGTCTAGTTAATGTTCATGTGTGGGAACATGGCTTTCCTCAGAAAAAGAGGAAAAGACAATAAAGGTAGGACAGCCAGCAAGAGTACCCGGCAGTGCTGAACAGGCCCAGGCTTCTGGCGCGCGTCAGAGGAAGCAGCAGCTCTGACCTCACATTGGAGGTTCTGAATTAACAGAACTGTTGAATCCAGCTTGTGTGGGCCAGTACTTGGTGCTGGATGTTGTTTTTGTCTTACATGGGCCTCATGTCTTGATATTCAAGTTAATGCATATGGAAGTCAGAATATTTAATAGTTCTAGGATGAATTTATAATAAAAATAATATTATAAACAATTTTAGTTTAGAAAGCACACCTGTGGGCAAACCTTGCAATAATTGTCGTGTGAATGAAATGTTGTACCTGTCAAATTTGGTTGTTCCAGTTGTTCAAGCAAACAAAGTTTCAATCTGCGTGAAAAGTTGGAAGTCAGCTAGCTGGTAATACTTGGCCTTCTCCGCCTGTGTCAGGGATTTCCACTGTGGACACATGAACAACAGTGTTAGCTGACACACACAGCTGGTTTGTCCACATGGAAAGGTATGAAAACAACACATTTTCTGATGCATACACACAGATACACAGTGAGTAGATTGTCTACCAGTGCAGGAAACAGAAAATCCTGGAATAAAGCAATGTTTTACCAGGCTACGTAACAGAGAGAGAGTCCACACACTTACCCTCTGTCCCAGCACTGCGTTCACCTCAGCATTATTTCTGATGTTCAACTCAGCCATGACCTTTTGCCTGTGCTCCTTCACATACAGCATGAAGGCGTTAGGTGGTCTCTTAATGTAGGGCCGGTCTTCATCCTGCTGGTCTTCAGCCTTCCTCTCTCTACAGAGATACAGAGGGAACACGGGAGGGCTCATTACCACTGGAGGGGAGAGGTGTTTAGAAAGCAACAGAATCTGTAACAAGCTACGAGTATATTATACATCACCGTTGATACACTTCACCGTCTGCTGAGTTTTTGTTTGTTGCGCCCCAAAAAAGCTTGGTTACAACAACTTTTCTCAGGAATTGCAACTACCTTTGTGGGACTTTTCAGAGTTTTTCTGCAGTAAAATTGTAGTCGCTGGCAAAATTTGCAACTTAGTGCAAAAAAAATGCAATTTACATTCATCTGAAAATGATGATTGATGCAATGGCAGAACTGAAATTCACCGGAGGGACTGAGTTTGTATGAGTTGTACGTTAAAACAAGGCAAAGACAGCAATTCTGACTGGATTCTTCCAGAGCAGATAAATACACTAGAACCCCGAGTGAGACCGCTGCTGCAGGCTCAACAGACGCTGAGCATGATGACATTGTGAGCGTATTTGGGTTCGTCCATGTTTTGGACCACTGCTGCCGATCAAGCGTCAGCCACAAATGAAAGTACTTTTTGTCTGATGAAACCAATCTTACTTTGACGTGGAGGTGTTCGGCGGCAGAATAGCAGACGTGGACGGAGCTGCGACTTTATACACCACCTCTCCAGCTCCTTGGTGTTTTAACACTAAAGAAATGTCTGTGCCGACTTGAGCCCCCCGTGGCAGGTGATGGTGGTCACCCACAGACTGCTGTGACCTCACTGCTGTGTGATGCCTTTCACGCTCCATAAGCACACACATCCTCTTTGCCTGTTGGGGTGCTTCAGGTGTAGCTGCTGCAATACAACAACAAACACAGATCAGGGGGCGACTCACACTAACATGCTGCTGTAAACCTGCAAGTAACATCTCCTATCCCTCCATCAGCTCAAAAACTGTTCCTCCAATTGTTGTCAAACTTGGGTTGTGCATTGCTTGTGCCCAAAACAAGAGCAGTGTTATAATAACGTAATTCAGATGAGCAGTTCCCAGATTCTGGTGCCAGCTTTCTGAGTTTTTTCTGTCAGCACACACTGGCATTTGTTGGATTGGTGATAGAATCAGAATTCTGCAATGGTAGGGTGACTTAACTGACAATCGAGACACTGCACAAACTTTAATGCCGCCTGCCCTTATATGGTGATCAAAGCAGATTAGTCAGAGAGGTAGTCTGATGTTGCAAAACCCACTAACCCTAAAACAATGGGCACTGCACAAGATTTTATCCAAATTATGACTCTCATCATTATATGAATACTTAAAGAAGTGACTTCAGGGTCCACTGGTCAAGAGCATGTTAAAAGCCAGCCTGGAAGAACTGGAGGTTGCACTATCTGCCCAACCCTCCTTACCACAACCTAAGAGTATACAGAACCTTTTCAGGAAGGCTTACCATTATGAAGCCTCTAAAATTGGCAAACACCGTCTAAGTCACTCATTTTCAAACAAGGGAACCACACCAGCCCGATCTGTCCACTCCTTCTGTACTACCCCTGACTTTTGGGCATTGCTGGGGAGGTGTGTTATCCCTGAGATCTCCTCAACACACAGACGCTTCTGGCCTGGCAGTGTAACTGCAGAATTGTGTGACTACGTCAGTGAATTGCTACAGGTTGAGGTCAATGCCCTGTCCTCCTCCAGGCCTTGTCTCTCCTGGCACGAGGGGTAGATTATTCAGGTTCAGAAATTACTTGAAGTACTCCCTCCACCACCACCATTTACTTCCTCAGTTGAGGTAAACATTGCCATATTCTTGGTATACACAGCTTAGATGGTTCTCCTCTGAAATGTTACACTGTTTCAACGAATTACTGGTCCTGGCCCAAAGTCTTTCTCCAACACTTCTCAGAACTCTTCCCACACCCCTGCTTGGTCTCAGTCACAACTGAGGATGTCATCTTCTGGGATTGTCTATCCCTTGCAACTGCCTCCAGGGTCCCCCATGATAAGATATCCTAGAGGGCTTGCTTCTTCAGTTGGAATGCTTTCCTGACTACCAGTGTCCCCCAAAAGGTTTGAGGGTTACCACCCTTTAGGCGACAGCTGTGCTTCAGCAACAGACACTTCGAACAGTGACCTCTCTGGCTTTATGCAGGGATGCCAGAAAAGCTATGCAACCGTAAGGAATTTAAGGCCATCTAAAGAGCAGCTTCCACCAGATGTTCCCTGATTCCGAGCACTATACCCTTGAGGGCTTGATAGGTTTTGGGTTACTCCAGAGAAGAATACAGTCCAACCCTTATTCAGGAGTTTGGTTTCAGAGTGGAGGGTATGTGTGTGCATAACCCTCATTAGACATACACAGTAGTACTTTACCTCCCAGAGTGTGTTGAGTGTCTAACATAAACCTGAACTGAAGAAATGTGCCAGAAAGTCAAGTTGGCAAACCATATCCACCAGGACAGCACACCAAGGGACCAGTGGGTCCCATCTCCACCAGAACATCAGAGCACCCAGATGGAGTGATGTGACCATGTATTGCAGGGTGCCCCATGTTTTTGAGATTACCTTTTTCATTTTTCAACATCACAAGATTTGCCAGTCAAGAAATCCTCAGCCCTGTCTAGTGATGAGTTGCATTTAAAATGCTGTTACACAGCACAAATATTTTACATCTAAGAAAAGGGAGTGATTACCTGTTTAATCACATCTTTTGCACTGGGCGGAGGATGCTAATTTCTCATTATAAGGGGTGTAGACGCTGGTGGCAAAGCTCAGGCAGGTGGAGAGGTGCTCATCTGTCAAGGTGCTTCTAACCTTTGCCTTAATGGTTTTCATTTGGGATAAGGCAGATTCATCGGGGTAAGTGGAACCAAACAGGGTGACAGGCAAAAGGCACATCTCCTTAAGTTAGGATACTTCTCCTCTGAGAGCAGGCACCAGAATTCACCCTTAATGTCTGCAGATTTCCTGGATTTCATCTGAGCATCATTCTGAAGGGTGACAATTTCATTCTCAATGGCAGTAGTATCCAGGTGGAAAAGGACTCCCACTTCTGAGGCAAGGTCATTTACACCAGTGTCTGTGCCAAATGGCAAACACTTGTGTGTGGCAACTGGCTCCACTGATGCCAAATCTGCGAGATGTTTTTAAAAGTCAGATGCAATGCTCAATGTAATGGGCACTGTCAGGCTGAGCTGCATCTTTGCCCTGACCCTGAAGTTCTGCATGCATGCCTGCAAAGTAGCCCAGGTTCTGATGCTGCAGCTCGGTTGAAAGCAGCTGTGGCTGACAGTGTTGACACAGCTCTCAACACGCTCCAGCACTCAAGCCTAGACCTAAGTGGGCCAGAGGGTGTTCATGGTGGTTTGTGGTTCTGACTTCAGTGCAACCTTTGTTTTGTGTGTCTGGGGCATCACATTGGATGTAATAAGGCACTGGGAAACAGAATTGACAAACTGTATGGTGGAGGGCTTTGGCACTGAGGACGGGTTGAGTTAGCATTCAGTCCTAGATCGAAAGACCCAGGACTGACTGCTAACTCAACCCGTCCCCAGTGCCAAAGCCTATTGTTATTAGTTTTTTTAGCAAGTGGAAAAAGAGCTTACGTAAAACTACTGCATAACGAGATATAATGTTGGATATGATCCCTCGTGGTGACAAGTCATCCTCTTACATCACATTTGAATAAAAATGTTGTCTTACCTATCATAGACGCCCTGGTGGCAGCTGTTCTCTTCTTCTTTCTTCCCTGCTCAAAAACACATTCCATCTAATATTAGACTTGAGTCGGTATGAAAATTTCCAAACAAGTTTTATCGTAAGCCAAACCAGACCAGTATACCAGGATGTGACCACTAGATGTTGCACTCCAGTCTGCCAAAATGGCTCCTGACAGTAAGAGCTGACGCATGAGCTTCAAGAGCAGCACTACAAAAGGGAGGATGACTTAACTGATTGGCACAAAGTGTATTTATTTCGCACGACAACTTTTTAAATTAACTTTACTTCTTCTCAACAGTCCAAAAAAAATTTAAATGAATAAAACCTGCAGAACTCTTGTTTCCTCCTCAAAATATAAATTTAAAATAAATAGGATACAGAATACAACACCGTTAATTTTAGAAAATGTCAAAAAGGCTTCAGTTCATATGCAATGGCAGTATAAAAATAAATTTTGATGTCGTGCAACGACTTAAACAGCAAAATATCAAACAAAAAAAAATAGGCCTACAACGGTTTAAGAGCTTGAAAACGTAGCCTATGAGACCATCAAAACAGCTGCAGCAACCGACAATCATTGGTGCAACACAAGACATTACATCTAAAAAAAACCTGTAAATAGAAATAGAAAAAAACATAGTAGGGTCTTCGCCCATTGCGAGCTGAGTGCATGCAAAGATAAAAAGTAAATAAATGAATGCCATCATGCCTGCATGGCATGAAGGCTCGGAGTCAGTTTGTTAGGCTACAAATTTTTTGCCAGAAAAACCAGCTTGTTCACTTTTGCTGGCATCATAAGTGACTCAGATGTTGCCTGCGGTCCTTAACAGACCCCCTGAGGGAGTGCTAGTTGCGTAAGTACACATGTACTTGTGTACTGCATTTGCTAGCAATGGGAAGAAACACTCTTCTGTCCTCCTATATCTTAACAGGTTGGATTTTTTTTCAGTCTTTCCCTCCTGCGCGTTAATTACAAGTTCTGCTGCAATTTTCTCCTCTATCGTTTTGCAAATGACAGCTGTAGATTTAACATTGAGAAGGCTTCCCACAGTTTTCTTTTTTGCAGGTGGCTTTGGGGCCGCTTTACCCCCCCGCATTTTGATGCAGACTTCTGGGAAATGACTCTCACGACACCTTGGATCAATAAAAGTGGCCATGTGCATCAAACTTTTGACAGAGTTACTGCCATGTTTGTCCTCAGGTCCTGACACAATTCCAGCTTTTAAAAACTTGGTGAGGTCAGTAGCCTAAAGAACAGGGGTCTTGACCTTGCACCGTGTGTGTGTAAATCTCCTTGCGCACATCACCCCCACCCACTTCTGATCTTCTCTGCACTCTTTTCTGCAGTAGCAGCCCTGACCAGAGACTACAGCCTAAGCTTTAGACGAAATAATGCACAGGGTCCGGCTGTCATTCGTTTTCTTTCGTAGTCTAATCAAAATTATAAAGTGCTGATCATGCTACACATACTTCTTCTACCATCAAAGTCCTCAACAACCAGGCTCCTTCATCCCTGACAGAGCTCCTAGTCCCCTATGATCCAGCTAGAACCCTTCACTCCCAGGATGCAGGGTTCCTGCTGGTTCCTAGAGTTCTAACAGTAGAATGGAGCCAGAGCCTTCAGCTATCAGGTTCCCCTCCTGTGGAACCGTCTCCCAGTTTCAGTCCAGGACCCAGACCCCCTCTCTAGGTTTAAGAGCAGACTTAAGACCTTCCTTGTTGATCAGGCTTATAGTCAGGACTGCTTAGGCTGGCCCTTAGATCTGCTGCTATAGGCTCAGACTGCTGGGGACCTCCCATGATGCACTGGGCTTCTCTCTCCTCCTCCTGTCCTCATACGTGTTACTAACTCCTCTTCTTCTCCCCTCATCCCAGATCCTGGTGCTGCTGGAGGAGGCTCCAGACCTGAAGAGGCTCCAGCTGCCACCCGTAGCTCCACCTGCTCACGTCCCCATCTGTCCATCAGTCTCTCCTCCTTTCTCTCTCTTTATCTCTGTCCCTCTCTCTCCTTCTGTCTCTCTGTCTTCCTCCATTCTCTGTCTTTGTCTCTATCCATCAGTCTCTCCTCCTTTCTCTCTCTCTTTATCTCCGTCCCTCCCTGTCTACCTCCATTCTCTGTATTGTCTCTGTCCATCAGTCTCTCCTCCTTTCTCTCTTTATCTCTGTCCCTCTCTTTCCTTCTGTCTTCCTCCATTCTCTGTCTTTGTCTCTGTCCATCAGTCCCTCCTCCTTTCTCTCTCTCTTTATCTCTGTCCCTCTCTTTCCTTCTGTCTCTCTGTCTTCCTCCATTCTCTGTCTTTGTCTCTGTCCTGCTCTCCTGCTCTCTCTCCGTCCCCACTGATCCTGGATCTGCTCCACCTTCCTGCCTGGTAAAGGAAGGTTCTGGTGGCTGCTGTTGCAGGATGTGCTTGCTGATGGAGAATTGTTGGGTGGAGGTTCATTGAAGGAGGGAGGTGCTGGACCTGCTCTACTCGGACAGAGTCAGGAGAGAACTTTGGTTGGGGTTTGGAGACACACTAATAAACCTGACCTGACTTCACTTTTCTTATTGTTAATATAATAAGAGTAAGACTTTTGTGTGTTGATGGGGTGTTTAGTGTCAGTGCATGAGGCATGTTTTCAATTCACCAGGATCTTTCATAATTCGAAGAATGCCGGTTTACCTGTTTTGCATACAATTAAGCTGGTTGAAGCCCTCACACTGGATTGCACCAGTACAACCGAAGAGCGATCCAGATCTATCTGATATCAGCTGATTAAAGTGAAACTTGACTTTGTTTCACCAGCTGGAGTGTCATATCATGAAAGTGTGTGTAGAAAGTGAGCCTGTTGGACTCACATAATTGTCCCTGCCAGACCAGTCAGGGTGCTGCTGGCCATGGAGTCGACTCTCTGCATCAGCTAGGTTGTAGTACTTGGTCTTCTCTGCCTGCGTCAAGGACTTCCACTGTGGACACATGACAATATTGTTAGCGCACACGCACGCACACACACACACACACACACACACACACACACACACACACACACACGTCATGGTGTGAACTAGAGGACTGTTTTTCAAACAGGTAAATGCTTTTGAATATCATAATTGTTGGACTATTGGTGGAGTAAACACTGTGGGGAATAAACATGCTTAACTTGCAACAGTGGATAAAGGATTGCTTTGGCAAAAGGTACAAGAATGTCCTTGGAATGAAATAATGTTGAGACAAGGGTGTTTGCATGTGTAAAACCTGTGCCCAGTATAAAGGGCATACGGTCCCATATACCTGAAGAAGCCCATGCAGCCCGTTACGTCCATTTTTTTTTAGAACCAGGAAACAACACACGAACACAGTTATAGTACCAACCAACAACTCCCAGTTTATTTTGTTCCCTCCAACTCTCCCAGACCAGGCTCAATTAGTCCACTCCTGAACTCCTAGCTAGGCATCACACAATGAAAGCTGCACAACAGAACAGTGCTGACTTAGATGAACTAGTGCTATGCCTGCAGCATAATAGAACCATGCACCATACAAAAGTGAAGCAGTGTTAAACAGTGTCCAAAGACAACACGGTCCAGCATCGTAACAACTGGGCAGCAATACTCCCAAAGACAGGAATGTTCGGAGGCCATTATGACCTCATCTGCAAGCTGCAGCACAAGCAATGGTGAACACCCCAGCAACTCCAAATTGCACCCAAAGACATTCAAACACAAGGAGTCCTAAAGGTTAGCCCAAAGAAATGCTGAAATTGCCAAGGAAGGCCAGAATAGATGGCATTGAGATCATAAACAAAGGTGAGGAAAGGGCTCTTGGCACAGGGCTGCATCATGCTAAGCTAGAGCTAACGCTGACACTGCATTGCCTAACTTTACCCAGCATTTTCCTTGCTAATGTCTGGTCTCTGGTGAATAAAATGGACAAACTCTGACACTGCATCACTAACAAAAAATGGATTATGGACTCTAACATCATGATTTTTGTGCAGGCGTGGCTAAACAGCCACTTTCTGGACAGTACCAGAGTCCACACTTCGTGCTGACAGCACTGCATATGAATCTGGGAAGACCAAGGGTGGAGGTCTGTGCATTTATATAACCTAAGCTTGGTGAACAAACTGTTATCACCAAGGGAAACTGCTCACCTAATGTGGGGTTCCTAAAGTTAAATGTTGACCTTTTATCTCCTAAGAGAGCTCACATTAATCGTAGTTACTGCTGTACTTCTTGCAGCCATTAGCAAACTGTAGACATTACATCTAGCGGCTGCTTTTATTGTTGTGGGTGACTTTAATCACTCCAACTTGAAGACGGACCTCCCCAGATTTCATCAGCATCTTCCTTGTCACACCAGAAGAAACATGGTTCTGGACCTGGTGTATGCTAGCACAGCTGGGGCTTACAAAGCTACACCCTTCCCCCACATAGGACAGTCAGACCACCTGTCTTTGTTTCTCTCTTCTAAGAACCATCTATCCAAAGTGTGAAACCCACCATGGGGACAATAAAAGTGTGGCCAGGGGGGACAGACTCTGTGCTGAAGGACTAATTCTAACACATAGACTGGAATATGTTTGCCATTCAGGCAACCTGCCACTCCCAGGCACACACTGAAAGCTACGCTTCCTCTGTAATGGACTCCATCTCAACCACCATATACAGCAAACAAGTGCACAGCACATATGTAATTATTAAGTTTTCAGATGACACCACTGTGTAGTGAGACTGTTACCAAATGGGGATGAGTCCTACAGAGCTGAGCTCCCTGTACTCACTGACAGAATGGTAGTCAATCTACACCTCCAAAAGAAAAGAACTGATAATTTCAGGAAACAGAGGAAAACCTGTTGCTTTATCCATCAAACTTGTTGTGGTAGAGAGGGTTACTGACTTTAAATTCTCAGGCATGTACATCACCCAGGACTGTTACCATAACCTCTGGTGAAGAAGGCACTTCGGAAGTCCAACTGTTCTCCGCTGTCCTATCACTGTTCTGTTGAAAGCATACTTCCCTGTGGTATCTTTGTGGCTCAAACTTGCTGTACTGCAGCTAACAAAAAAATCTCTCCAGATGTTGTGTATCATTTTTATTATCAATGTACATATCACTGAGGCGTTGCACTGAAATTTCCTTTGCATCATGTGCAATTACAGTAAAGGGGGTGATGGGCTTGTAGTCAGTGCTGACCTGAATGCCTTGCCACATACATCAGGAGTCTGAGTTGGAGAAGTGCTCCTCAACCTTCAGCTTGATGCCTCACATAAGGTCAAGCCAGGGTGGACTGTAGGTTTGTGCATCTCTGGATCGGAAGGCACAGTTGTGGGCCTTCAGTAGCAGGAAATGGACATCCCTGTTCTTAGAGGGTTTCTGATTTGGGGTACCTGGTTTCTGGGGGGGGGGGGGGGGTGCTGCTGTCTTGAACTGAGCAAGATTTTTGACAATTGGTCAGCAGACCCACACAACCAGAATTCACAGTCATCAGTAAATAACAGTAAACACGTTCATATGAATATCCTACATTAAACACTGAATACTGAAAGTTAGATTTACTACTACTACTACTACTTACTAGTTAGAGTGACACTGCTAACATTGTATCACTATTCTCACAAGTGGCGTTAGTGTACATTTACAGTTAAATGCTACATTAGCGCTTACTTAGCACTGTTTTAGCAACAACAGAGTAGGTAACAACTGACACTACAGTCACACCATGCCGTCTAGAAAATGTATCCCCAAAGGTTACAGTTTACACTGAAGATGTGTTTCAACACAAAGCCAACATTCCTTGTTACTTAGCAATCCAAAAGAAATATAGTGAGTTCATCATCGACTTCATGTTCCACTCCACTAAGAACTGTCTCCAATTTGTAGAAGACACACTGATGTTTACCCTGGTCTTGCTTCATTTGAAATCATTCCTCTTCTGGACCTTGGTTTCTTTCAAGAGGGTTTGGTTTCCAAACCTGATAAAGACTGGCTTCCACAAGCTTCATCCATTGTGTTTACATTAGCAACCATAACTAACTAGCTAATGGACAAAGTAACTGGGTAACTTGGAGCAGCGGCTACATCCACCAGACTCGACTTCTTCGTCCTGCCAGCTGCGACATGCCAGAGGTTAAAGTGAGTCAGTATCATCCTCTAGTGGTGGAAGCTGTATTATAAGGAAGTGCTTGACTATTTAACAGTCTGTGCTTCTGCAATGCCATATACAGGCAACTTGGCATGCCACTGAAGCGGTTCCTTTGGAACACTGTTGATTGGGATGTTTCTTTTTTCAAAATAGAATTTTTGAAATCCTTTACAAATTGCACTTTTAAGAGACAGAGGGGTTTGATATGGAGCAGATCAACCCCATTTGGATTTGAGTGTGCCAAATCCATTCTTGGACACGGGATCATGCAGAGAAAAGATGCCAAGGAAGAGGAAGGATGAGAGCTATATGGCTTCCAGTGGTCAGGAACCAATTAAATCTACAACCATCTTAAGGTCCTCTGGCAATGGCACTGCTGGTGACCATGAGTTTACAAGTGGGAATTTGCTGACCAAGCTCATTGTCATCAATCCCTGGAGAGTGGACTCAAGCCTGACTGCAATCTTGTTCTGGATGAGCCTGGTATCAACTGTTGTGATTGGTGCCTGGCTCATGCTCGATGTAGCCTTGCCCTCTTCGAATGGACCAGCAAGACCCACCAGCCCAGGGACAACTCCACCACTGAGGCTGGATTCACCATTGCTGGCTGGCTGGCCTGGTACGGTCACATGCTGAAAGGGTCTCAAGCTGAAAAAAAAAAGACCCTGACAAATGTCCGCTTATGCTTTATTTGCAAAAAGTGAGTGATCTTTCTCTGTTTGTTACAGAGGGGCTTGCATTGGCTGTGGAGCTTCCCGGGAGCAGGCAGCCTATTTATGGGATCTGTGACTTGTGTTATACTGGGACACATGCTCTAAAAGGGGCTTCAGCCTCGTAGCAGCTCCAGGCATTTTCTGGAATAATATCACTCCTGTTCCTCTGCCACATCTTACATTTCCTGAGGAACCTGCCAAAACCCCATTGCTTTAGTGTCTTGTTACACTGCAGACAAAGACCTGTTTATGAAAATGTGATGATTTAGACAATAATAATAATAAAAAAGGGGCAGCGTGGTCTCGGAGGTATAGTGGCCATCTAACAACTGAAGCGTTGCTGGTTTGATCCTCACTTCCCCCAGTGACCATGTCCACGTATGCTTGAGCAAGATACCAATGTCAGCTGGGATAAGCTCTGGTGGAGGAGTTTGTGTGCCCTAGTGACACTAGGAGCAATGCTGTTGGGGGCATTTTGCCAATGGTAGGGTCACCCAAGGCAGACTGGTCCTAGGCGAAGGGCCAGACAAAGAACAGTTCAACATACCCCTCATGGAGAATCCATCAAGTGTTTTGTGTACCCAGCCCGGAGGGGCACTGGGGCCCCGCCCTAAAGCCAGGCCTGAGGTAGGGGCTCGATGGTGAGCGCCTGGTGGCCAGGCCTTGGTTTGTGGGGCCTGGCCGGGCCTAGCCCGAAAAGGTGACACGAACACGTCCTCCCTTGGACCCACCACCCATAGGAAGAACTGTAGGGGTCCGGTGCAATGTGGCCTGGGTGGCAGTCCCAGGCGGGGGCCTCAGCTGTCTGAACCCCAGGCATGGAAGCTGGCTTTTGTGACATGGAATGTTACCTCTCTGGGGGGGAAGGAGCTGGACCTGGTGGAAGAGGTTGAGCGTTACCGGCTAGATATAGTCGGCCTCACCTCGAAACATAACTCTGGGTCCAGAACCCAAGTCCTTGAGAGGGGTTGGACTCTCTCTTTCGCTGAAGTTGCTCCAGGTGAGAGGCGGAGGGCGGGGGTGGGCTTTTTGGTTGCCCCTAGACTCTCCGCCTGTAAGTTGCTTCCCTGCGCCTCCGGGTCGGGGAATACGTCCTGACTTTGGTCTGCACTTATGCGCCGAACACCAGTTCAGAGTATCCACCCTTTTTGGAGTCCTTGGGAAGGGTACTGGATAGTGCCCTGGCTGGGGACTCCATTGTCCTACTGGGAGACTTCAACGCTCACGTGGGCAATGACAGCATGACCTGGAAGGTCGTGATTGGGTGGAACGGAAGGCCCAACCTGAACTCGAGTAGTGTGCAGTTATTGGACTTCTGTGCAAGCCGCAGTTTGTCCATAAGTAAACACCATGTTCGAACATAAGGATGCCCACCGGTGCACGTGGCACCAGGATATCCTAGGTCATAGGTCGATGATCGATTTTATAGTCGTTTCATCTGACCTGCGACCGCATGTTCTGGACACTCGGGTGAAGAGAGGAGCTGAGCTGTCAACTGATCACCATCTGGTGGTGAGTTGGATCAGGTGGCAGGGGAAGATGCTGCGCAGACCCGGCAGGCCCAAACGAGTTGTGAGGGTTTGTTGGGAACGCCTGCTGGAAGAACCTGTTTGAATGATCTTCAACTCCCACCTTTGACCACATCCCGGGGGCAGTGGGGGACATTGAGTCCGAATGGGCCATGTTCCGCTCGGCCATTGTTGAGGCGGCTGTTGTGAGCTGTGGCCGTAAGGCTGCTGGGGCCAGTCGCGGCGGTAATCCTCAAACCCGCTGGTGGACACCAGAGGTGAGGGGAGCCGTCAGGCTGAAGAAGGAGGCTTACAGGACATGGTTGGCCTGTGGGTCTCCAGAGGCGGCCGACCAGTACCGGCAGGCCAAGCGGTGTGCAGCCATGGCAGTTGCCAAGACAAAAACTCGGGCGTGAGAGGAGTTCCGTGAGGTCATGGAGAATGACTGTCAGTCGGCTCCGAAAAGTTTCTGGCAAACCATCCGTCGCCTCGGGGGGGAAGGCGGCAACTTGCCCACACTGTTAACACTGGGGACGGGAGACTGCTGACGTCAACTGGGGAGATAATTGGGCAGTGGAAGGAGTACTTTGAAGAACTCCTCAATCCCACCAACATGTACTCCATGGAGGAGACAGAGTTTGCGGAGTGCTTGGGGGGGGGGGGGGGGGGGGGTTGTCCAATCTCCAGGGCAGAAGTCGCCGAGGCAATTAAGCAACTCCGCGGTGGCAGAGCTCTGGGGTTGGATGAGATCCGCCCTGGGTATCTCAAGGCTCTGGATGTTGTGGGGCTGTCCTGGTTGACACGGTTGGCATGGGAGTTTGCCCAACCAGTCCACATGTGTTTCGTGGATCTGGAGAAGGCTTACGACCGTGTTCCCAGGAGCACCCTGTGGGGGGTACTCCGGGAGTATGGGGTGGATTGCCCCTTACAAAGGGCCGTTCGGTCTTTCGACCGGAGGAGCGAGTGTCTGGTCCGCGTTGCCGGCAGTAAGTCTGACTTGTTACCGGTGAGGGTTGGACTCCGCCGAGGCTGCCCTTTGTCACCGGTTCTGTTCATAACCTTTATGGACAGAATTTCTAGGTGCAGCCAGGTGGTGGCCCTCCATGATGTGGTCCTCTTAGCTCCATCAGGCCACGACCTCCAGTTCGCAGCCGAATGTGAAGCGGCTGGGATGAGAATCAGTACCTCCAAGTCTAAGGCCATGGTCCTCAGCCGGAAAAGGGTGGTTTGCCCACTCCAGTTCGGGGAGGAGGTCCTGCCTCAGGTGGAGGAGTTTAAGTATCTCGGGGTATTGTTCATGAGTGAGGGTAGGATGGAGCGGGAGATTGACAGGCGGATTGGGACGGCGTCCTCAGTGATGCAGGCACTAAACCAGTCCGTTGTGGTGAGCTTAGCCAGAAGGCGAGGCTCTCGATTTACCAGTCAATCTACGTTCCAACCCTCACCTGTGGTCATGAGCTCTGGGTAATGACTGAAAGAACAAGATCCTGAATACAAGCGGCTGAAATGAGTTTCCTCCTCAGGGAGGCTGGGCTCTCCCTTAGAGACAGGGTGAGAAGCTCAGTCATTCGGGAAGGGCTCAGTGTAGAGCCGCTGCTCCTCCATGTCGAGAGGAGTCAGTGGAGGTGGTTCAGGCATCTGGTGAGAACGCCTCCTTGACGCCTCCCTCGGGAGGTGTTCCAGGCATGCCCAACCTGGAGGAGGCCTCGAGGCCAAAACAGGACACGCTAGAGGGATTATATCTCTGGGCTGGCCTGGGAATGCCTCAGCATTCCCCTGGAAGAGCTGGTGGAAGTAGCTGGGGAGAGGACAGTCTGGACTTCCTTGCTGAGGCTGCTGCCCCCGCGACTCGGACCCACCGGATAAAGTGGAGGACGACGACAACGACAACGACAACGACGAGAGATGAATCTGTTTTTACTGATTTTGTGATTGTTTTATGATTACAGTGGAAGATCAACACTACTAAATACATTTTAATGCATTTTCACTTCATTTAAAGGGAAGTTCCGGAAATTCACCTTTTTTATATACTTTTAGATGACAAATGTAAAAGGACAAATTTGTACACAACAACTACGCAGTTCTTGAAGGTGATGAATCTTCTCTACATCAGCTTAACCTCCGAGAGTCTTTGCATCTATGATATACTTGCTATCTTCCCTGGTTTGGTTTGGTCTCTTCTACTTGTTCACATGACATTTAGTATACACAAAATCACCACATTCTATAACACCCTTTTCTTGAACTTAATTCAAACTCATTACCACAGGTTTCAAATTAATTTTGGAATTTAGTGTCAAAAGACCTCATATACATTAGACAACACCTCACTGGAAAAAGACAACTTTTTGAAATGGGGTCAAATTTGACAGAGAAGGAAAATACACAGGGTAAACTGACAAAAAATTATCATGAGGACAAAGTCCCTTTGAGACTGGGGTTTGTTCCCTTTAAATGGAAAGCTGGTCCAGTACTCCCATACTGGGGTGACCAGGATCTAACACAACACTTATGAAAAGTTGCATAAATGGGTTAGGGTCCCTAACATACTGAGATCTACCCAAAGTATTTTCTCTATTTGAGTGTATTTGATCATAAAATATTGTAGAAAACAGTTTTAAAAAGACGTGAAGGCTACGTAACAGAGAGAGAGTCCACACACTTACCCTCTGTCCCAGCACTGCGTTCACCTCAGCATTATTTCTGATGTTCAACTCGGCAACTACATTTTTCCTGTGCTCCTTCACATACAGCATGAAGGCGTTAGGTGGTCTCTTAATGTAGGGCCGGTCTTCATCCTGCTGGTCTTCAGCCTTCCTCTCTCTACAGAGATACAGAGGGAACACGGGAGGGCTCATTACCACTGGAGGGGAGAGGCGTTTAGAAAGCAACAGAATCTGGAACAAGCTACGAGTATATTATGCATCACTGTTGATACACTTAAGTCAAGTCAAGTCAATTTTATTTGTATAGCGCCAAATCACAACAAAAGTTATGTCATGACACTTTACAGGTAGAGCAGGTCTAGAACCACGCTCCTTCAATGAACCTCCACCCAACAATTCTCCATTCTTTCTCCATTGAGCCTCTTCAGGTCTGCAGCCTCCTCCACCTTTACCGTCTGCTGAGTTTTTGTTTGTTGCGCCCCAAAAAAGCTTGGTTACAACGACTTTTCTCAGGAATTGCAACTACCTTTATGGGACTTTTCAGAGTTTTTCTGCAGTAAAATTGTAGTCGCTGGCAAAATTTGCAACTTAGTGCAAAAAAAATGCAATTTACATTCATCTGAAAATGATGATTGATGCAATGGCAGAACTGAAATTCACCGGAGGGACTGAGTTTGTATGAGTTGTACGTTAAAACAAGGCAAAGACAGCAATTCTGACTGGATTCTTCCAGAGCAGATAAATACACTAGAACCCCGAGTGAGACCGCTGCTGCAGGCTCAACAGACGCTGAGCATGATGACATTGTGAGCGTATTTGGGTTCGTCCATGTTTTGGACCACTGCTGCCGATCAAGCGTCAGCCACAAATGAAAGTACTTTTTGTCTGATGAAACCAATCTTACTTTGACGTGGAGGTGTTCGGCGGCAGAATAGCAGACGTGGACGGAGCTGCGACTTTATACACCACCTCTCCAGCTCCTTGGTGTTTTAACACTAAAGAAATGTCTGTGCCGACTTGAGCCCCCCGTGGCAGGTGATGGTGGTCACCCACAGACTGCTGTGACCTCACTGCTGTGTGATGCCTTTCACGCTCCATAAGCACACACATCCTCTTTGCCTGTTGGGGTGCTTCAGGTGTAGCTGCTGCAATACAACAACAAACACAGATCAGGGGGCGACTCACACTAACATGCTGCTGTAAACCTGCAAGTAACATCTCCTATCCCTCCGTCAGCTCAAAGGTTCCTCATCCAATCATCGACACACTGTCTATGGTGATCAAAGCAGACAGATAAAGGAGGTTGTATGATGTCACAACCTACTGCCTCACAAGAATGGCACTGCTTTAGATTCAGGGACAGGGCTAGTCGTAGAAATGACACACCAATGTGACTGGATGATTTCATTATTTTGATTCACACAACCCATATTCCTGCCGCTTCAATATGCATTAGTTTTATATGAATATTTTATCAAATCATCATGTGAACTACAAATGTTGCATGCTTCAGGCTGTCCATTTCTGGTTTTACTCACTGCTGCCCAACATTTCAGTGCCCTTTCAATCATGGTTGCCATTGTGTGTCTGGTTCCATTCCTGTAGCTGCAACAGAGGTTGGCCTGGCTGTGCCTATGAAGAGGGACAGAACCAACCTCCCTAGGCAACAGCTTGTTTTCAAGAAATCTGGAATAATTCGTGAAATTCAGGAGGAATGGAATTCTTCTGGTTGTAGTCCAGGAGCATATTCACAAAGAGGTTCTCTCATCACCTCGCAGAAGCTAGTGACACACAGCTCATTGACCTTCTCTTTCTTTTCTGAGTGTAGATTGTCTAGCCATCAGGTTATCTGGAATGGTGCAGGCAGAGACCAGGTTGGGAAAGCCCTTTTCACCAGCAGGGGGAAAAACATGACTCGGAACCTGTACTACAGAAGCAGGATCTATGTCTGGGATATCATTTATGATTTATGTGGGTGACAAAGCAGAACCACAATCAGGGATAAACCATGATGGTGGTGATTAACTCACCGAATCAAGCTTGCAATTCCCCACCTGTTTTTGAGCACATTCATGAGTGTCAGCGTAAGAGTTTGATGAGTAGTGGCTATCATAGAGAAGTGGAGAGCTGCATGTTTCACTTGACTGGAAAAAACTACGATACTTTACTAATGAGAATTATAAATCCATAAACAGGAAAGCTGGAACAAATATCAGAGTGCATGAATGTGTAATCTTACAGACTTCTAAAATCTCTTTGAATCATGAAGACACAATGGCTTTGAGTGCCATGATGAACGGGTGGCTCAGATTCTGCCATAGTTGAAGTGGCTAAAGACGACTGTTTTACATCACTGTGCAACCACCTTGAGATCACTTCTCCACAATCCAAGCTTTCACCATGACATTCTGTTTCTTCACTGGGTACAATTCAGCTTATGGCAAGTGCAGTAGGGTTAGGGTGAGGTTATGAGTTTTGTTGTTTATTTATCTAAATACCTCCAACCCTCCACCCATAACTGCAAACCTTACATATTTTGGTGTCTTGTACAAATGTAACTGTATATAATGTTCTTCTTCTCTTTTTTGATATATTTTAATCGCTGTTTCTTTCTTATAATTGAGCTGTAGTAACACAAATTTCCCATTGTGGGGTTAATAAAGTTCAGTCCATCTATCTATCTATCATCCATCCATCTATCATCTATCTATCCATCTATCATCTATCCATCCATCTATCATCTATCTATCTATCTATCATCTATCTATCATCCATCTATCATCTATCTATCATCCATCTATCCATCTATCTATCTATCTATCTATCTATCTATCATCCATCCATCTATCTATCCATCTATCTATCTATCATCCATCCATCTATCTATCCATCTATCTATCCATCTATCATCCATCTATCATCTATCATCCATCTATCTATCTATCTGTCTATCTATCTATCTATCTATCTATCATCCATCTATGTTTTTTACATATCAAAAAGTTGATATTTGACAATTCTTGACTTCTTGTTTTTAGTTTTGATTTGGGACTGGAAGGGACAACATGCCAGTTGGGCTGTTTGTTGAACAGCGAGATGTTGTGTTCCATAGTGGGGGTTAGAGTTAGATGTGACGGAATTTGTCTCAAAAACAAAATAACTTTCTAGCTAAATTTTTAACTCCGCAAGGCAACAACATTTAGGATATAAAGCCAACAGTGGTGTGAGCTGAAAAACACAGATAAAGTTATGCATTAATTTCATTTTTTCAGTTGCAGTGGCATTCATAAATGTGCCTGATGTTAACAGGCGGACTGAAGGTCCACTCAGTGTTATCCTCGAGGAGCCCAATCTTCTGGTAGACCGAGCGTTACTTTTGCACTCCAGCAAGCCCTTGGAGAAGGTTACTCCTCTCCTGTGCCTGAGAAGCATCCTGAGGTAAACCGCTGCCCAGGTCTGGATACACATTAATGATCCTGACAATCATTTTGGAACAATTGTGGGACATGAGGAGGCAAAGTCAGTGCATTTCAGCCCCTACTTGTACATAGAATATCACCAAATTAAAACTTTATATCTTCAGAGTCATTAATCAAATTTATAAGCCTCAACATCAAAGCCACCATTCGGATGTAAAAGACAGAACTCTGAGACCGAACTCTGAGATTAGTCAGAGATGTTTTGTGACATCAAATTAAAAAAAACATGGAATAAACACCCCCATCCGACAGATAGTCTGTTTCCATGGCATTGGAAATCCTGTTGTGCCCACAGAAATAAAGTGAACATGCTATCACAGTGAACAACTACCCATCCACCCATCCATCTATCCCTCCATGTTCTCCCTTTTCTCCTGTTCAGGGTGGTGGGGGTGGAGCCTATCCCAGCAAACTTCCCCTTGGACAGTTCACTAGTCCATGGCAGGGCCAATTCAACAACACATTTCCTTTCTCACAGAACTCTGGTCTCACAATGACACATTGCTACTGTTTAGTTTTGATACCGCAAAACTTTGAGCCAATGTGTGGAAACAGGCTGGTTTTCTGTCGGAATCTGACTTTCACCAGGACTCAAATCCAAAATGTTATCTTTGCTATTACAATTTTCCTCACCAGAAGGAATCAATGGAAAGTCCTCTGTTTCCTGCTTCAATCCCAACTGGTCTCCCTCGGGAACAGGGCGGAGTTCCTCTTCCAGCTGTAAAGGTTCTGGGTCTTCTTTTAGCTGTACCAGTTCTGGGTCAACTTTCACCTGTACCAGTTCTGGGTCAACCTTCACTTGTACCAGTTCTGTGTCCTCTTTCAGCTGTAATGCCTCTGGGTCCTCTTTCAGCTGTAAAGATTCTGGGTCAACCTTCACCTGTACTAGTTCTGAGTCCTCTTTCAGTTGTATAGGTTCTGGGCCCTTTTTCAGTTGTAAAGGTTCTGGACCCTCTTGATCCAGACTGGAGTTCCTCTCCTGCTTGAAGTGCTGCAGGTCAGCAAGAACTTCATCGTCCACGTGGACCTGTTGCTGATGGAGATCTGGACGAACAAAATAAAAGCATGTTACCTTGATCAGAGAAATACACATCCAAGCAAATACACAAGTCTGGAGAACAGAGTTCCTCTCCTGCTTACAGAGCTGTTGGTCATTGTAAAACTCTTCCTCCAGGTGGACACGCTGTTGTTGGTTATCTGAAGAAATACATTTAAGCACATTACCAATGTGCTGATAAGAAAAAAACATGTCAAAACAATTATGGTTTACGTCATTCATTTTGAATTTTAATGACTGCCTCTTCACACTCCACTATTCTGTTCAAGTGCAGTATGGTCATGTTCCTGAGGTCGCAGAGAGGGTTCCTAAGCATCAAGACAAGACAGCCTTCCTTGAGCGACACTTTGTGTTTGTGGAGTCCCTCAGAGCTCAAAGGGTTGAGAAATTCAAGAGGAATGGGGTCCTTCTGATTGTCTTCCTGGATCATGTCTGCAGAGAGGTTTTATTACATCAACCCAGGGAAGATGTTGATGAACAGCTTGATCTTCAAAATGTCATTGTTAAGCAGCGAGCAGATTGCCCCAGCTATCAGGTTATCTGGAGTGCTGCTGAAGCCTGGCTGAGAAAGAGCTCTTTAATAAGCTCAATCAAAAGTACAACTACATTTGCAGTAGGATTCTTAACTTTATTTTGCCTAACATCTTTGTGTTCCTGCTCATGGTCCTCACCAATACTCAGCAGATATTCAGAGAATATTCCCCTCACTTGGGTCAGTTCTCAAGTTTCGGCCCAACTTGTACATGTTCATCTTCTGGCTAAATGGCAACATCTGTAAACAGACAGGGATGATTTGAGCATGCCTTTTTCCACTACAGGAGTCTGGCAAGGGTTGTCACACTGACACACAACCTTCCTTCTCTAGGGTTATGCAGTACTCTTCAAGACTTGAACCATCCACTTCTGCAAAGAGAAAAACACATTTCCCAAATGATGATGGGACTTGCTGCACAAATGGCCAATGGGATTTTGAACCTGGATTGCGCTATCTTTGTCTAGATTATATGTGACTTGGACGGTGCCACACACAGCACAATTCCTCCCTCATACTCGCTGAGGCTATATGAATCCCTGGGATCTTGGTGCTGATTGAATTTTTTTCCCAACCTGATCTCTGCTTGCATCACTTAAGACAACCTGATGGCTGGACAATCTACATGCCACAGAACAAAGATGATGCGGAGGTCAATGAGCTGTGCATCAACATCTTTTATGGAGTGATGAGAGAGTACCTTTCTGCAGACAACCAGGCCTCCACTCCTAAATTTCTTGACTCCTTGATTCTTTCTAGACTTTCCAAAAGCAAGCCATTGCTAAGGACGTCTGTCCTGGCGTGATGCTGAAGAGCCTCCAGGCTGGCTCTGATTATAGCTTCTGGAATGGCACAAGACTGACACTGATGAACACGATAAACAGGATGAAGTGTCAGGTCGTGGATCTTCAAACTGAAAATGAAGCATGACAAGTGAAAACCTTTAATTGCCTCCATGGCATTTACTGTTAATAGTTGTTCCCCAGCTGCTTGTCATAAGTGGGTCGCAGAGCCGAGTCGCAAATGGCTGCATTCACCCAGGATTCGGGTTTACATCAATGCCAATCTGAGCCTGCAGTCAATAAATCCCGGTGTCTAATGCAGGATGATTTGCGAATTAAAGACGTTCCCAGTGCCAAAGTCAGATGTTATCAGTTTTTTGGGAAAATGGGAAAGGAGCTTGCGTAAAATCCCTATACCATGATGCAATCTGGTTGGATATGATCCCGAGTGGTGACACGTCATCTGTTTACATCTGTCCACATTTGAAACAAAGACATGTTGTCTTACCTACAGTAGACGTCCTGGTGGCAGCTGTTCTCTTCTTCTTCATTCTTCCCTGCACAAAACACAGACTTTCCATCTGATATCAACTTGTACAACTGAGACTCTGTGTATTTGTGCGTGCGTGTTTAGTAATTGAGCTTGTTGGACTCACATAATTGTCCCTGCCGGACCAGTCAGGGTGCTGCTGAGCATGGAGCTGACTCTCTGCATCAGCTAGCTGGTAATACTTGGCCTTCTCTGCCTGTGTCAGGGATTTCCACTGTGGACACATGAACAACTGTCAGTATACACATGTACCAGATACATAGACACACACAGATCCACACTGATGAGTGCATTTTCTGCAATCTTCTGAACTTCCTTGATTCATGAACTCCTCCCATGATACTGTGTTTTACCAGGCTGTGATGAAGGCTACGTAACAGAGAGAGAGAGTCCACACACTTACCCTCTGTCCCAGCACTGCGTTCACCTCAGCATTATTTCTGATGTTCAACTCAGCCATGACCTTTTGCCTGTGCTCCTTCACATACAGCATGAAGGCGTTAGGTGGCTTCTTAATGTAGGGCCGGTCTTCATCCTGCTGGTCTTCAGCCTTCCTCTCTCTACAGAGATACAGAGGGAACACGGGAGGGCTCATTACCACTGGAGGGGAGAGGCGTTTAGAAAGCAAAATGAATTGGGTGCTGTGCATCCCTGTGGAGGTTGTGGGCATCAAACCAATGGTCAATGCTCAAAGCCTCCATTGCTGGAGCTGTGGCCTGAGGGTAATCAATGCCTCAAGATGCAATATCCCTCAAACCTTCTGGTGGACACTGGGGTCAGTAAATCCATCCAACTGAAGATCTTCTTCTATTATCCCCCAAGGACTCCGGAGGCAGTTGCAAGATAATGACAAGACACCTCATGGTGGAGGCAAAGTAGTGGTTATGGGAGGCATTAAGAGAAGTCATGGACTTGCAGTCAGCATCAAAGCACTTCTGGGAAACAGTCAAACAAATCAGGAGGGGAAAAAAGAGAATCATCCAAGCTGTCCATAGCAAGAATGGGACACTGTTGACCTCATATGAAGAAGTAATAAGGCAGTGGAAGGAGTGCTTTGAAAAAAACCTGAATCGACTAACCCAGAAGAGGCTGGGCTATGAGGGTCAATCTCTCTAGCAGAGAGAGTCACTTGGGTAGCCAATCAACTCCACAGTGGCAAGACCCCAAGATCTGGCAAGAAATACGGAAGGCTCTCGGTTTTAAGGGCTGTCATGGATGATACAGCTCTTCAACATGTGTGAAAGTCTGGGATAGTACCAAATGGGTGGCAGACCAGGGTAGTAGTACCCTCTTTAAACTGGGGAACCAGAATTGTATCACCTTGAAGGAGAAATGTGTGGAATCCATTCTGGCTGTGGAACAACCAACCAGCTTTTCACTTTTGCTGGTGGGATTTGCTATGGGAAAAAGGCGAGTCCTTACCCCAAGTGAAGGGGTTAAAGTATGTTGAGATCCTGCTCTTGAGCCAGAAAGGACCATGCGGCCAGGAAACTGGAGTAGCAGGGGAGGTTTCACATTTATTTTACCACATTTGTTTTTGTGACGAAAAAAGAGCTGAGCAAGAAGGCAAAGCTCTCAATCTAAGAGTCAGTCTTTTTACTACTCTCATATGTGGTCCTGAAATATGAGTCCAGACAAAAAGAATGAGCAATCATGCTGCTATGTGACTTTCAACTAAATTAACTTAATTTCAAACATGATGCTAAATGGCAGACTATATAAATGTAACACAATGAAAAGTAAAGTCACATAGCAACCCTACGAGTTTTATAAAAGGAACATTTCATCCACCAGTGTCTATAATAAAAAGGTCCTGGGAACCTGGACCAATTATTGACTTGGACTGTTTTCGTTGTGGCTGTTTTATTTGTATCTAGTCTTTTCTACTGGCATCAGGGTGTTTTTCTTTCCCACCAACTTTACTTTTCTGTCTACCATATTTGCTGCCCGTCAGTAACACAAGTCCTCTCACCCATTATGTGACTGGATCCGCAATCAAAGCTTAAAACCAAAAGGAAAGCCCTTCACAAAACTACATCAGCCTATTACTCAACATTAATAAAGGGAAACAAAAAAAATATCTAGGTTTCTTTTCAGCACTGTAACCAAACTGACAGACAGCCACAGCTCTATGAGAAAAGTATTCCTGTTTTCCTGAGTCAGGATCATCAGCTGACCCCATATCCTCTTTAAACGCAGAAACCTTAGCGGCAGCTCTTGGCCCAGACATATACCTGGGTAGGCTTTCCCCCAGTGATTTTCATGAACTTAGTATGACAATTTCTTCTTCTAAACCTCCACCTGTCTCCTAGACCCATCCCAACGAAGCAGCTTCAACACTTTACCCCTAGTTAGCCCCTCTCTGTTAGTGTGATTAATCGATCACTGTCATCTGGTTATGTCCCACAGTCCTTTATTAAAGTAGCAGTAATTAAACCTCTTCTTTAAAAAATGACTTTAAATCAAGAAGTTTTGACAAACTATTGACGAATATCTGATCTTGCCTTTCTTTCCAAAATTCTTGGGAAAGCAGCTGCTAAACAGGACCAGTCCTCTTCACCCTGTACCTGCTTCCTCTAGGTCACATGATCAGGAAACACTCCATTAATGTTCACTGCTATGCAGACGACACACAGCTGAACTCATCAATGATCCACATGGAACAAACCAGCTGACTAAACTGGAGGCCTGTCTGAAGGACAGGAAAACATGGAGGACCCATCATTTCCTTTATTAAACTCTGACAAACTGAAGTTCTTGTGCTGGGCCCAAACACCTGAGGACCACCTGATCTGATGAGACAGGTACCCTGGATGGCACCACCCTGGCCCCCAGCACCACCGTAGGAACCTAGGAGTTCTCTTTGACCAGGATCCTTTAACTCCCACATTCAACAAATCTCCAGGACGCCTTCTTCCATCTACGTAACATCACTAAGATCAGACACATCCTGGCTCAAGAAGATGCAGACAAACTAGTCCCTGCTTTTGTCACTTCCAGGCTGGATTACTGGGATTCCTCCTTTCTGTGATCCGGGCAGGGTTTAGCGATCTGCTCTACTGTCACAACGTCCAATCTTGTTTTATGGAGATTGCTGGTTAAGAATCCAATTGCATGAGAGCTGGGAGGAGTGAAGTTACTGGTGGGCAGTGAGCATGGCTGACATATAAATTGAATTTGTGGTGAAGAAAATGGCGTGTCTTATTTGGGATTAATTTGTGTAAATAAAGCTATGGTTTATTTATATACTTAATTCAAATACAGTTAATTTATAGTTATTTACATTTCATATTCATAATTGATTCTATGATTGGTATATATATTGTTTATCCATTAATAATTGAATGATACATGACTTCACTTATTGTGATAATTCCCATGATTCGACTCTGGAGGCTGTTCTCAGACGTAATTTCAGTCTCTTTCGGGTTGGGTGATGTCGTCTTCTCCCGGACACTGTCATGAATGGCCTGTTGAACGGCCCCGTCATTTTTCACGTTCATGGACATAACTTTATTATTTTGGTTGTTAATGTGCTCGTTGAGCAATTATTTTGTGTGAATTGTATTATTTGTACAGTTTTCACGGTGTTGATGGAGATTTGGAAGCTTCATTAAACCCAGTTGAGAGGAAACTACTTGTGCTTGTCATGCCTGGAGGAGTTACACTTTGGGTTTTAAACAGAAGCCGAAGTGAACCTATGGACAGCACACAGCCTATCTGCAAGCTGTGCAAAAGACGTGTGCCAGTGAAAGACGTACAGACTACTTATCTGCACAAGTGCGGATTCACCATCCCGCCAAGGCTGCTAAACTGCATCAAGCTAGCACTGCTTATGCACCTTGCCAGTCCTTGTTGATGGCAGCAACACAGCTGTTGCAAGATTTTATCAAAAAGTTGCATATGAAAAAAGGAGAAACAGGGTGTCAGTGATGGAAAACAAACACGGAAGATGTTATGTTAACTGGGTCACATTTACACATTAACTTAATTAATTTGTCAAATTGCGCTTTGAACAGGGGGGACATGTTGCTCCCCAAGAAACAACATCACTAAATGCATGCAGTGGGGTTAATTAAAAAAAAAATCTTATGATAGTATGACAGGTACATTCACTTAACGATCTGAGCACCAACTGGAGCAAGCATAGTTTCAGCATGTACAGCTGGGGGAGGATGTAGGGTAGACCCAGGACCAAGTGGAGGTGCAGTATCTGCTTGCCAGTCTGGGACTGGAACCTAGGATTCCCCTGCCAGAGCTGGTTGATCTGGCTGGCAAAAGAGAAGTTTGAGCTTCCCTGTTAGAATCGTTACCTCCACAACCAGCCTATGGATAAGTGGTTGAAGATGGATTAATGATATTCATCTAGGGCAGGGAAATAAAAGACGCTTAACTGTAAACAGCAAAATATCCACTGAAAATGCAATAGATGCTGAGCATGAGAACATTTTGAGTGTATTTGAGGTCGTCCACGTTTGGTACCACTGCTGCTGATGAAGGATCGGCCGATACATTAGCCCAATTTTTGCGTTTTTCACTTGTACGCGGGTGGGTTCGCCAATATAATTTTCCCAGCATGATTTATAGACAGGCATCCACGGGCAGCTCTGTGTTGCGAGGAGACACTACAGTCCATGTGCAGACGATGCCTTGCTCCTCCTCTGTTTGCAGAGCGCAGAGTGAAGCAACTTCAAATCAACAGTCACTTTTAAACTTTAGAAGCATCTTTTAACTGTTAAAGTTGGCTGAAATATTGCCATCCACATTGAAATTAGAAACATGAATGCCAAATGCATGCAAATCTGATCTTTAAGTTTGTGGGTCAGAATGGACAACGGGAACCCCGCCTGCCTCGTCTATAAAACTGTTAGCCGCTCTATTTAGGGAGCCGTTTACGCAGTCGTAGGCCGTATAAACAGCTGTTACCAACATCAGTCACAGGATTAAGTAATCTCGACGTTGTCAGTTCCAAGTTGTCTGTAGGAGTAGCAAACAACGGGCTTTGGATACGTGTTGTGTGTCTCTCACTCCCTCTCCTCTAGAGCGGGGCGGAGCAGCCATATCAGCGACAACTTTTATGATGAGGGAAATGTTTTAGTCGTAGTACGAACTGAATATGAACTGCGTTCATGTTTTGTGATGACAGCAAACGGCTCTGAAAATGGTACCAATCCAGTTCTGTGGTGGTTGAGTTCTATGGAGTGGCGTGTTTTTTGTTGTTTTTTTTGCAGGGAAGCCAAGAGAGAGAAGAGAACCAACTTGGTTTTTTTATATTGTTTTTTTGTTGTTTTGTGTTCTTGATGCGCGAGGCACAAAGCTGCAACACAGCTTTCACACTGACACTTGTGAGTGAGTGCGTTTTCATGGTACAACTGGATCAGATTAACACCGGATAATCCCTTATAGCGATTTTGCCACTCGCAAATTGTCCAATTATACATGCCCCTCAGATCAGCAAATCAAACATCCTAAATGGCCGGAACGACGTAAAAATGCTTCATGTAGATTAATGTTACAAATGTGGCTTTTGCATTTCTCATGCCTATTGATGGCCCCAGACAGGTTACTGAGATCAGTGAGCCCAGTACTCGCCCCGGGGTTGGTTACCCTCCTAGTGATGAGGATGCCAATTCAGGCTGGCTGCCCCTTGGACATGACTTGAGTAATTACTGTGGTTCAGTAGGGAGGGAGCAAAAGCAGTTTCGGCCCCATATACCAGCCCGGGAAAATTGGCAGCCTGGATTGGTCATCGGCTAAGAGTGTAGGAAAAAAAATCAGTATTGGCTTAAACTCTAAAAAAATCCATATACCGGTAGTCAATCTCTACTGCCGATCAAGCATCAGCCACAAATGAAAGTACTTTTTGTCTGATGAAACCAATCTTACTTTGACGTGGAGGTGTTCGGCGGCAGAATAGCAGACGTGGACGGAGCTGCTACTTTATACACCACTTCTCCAGCTCCTTGGTGTTTTAACGCTAAAGAAATGTCTGTGCCGACTTGAGCCCCCCGTGGCAGGTGATGGTGGTCACCCACAGACTGCTGTGACCTCACTGCTGTGTGATGCCTTTCACGCTCCATAAGCACACACATCCTCTTTGCCTGTTGGAGTGGTTCAGGTGTAGCTGCTGCAATACAACAAAAAACACAGATCAGGGGGCGACTCACACCAACATGCTGCTTTTCTTCCGTCCCTCAATTTCTTCAAATACTCTTCGACATTGAACTTAATGTGTGCGTTTCTGCTGCCTCAGAGAAGGCCAGTGCTCAGTACGAAGTTGTCTTGATGGGTTGGTTCCCATATTTGATTGCCAAAAGTTGTTTATTCTGTTTGTTTTGTGATATCACAAAATTCATGGCCTTCATGACAATGGCTTTTATATGACTATTGATTGTGGTCATTTTGTGAATTCGTTACACTGTATTCCCATAACTCAGATTCTAAACTTTATTTTTTGTCCATTTTTTGACGATTGTTAATGCTTTCATACTTTAAAACACAGAAACCATGACAATATCAAACTTTCTGCTCTTTAACAGCATAGTCCAGGGGCACTCGAATACAAATCTTAAAAGGGCCATAAAGAATTTTTTCAATGACTCAAAGGTCCATTTATTGAGGTCGTTAGGCAACATGTGATAATGCTGTAATATTCAAAACAAAATGCCCTTTTCATTCAAAACAACAACAAAAATACAAACTAAAATGCAATGTCATTTCCATTTTGACATACATTAAAATAAGTAGTGGAATAAAACCAAACATGAGCACTCTCATGAATCCAAAAAACCCCCCCAAAAAAACATAAACGTGTCAGGAGGGGTTAAGAACACTTTTCTTTTTAAATTCAAGCACAAAGAACCACAAGGAAGAAGGACAAATGTATTTCTGTCCTGTGGTGAATCAATCATCTCAGGAATTCCACACTAGCATCGATGCTGCAATCAAACCAAATGTCCCTTTCAGTTTAACAAACTAATCAAAACTTTAAAAACTTCTCCAAAAACAAAAGTGAAGGTTAAAAAAATGGCGCTGGCAGCAGCGAAGTCTGACTGACCCAGCACCAGGCTGTCTGTGCATTGCTGGCATGGAGACGAGTCCCGGCCAGCATATCGCATCCAAGGGGTGGAGATATGAGTGACGTGCAAGTGCGGTCGCTTGTGGATTATCGGTGTACCTGTCTGTGTGTGCTGCGGCCGTGAGGGCAGGGGGGAAAATAAACCTGGCGTTTGGGGTTACAGAAAAAGATAACACCAAAGCTCTGGCTTTTTGGGAAACCTCCCGATGGCCGCCCCACCTGGACACGCTGACCAACCAAACCACACAGTGCAGGAACAACAGTTCTGGGGCCACAAATAGACGGTGGGCGAGCAGGATATGGCCGGGGGCCGCCTATTGAGGATCACTGGCATAGTCTCTCATAACTTTCGATTTCTACTGATTATGCTGTTCAAATTAATCAGCTTTTTTAAAAATTTTATTTTCACTTAAATGGATGTTACTGGAGAAATCGTTTAGAGTTTTTGCGGTGATCACTCCAATGCTCGGAAACAGCCCACTGATTATAGCCTTTTTCCACTACACATACTTTTTCAAACCTGAGTAAATGCTGAATAAAGCTGCTTGACTCCTGCGTGTATTTGAGGTGCATGGAGGTAAGGAACTTTGTTTCTGTGGCTACCACTTTTGGCAATTTCCTTCAGTCCATTTTTCAAGTGGTAACAAAATGAAATACAGAGGTTACTGGTGGATTGGGATCTGGAGAAGGCTTACGACCATGTTCCCAGGAGCACCCTGTGGGGGGTACTCCAGGAGTATGGGGTGGATGGCCCCTTACAAAGGGCCGTTCAGTCTTTCTACCAGAGGAGTGAGAGTCTGGTTCGCGTTGCCAGCAGTAAGTCGGACTTGTTCTCGGTGAGGGTTGGATTCCGCCAAGGCTGCCCTTTGTCACCGGTTCTGTTCATAACCTTTATGGACAGAATTTCTAGGTTCAGCCAGGTGGTGGCCCTCCATGATGTGGTCCTCTTAGCTCCATCAGGCCATGACCTCCAACTCTTGCTGGGACAGTTCACAGCCGAATGTGAAGTGGCTGGGATGAGAGGCGGTGCCCTCAGTGATGGTGCTAAAGCAGTCCGTTGTGGTGAAGAGGGAGCTTAGCCAAAAGGAGAGGCTCTCAGTTTACCTGTCAATCTACGTTCCAACCCTCACCTGTGGTCATGAGCTCTGGGTAATGACTGAAAGAACAAGATCCTGAATAAAGCGGCTGAAATGAGTTTCCTCCTCAGGGAGGCTGGGCTCTCCCTGAGAGACAGGGTGAGAAGCTCAGTCCTTCAGGAGGGACTCAGAGTAGAGCTGCTGCTCCTCCATGTAGAGGAGTCAGTGGAGGTGGTTCAGGCATCTGGTGAGGACGCCTCCTGGACGCCCCCTTCGGGAGGTGTTCCAGGCATGTCTGACCGGGAGGAGGCCTCGGGCCGACCCAGGACACACTGGAGGGATTATATCTCTGGGCTGGCCTGGGAACGCCTCAGGATTCCAGCAAATAAATGTGGTTTCCCCTCCACAGCCTTCCTTGGGCCCAGTGATTCCGATTTCTATGATGAGAAAATTTTGATGTTTTGATGTCATCAGCGAATATTTTGGCCTGTCTGCTAGAGAGGCGAATAACTATATGTGACTAGTTCTGGATTTGTTTAATGCCGATTAAGAAAGAGGGACGGGACCTCACTCCCAAGAATGAACACAGAATGTCAGCCAGCTTTCTCCATTGCTGCGCAGAGAAACTCAGACAGCTATTGTTTAACCTCATTACGTCCATGGCAGAGGGTAATATGCAAGCTCATATGCAAGAACAGGGTTTTTAAAGTCCACACTGGAACTGGATGTACATGGCTCCCTATATGAACCAGAATTCAGTGAGGAAAAGCAGAGAAAAAAGCCCTGCCCATAGATAGGATGAGGAGCCTGAGACACTGGGACACCAGGGCTCCAGCTGGAGTGAACTGGTGGTGCTGATGCTTGCATTGTTCGCATCTGGAAACTGAATTTAGCCCCTGTGCTGAAGTGATGCCAGTTACTTTTTGAAGTAATCACTTAATCTGCTGAGGAGGGGGCAATATGTGTAACACCAGCTAAAGCCTACTGGGAACAAAGTAAGTTTCGTAATGTACAACTGAATTTTTATACAACACACGGTTTGAGTCCCATGTTGGGGTGTCTATATTTGTTATTTGGCCAGCAGAGTGAATGTAATGTAACCTAACCTAATTCATTTTCATGTAATATGCTGTACAGGCTAAAGCAGGAATAGATAAGCTCGCCTTGCTAATGTTCATTTCTGTTGTGGATGACATCACCCACCATCCCTGGACCACTGGACCCCTGGCAGGGATCCTGTGAGCCCTGTTATCACCAGTCTGTGTAGTCCAGGTCATCAGCATCCAGTAGCAGCACCTGACGGGCAGCACCAGGAGACTGTGGACGTTAAAGACGAACTGGGACCAACAACTGAAATGAACTGGGACCTGAGCCAACAAGCTCCACATTTCATTTTTGTGAATTTTTGTTCATATTTGCTCAGATGAAAACTTTAAATGCATGTTGGTTGTGGTTCGTTTACTGGCAGAGTTTTTTCCCACTGGAATAGTGTGTTTGAGAAATACTAATTCCTTAGAGGACAAACACTTGAGATGCTGAGCTACTGTCTTTGCCAGATTAGCAAATATTTGTCCATGCTAGCATACTAGCAATATGGAGATGTAGCTGAAGTAGGAATCTACTTCTGGAACCTTTGGTTGTTAAACTGAGAGCCAAATTATGTCTAAGGATCTGTTACAGTCACGCTGGAGGAAAGAGTGTCCCGTGGTCTGTTAGGCTGCTTTGCACATGATGATGATGATGATGATGATGATGGTGCAGGTCCGTGGTGGTGAACCTGGCTGCAGACACAAGTCCACCATGAGGTTTAAACTGTAGCAGATCTTTTATTCTTCACAAAGGAAAATCTTCTGCCATCAAGTTCAATGCCAAAGAAATGAGGAGACACACGAGGACATTGGTGAACGGTAGACTGTCCAACATGAGCGTGAAGGTGGCCTTGGAGGGAGTTGAGGTTTTCTTCCAATTTTAGCCAAAAAGACCCTTTCAGCCTGTTCTGCTGATTAAACCCATTCCCACTGCAGACCAGACTCAGATGTTGTTTTTTTTGGAAATTGGGAAAAGGCTTTGGTAGACTCACTGAATTAACATCACATTTCAAATGAAGACATGTTGTCTTACCTACAGTAGGCGTCCTGGTGGCAGCTGTTCTCCTCTTCTTCTTCTTGCCCTGCACAAAACAAAGATTCTCCATCTGGTATCAGCTTGTAAGAGTGAGACTCAAGTGGGTTTCACCAGCTGGAGCGTTGGGATGTAAATGTGTATGTGTGTGTGTGTGTGTGTGTGTGTGTGTGTGTGTGTGCGCGTGTTTAGTAATTGAGCTTGTTGGACTCACATAATTGTCCCTGCCGGACCAGTCAGGGTGCTGCTGAGCATGGAGCTGACTCTCTGCATCAGCTAGCTGGTAATACTTGGCCTTCTCTGCCTGTGTCAGGGATTTCCACTGTGGACACATGAACAACTGTCAGTATACACATGTACCAGATACATAGACACACACAGATCCACACTGATGAGTGCATTTTTTTTCTGCAATCTTCTGAACTTCCTTGATTCATGAACTCCTCCCATGATACTGTGTTTTACCAGGCTGTGATGAAGGCTACGTAACAGAGAGAGAGTCCACACACTTACCCTCTGTCCCAGCACTGCGTTCACCTCAGCATTATTTCTGATGTTCAACTCAGCCATGACCTTTTGCCTGTGCTCCTTCACATACAGCATGAAGGCGTTAGGTGGTCTCTTAATGTAGGGCCGGTCTTCATCCTGCTGGTCTTCAGCCTTCCTCTCTCTACAGAGATACAGAGGGAACACGGGAGGGCTCATTACCACTGGAGGGGAGAGGTGTTTAGAAAGCAACAGAATCTGTAACAAGCTACGAGTATATTATACATCACCGTTGATACACTTCACCGTCTGCTGAGTTTTTGTTTGTTGCGCCCCAAAAAAGCTTGGTTACAACGACTTTTCTCAGGAATTGCAACTACATTTGTGGACTTTTCAGAGTTTTTCTGCAGTAAAATTGTAGTCGCTGGCAAAATTTGCAACTTAGTGCAAAAAAAATGCAATTTACATTCATCTGAAAATGATGATTGATGCAATGGCAGAACTGAAATTCACCGGAGGGACTGAGTTTGTATGAGTTGTACGTTAAAACAAGGCAAAGACAGCAATTCTGACTGGATTCTTCCAGAGCAGATAAATACACTAGAACCCCGAGTGAGACCGCTGCTGCAGGCTCAACAGACGCTGAGCATGATGACATTGTGAGCGTATTTGGGTTCGTCCATGTTTTGGACCACTGCTGCCGATCAAGCGTCAGCCACAAATGAAAGTACTTTTTGTCTGATGAAACCAATCTTACTTTGACGTGGAGGTGTTCGGCGGCAGAATAGCAGACGTGGACGGAGCTGCGACTTTATACACCACCTCTCCAGCTCCTTGGTGTTTTAACACTAAAGAAATGTCTGTGCCGACTTGAGCCCCCCGTGGCAGGTGATGGTGGTCACCCACAGACTGCTGTGACCTCACTGCTGTGTGATGCCTTTCACGCTCCATAAGCACACACATCCTCTTTGCCTGTTGGGGTGCTTCAGGTGTAGCTGCTGCAATACAACAACAAACACAGATCAGGGGGCGACTCACACTAACATGCTGCTGTAAACCTGCAAGTGTTTTTCCATAAATACTGAATCCAATCATTTATTTTGACAACTTCTGATTTCGACTGTGTTGTTTAATTGACAATTAGTTGTTTTAGACTAATTTGATGACATCTCTCACTGTTTAATTTTTAACTTTATACCAGAAGTCTGTGTGATAAAACTGCAGCAATTTATGTAATAAAATGCAAAGTAAGCATTAGATGTAAAGAAACACCTGAGCCAGCCTTGTTACGCTGGACCTGGACACACAGAGCCAGGGATCCGACTCTGAGCGACTTGACAAAGAAGGGTCAGTCACTAACTGCCCCTTCCTTCGCCTTGACCTGGTGTGGCAAATACCTGTCCTTAAAGACAGGTTGTGCTGATAATCCTGAATTTAAATGGTCATGACGGAATCTTGTTGGATGTGTCCTCTGTTAACATCACCTTTCAAACGAAGACATGTTGTCTTACCTACAGTAGACGTCCTGGTGGCAGCTGTTCTCCTCTTCTTCATTCTTCCCTGCACAACACACAGACTTTCCATCTGATATCAGCTGATAACTCTGTTTGCGCACGTGTGCGTGTTTAGTAATTGGGCCTGTTGGACTCACATAATTGTCCCTGCCGGACCAGTCAGGGTGCTGCTGGGCGTGGAGTCGACTCTCTGCATCAGCCAAGTCATAATACTTGGCCTTCTCTGCCTGTGTCAGGGATTTCCACTGTGGACACATGAACAACTCTGTCAGTACACACACAGACACAAATGAACAATAATGACAGAATGATAAATAACCACGTGGCGGCGTGGCTCAGAGGTCACGTGGCCATCCAGTAACAGAAGGGTCGCTGGTTTGATCCCCACTTCCCCTGGTGACCATGTCCAAGTGTCCTTGAGCAAGATACTGAACCCCTGACTGCTCCTGATGGCCCTGAGACGGACTGGTGACCCGTCCAGGGGGAACCCCGCCTCCCACCCAATGACAGCTGGTATAGGCTCCACCCCCCACGACCCTTTACAGATAAGCAGTATAGAAAATGGATGGATGATGATGAATGACCTGTTATCACCTGTGAGTTCTCAAGACAACAGGTAAGCTGATAAAGCCCACACCAGCGCTGCAGCCTTGACCTAGAGTGAGCCTGCAGGCGCGCTCAGGGGTCTGTGGTTGTGACAGTGGGAATACGACACACAGACCTACACGGAGCAGATGTCCGTCTTAGTGCACCAGCTTCAAGAACTGTTCTTGTCTTCACAGGCTGTGATGAAGGCTACGTAACAGAGAGAGAGTCCACACACTTACCCTCTGTCCCAGCACTGCGTTCACCTCAGCATTATTTCTGATGTTCAACTCAGCCATGACCTTTTGCCTGTGCTCCTTCACATACAGCATGAAGGCGTTAGGTGGTCTCTTAATGTAGGGCCGGTCTTCATCCTGCTGGTCTTCAGCCTTCCTCTCTCTACAGAGATACAGAGGGAACACGGGAGGGCTCATTACCACTGGAGGGGAGAGGCGTTTAGAAAGCAACAGTAACGTGATCCGGACACAGAAACCTTTTTTATGTACATGAAAACCCGGGAAGGAGACTGAATCTCGTATTCATCCAGATCAGACAGTGCAGCGGCTGCACCATACGCAGACGGCCAGAGCGCCATCTGTGACCGATTCTGATCTGCAAACAACCAAGACTAGTCGTGCTGCTAATCCATCTTGACAAAGCAGCAAGGAAAACTAAGTCCAAGTCACGTTGCAGCTCCACCAGGCCTCTTGATGGTGGCATGTCTGTTGTGGGTATCCTCGTCCTCCAGAGGGCTGGCTGCACCTGGAGCAACCGCCTATCACTCAGGTAGGTTATTACACTCACCCACAACTGACACTTCACCTCTACTTCCGATTCTCAGTTTCTCATCATGCTCTCTCGCTGTAGTTCCCTTGACGCCTGTGTAATCGACGTCAGTGTCAGCTGAACGTCTTCAGCGTGCGCGGTTTCGAACTTTCCTCATTCAGCTCAAACTGCTGAGGATTGGAAAAGAAGCAGGCTTCTGCCATCGTGCTTGTGTGTCTGACTTTCTCTCCTCTGATCCACTTGTTTACATCCTTTGGATCGGTGCACAATCTCAGATCGCTGTTCTTTCTTCTCAAAAGCAGCAGGGAGCCCTGTGAGTCGGCTCTTCCACATTTACCATCCATGTGTCTTCATTCACTCTTTCAGGGCTGCCAGGTTAAGTGCTCACCTGTGTTCAGGCTATAGCGTAGATTCCAGGTGGACCCACCACACAACCAAATGGAGCTGTAGACCTGGAATGGTGTGCTGCCCCCCCAAGCTGATCACTATTAGTTACTCTTCACAGTGAACAATTGCAGAAACCACATGGCATTGAGAACAAACCCACACAGACCAATTCAAGTGTTGGATCAGGTTTTCTCAGTCTTGAAGGACAACCATGGCGCTGGCTGGCAGGAGAGAGTTAAACACTCGGTGCTGGGGAGCTTCATGCACCTGTGCTGGGTTGGATTCATCCTTCTGAAGCCACTGCCCCACAGGTCTCCATCATCATCACTTCCACATCCCTACACCACTGTGGGCTTTGTGAGGCTGCACATGTCCGAGTATTGGCGTCAGCGGGACGGTCTTCAGAAGGAGATTTACAGTCGTGTGTGCTGAGGTCAGGACCAGAACCAGCACCAGAACCAGGCTGTGACTGCTACCAAGTCCGTATCTGTTCCAGCCTTGAGGCGTACTTACTTCCATGGTCATACACCTCCTATCCTGCTACCTGCTACCTGCTCACGGGCTGGTCGGAGTCACACTCCTGAGACCAGCACCGCTCTCCGGACTCCCTCTCTGAAGACGTACCGTTCACACCTTCCGTTCCTCCCGGGCGTGAAGTAGTCCTCAAACTTGCTCATCACCGCCGGGAACTGCTCCTTTTCACCGTCCTTGAAGAGGAGTTGGTTGTAGACCTGGAGCGCCGGGGCTCCGGCTACTGTTAGCAGCAGCGCTAGCTTCCGGCGGTCATCCTCTCCGTCCAGACCCGCGGAGCACAGATACTGCTCGAACTCTCTCCGGAACACTCTCCAGTTCTCCCTGACATCACCCGATACCTTTAACTCCTCGGGTGGGTGAATATTACTCTCTTCTTTTACTTTATTCATGGTACCACTGTGTTCACAACAGAGCACTGGGAGAGCCCAGATAACTACGTCACTTCCGCACTTATAAGTAGTGCAGTGAAAATTCAACAGCGCCCCTTGTAGCTAATTCTGTTAGCCGCTGCAGACGAGGATACGATTGGATGGATCCCTCCTCGGAGTCCCACCTGCTCCAGAGTGAGTGACAAATAGAATAACAAAAAAAATCCAATATGGAATATATTTCAACAGACTGTCCACAAGTATTTTGTATGATATATGTACACATAGCCACTTACTTGGATATGTTGTAAGGCCTTGTTGTCTTTTAAGGACCTGCAATTTAACAGGATGATTACAATTGTAATCAGATTATTGCAGTATAAATGAAACAGAATATCACCAAGGAAGATCAAGACATTACTGGGAAATCTGCCACGCAGTCACGTGACTCAACTCGGTACAGTCCGACAGCTGTAGGTATCAACAGACCTGCGGCTACAAGTCAGTTCAGGTGTAACCAATGCTGCCACCAACCATGAATCAGTCTCAAATGAGAAAATGCTTTTTGTACAATATTATAATAATAATAATGATAATAATAAGAAAATCAGTTCACAACCCACAACTGATCCAGGATCAGTGGGGACGGACGTCTGTTTTGACCAGTAATCTTGAGTTTTTTTCTGTGGTGGCAGCAGATAGAAGATGGAGGGACAGTCAGTGGGTCCTGGTCTGAAGACCTGTGGGTCCTACTTGTGGTGAATAACTGGAGTGGGTCAGAGCTGTAATCTGGTTCTCTTTGGGGCTTGGTACCAGGCCTAACACTTAATCCTTTAACTAATGGCAAGCCAACACAAAGAATTTATTGAAGTTATTCCAGAACTGATTAAGCTAATGAAATAATCAGATTTGTCCAGTTGAGGCATCAGACGTTCATTTTTTATGAGATGATTTATTTGTGCTGGCGTGCTGCAACCCTGCTGCCTTTCCCCAGGAACCTGACAGGAACATTGCAAGTGAGGTTGGTGATTTCTAAACACAAGGAATGTGACCTCGTCACTTGGGAAGAGAAAGATCTGATTCATGAAAGAAGTCCAATTTGAAGCACTTGATGGTGCAGCGAGTAGAAACAGACCTGAAAGAGGAGCCAGATGAGTTCTAGGCAGCGCTGGACCAAAGTGACTCGGCTGCACCAGATCAATAAAGATCCCAATCTGCAGCTCAACACACTGATGACGAGAGTGATAAGTCCCCCTTTGAAGCAAAGCCTCCCTCTTCACAGACCCACAACATAAAACCTGATAAGGCCCACAGGCTTTTCACCGTAAAAAACTCTACTTAATAAAAAAGACAATGTCTTAAAGGATTTATTGCAGACTTCTTTCTTCACAATAACACATTTGGAGTGAAATGAGCATTTATTTCCCTTTGGCCTCTGAGCAAGTGGGAGAGTCGTTTC
Organism: Aulostomus chinensis; assembly: GCF_037954235.1. Classification (NCBI taxonomy): domain Eukaryota; kingdom Metazoa; phylum Chordata; class Actinopteri; order Syngnathiformes; family Aulostomidae; genus Aulostomus; species Aulostomus chinensis. Next base: position 6,888,159 of record NC_141342.1, read on the forward strand.
TGCATGAAGCAGCTCTGTTTCCCGTGTCTGTCACCATGGTGACACCTCTCTGCTACTGATGATTAGACTGCAACATCGTTCCCAAAACAACCTCCCACTCCCGCAAATATCCCTGAAGACACAGGCCGGCCCTCCCCAGCCTGACCCCCCAGTCTGGACCCCAGCCTGACCCCCCAACCTGATATTCCATCCTCACCTGGTCAAGTGCTGCGACGATTGAAAGAAGTCAGCAGATACAAGCAAGTCAGTTCTGCGTCACACGTCCGTCTGGACGGTTTGACTTTTACTTTTGGACTTTTTTTTGCACACTGTTAACTAACTAAGTAAGTAACTAAGTAACTAACTAAGTAACTAACTAACAAACGAACTAATGAAATAAATAAATAAATAACAAAAAAACATTAAAAATTCCACATGGATCAAAATTATTCATCAGATACATTAAAAGCAAATATTCATGAATCTTGAGAAACACAGGATCTACAGGCCTACTGGGTTCCATGTATCAACTGAACATGGCTACACCATGAAGGGTGATTCATGAAAATTCAGAACTAATATTTCTCTTCAACATCCTCTTCTGCAAGTCCATGAGTTCACACACAAAGTTCAGGGTCCTACAGTCGAGGAGTTGAGTGAGTCAGTAAAACAGCAGACCTCTGATCATTTAGCCCAACAGTTGTCACCTGAAGGATCAATGTGTTTGACGTCATTTATGTTTTGTTCTTTGACATCACAAGACCACAAACAGAAGATTGAGGAACAGCTCAACAGCCCCCAGCAGGTGTGGCAGAGCATACAGTCCATCAGCAACTACAGGGGCTGTACTGTGTCAGCTGGGGACTCAGACGGAGCACTGGCAGAAGAGCTGAACAGCTTCTTTGCTCGCTTTGAGTCCCAGGCACAGCACTCAGCCACACCACCCCAACCCCCACTCCAACCCACTACAACTTCTGATAGCCCCCCATTCACTGTGGGGGTGGAGGACGTTAGACGGGTACTTCGCGCCGTCAACCCCAGGAAGGCCACGGGCCCGGATGGAGTACCAGGGAAAGTGCTGAAGGTATGTTCAGACCAGCTAGCACCAGTATTCACTGACATTTTCAACATGTCATTGATGCAAGCCAACATCCCAGCCTGCCTGAAATCGGCCACCATCATCCCAGTCCCTAAAAAGTCACCCACAACCACCCTCAATGACTATCGCCCAGTAGCGCTCACACCAATCATCACAAAATGCTTTGAGAAATTGGTGCTGAGACACATCAGCCAACAGATCCACGGAGGAGTAGAGACCTTCAAATCCTTGGGGTCCACATCTCTGCCGACCTCTCCTGGACAGCCAATACGTCAGCACTGGTTAAGAAGGCCCAGCAGCGACTCCACTTCCTGAGGGTGCTCAGGAAAGAACAGCTTGACACCAACCTGCAGGTGACCTTCTACCGCTCAACCATTGAGAGCCTGCTGACGTACGCTGTGTCAGTGTGGCACTCCAGCTGCACTGAAGCTGACAGGAAGAGTCTGCAGAGAGTGACCAACACAGCACAAAAGATCCTGGGATGCCCCCTGCCTGACCTAACCACCATCTACACCTCACGCAGCCTTAACAAAGCCAAGAACATCATCAAGGACAGCACTCATCCCGCATTCCACCTATTCAACCTGTTGCCCTCTGGCAGGCGCTACAGGTCCATCCCAGCAAAGACAAACAGACTCAGGGACAGCTTCTTTCCCAAAGCTGTCACCATGCTCAACGCAAGCTTGCACTAAGAAACTGAAGTGCCTCCACACAATCACCGGCACTCTCTTTTCTTTTCCACCACCAAATCTGCCAGCCTCCTACACAAAACCAGCTCAGGATGAGGACTGAACTGTATCAGTACCTCTGTATGTTTTGCACTATCACCAGGACTGTTCTGCCATGTTTGCACTGCAAATGCTATGTCACCTCAATCTGTTGATGACACAGCCACCTTGATCTGGTACTATAATGTGCCTGTGCACCTGGATGCACCACAGCACCACCTAAAGCTGCTCTCCACTCCCACATGTACCCGCAGTGGGACTTGCACAAGCCTGTTTACAGTTGTACAGTCTATGTATATGTCTTATATGTATAAGTACATGTCCTCATGTCTTTGCAAAGTCTTTGTACAGTTGTGTCAGTGTTAGTCCTACAGTAGGTATAGTAGTGTAAATATGTGTCTATGTATATTTTTCTATTTATATGTGCACATCCCGAGGAGCAGCGTTGCATCTCATTGTACCTGGTATAATGACAATAAAGGCATTCTATTCTATTCTATTCTATTCTATCAAATATATCAGTAAATAACTGCGCTCATGAATTAGCCAGCATTTACTGTGGAACAGTTGCTAACAAGCAGATAAAAGAGAAAACAGAGGTTGAGCTGTTTGTCACGGTGCATTCGTCCACGGTGTTCTAAGCATCATTTTTGTACTGCTAACCACTGCGTTTACGCTTCAACACAGATACACTGGCGTTCTTGAGCTGATGGTACTGATTCAGTCCATCCCTGACATGTTCGCTTCCCTTTCAACCACAAACACACCTCATTCCTGAGATGCTATATTCCTGATGGACTACAAACACACCTCATCTCTGACATGCTATATTCCTGATGGACTACAAACATACCTCATTCCTGACATGCTATATTCCTGATGGACTACAAACATACCTCATTCCTGACATGCTATATTCCTGATGGACTACAAACATACCTCATTCCTGACATGCTATATTCCTGATGGACTACAAACATACCTCATTCCTGACATGCTATATTCCTGATGGACTACAAGCATACCTCATCCATGACATGCTAAGTTCCTGATGGACTACAAACATACCTCATCCATGACATGCTAAGTTCCTTATGGACTACAAACATACCTCATCCATGACATGCTAAGTTCCTGATGGACTACAAACATACCTCATCCATGACATGCTATATTCCTGATGGACTACAAACATACCTCATCCATGACATGCTAAGTTCCTGATGGACTGCAAACATACCTCATCCATGACATGCTAAGTTCCAGATGGACTACAAACATACCTCATTCCTGACATGCTAAGTTCCTGATGGACTACAAACATACCTCATCCCTGACATGCTAAGTTCCTGATGGACTACAAACATACCTCATCCATGACATGCTAAGTTCCTGATGGACTACAAACATACCTCATCCATGACATGCTAAGTTCCTGATGGACTACAAACATACCTCATCCCTGACATGCTAAGCTCCCCAGCTTTGCTGCACTCTATCATGATGACATGAACTGCCTGCACTGGGGTAGCAGCATGTTGGCGTGTAACTGAGCCCTGCTGTGGCAGCTGTGTGTTTTCGTATTTGTGTGCCGGTGACATCCATCACATTGTGTCAGTAGAGGGGGAAATGCAGCGTGTCCACCTGAGTGTCAAGTTTTCCTCCTGAAGATAAAAGAAAGAAGTTAGTGGGTGTTTGTCCAGTGAGACGAGAGTAGAAATACTCCAGAAAGACATCTGTATGCACCGCATGTCTTCAAAGCTAAATTCCTCTCATTATCGTCTTCAGGAAAAGTTTTTTCTTTGTTTACAATAAATATGACTGAATATTTTAAGACAAGAAGGTTAGAATTATGTCATGACAAGACAATATAAGCTCTGAGTATGTGAGAGCCATTTGTGTCTTTTCTTTTGTCAACCGCAAATTAGTTGCTCCTCTAATTTCAGAACGTGTCTGTAAAAGCATTGATAGTGGTGCGGTGTTGGCGCCTCAGGTGAGGATGTGCTGAAAACACCACCGGATAAATTAACTTCATCACCTGGAAATTTGCTAACTGACTTTAACCTCTGCTTCTCATCCAAGTCAAATAAAACCAGCTACGGTGGTGGAGGTGGTTCAGGGTTAATAAGAGAACAAAAGAGTGTAAATCTTTCTGAATGCCTCAGAGTAACAAGACTGCTGGAACATCACCTAATAGGTTAAAAAAAAAAAAACGTCTGCACCATGAGGTTCACAAGAAGGACAGAATCAGATTAATACAAAATGACAAATAAAAACCTCTCGATCAAACAAAAGTGAGAGTAAAAAGGGTGTGCAGAGTGATAAAGAGGAAGTAGAGAACATGGAGAAGGTGAAAAGAAGGGGACGGCAAGTCTGAGGCAAAGTGTGCATGATCGAAGGAGGAGGAGAGCTGTAGCTGGTGCAGCATGGCAGGAGATGACGGGAGGAATTAAGTGTGGAGAGCGAGTAGCGAGAGGTCACATCTCAAACCTGCGACACATGGCCGTGTCCACCTGCCTCAGCTTCTCACATTAATTGCCCAGTCTGCAGCTGTTTGGCACACACAAAAACAAAGTTTATGGAAGCCATAAAACCAGCATTGCTGATTAAACCGATGATTAGATTCAAGGGGAACATTTGTAGAGGCTCTTTATTTTCTGTATGTTTTACTCTTCCTGAGGGTCAGTAACGCTCGTATATCCACATCCTTTCTCCATGCCCTCAAATAATGATAAACTTTATACAGCCCTTCTCTTAACAAGGTCACAAAGAGATTCGCTGAGAAGTAAAGAAACTAAACAGTGCATGCGGCAGCAAAGACAACCAGATAAAAGGAGCCGGAGAAAACACACGGATCTTAAAACTTCAGGAGACAAAATAAAGTTATTTATTGGCAGGAGGTGAGTGATGAAATCCACTTTTTCATATGAAAATTTCTTTGAAGAGAAAGTTTTCAGAGGATTGAGAAGATGCAGAGTGTTTACACACCTGATGATCTCTGGTTCTGGAGTAAGGACATATGTTCAAGTTTTCTCGTCAGAAAGCGGAACACTGGCAACATTGTACTTCATACTTTAACTTCATTTCATATCACCATTTATGCTCCACAGAAGAAATATAAGTGCATGAATACGTAGTGCCCTCTGAGCCCAGGAGAGCCGCCATCGCCCTGCTCAGCCAGCGTGCCGTTCGCTGGTTACATGGCTGGATGACACGCTGCTGCTGGCACCCAGACAGGGAGGCGATGCTGCTCACGGGCACAGAGCTGGCACACATGGTTGATTTTGGCCTGGTTGTGAACAGGAGAATTGTGTTGACTCTGCAACAGCAGCTGGATTTTCTTTGCACCCTTTCAACCCTCTTGTCGTTTGAGGGAGTGAACCCATTCAGGTCTGTTCTGTTGTAGAAAACTGGGTCAGGTACTACCTGATTTTAGTGCTGTGAGCAGAACATGCTCATGAAGAAGAACGACACGATAGTACATCATTTAGCTTTTATCAGAAGCCACTTCCAGCAGCATTTTTGTTGTCATCTTATTTTATAAATTGTCTGAAGACGACAGAAGCAGGACTGGACCTGGTTCTTAAACCGAGCCTCTAATTGGCAGCTTGCTGGATCATTCTGGGATCCACCGGAGCTGTGAATCACCTGCACAACAGTGGTGTGAGACGCCGTGTTGCTGAGCGATCTAGACCAGCAGAACCAGCACCAGCACCAGCAGTTCTGCCACAGAGGTTTGAATGTAGCAGGGCAGTTCTCCGAAGACCCTGAATTTCGACCATGTAAGAGGATTAGTGTCAAACCTGACAGTCACCTCTGTCAAGACTGAGACGTAGATTAGCGACCCTCACGAGGACGGTGCAAACTCTAAAACCAGACTGAAGACTGTCTCCACACAACATAAAGAGACACAACAGAATACAGCTGCTGAAAATAAGACCAAGAATTGTTGTGCTTGAACGTGAGCTGTGGTGGGGTTTGGTTCTCTTGAGTGGGAGTGTGTGCTTGGATTCATGTGTGTCATACAGTTATTACACTGACAAACAGATGAACCGGAACAACGGCAGTGGTTGTTTGTGCTTTTACCTTCTCCCTCTCTAGTTGTTCCTCGGTGGACGCACTTACAGATCTGCCAAGCTGTACTGCTGAGAGCTTATTTTTAGTTCAGGTGCCCGGTGTGTGTGTGTGTGTGTGTGTGTGTGTGTGTGTGTGTGTGTGTGTGTGTGTGTGTGTGTGTGTGTGCATGTGAAAGTGAGAGAGAGAGAGTGAGCGAGCACAAATAACTTTGACAGAACATGAGTTTTTGCAGTTGACTGCACACGGATTGGGGTGAAATCTGCGGTTTTGTATTCAGCCACATGAACACGGGGCAGACCGGTAGAGGTCCATGCACATGGCATCCATCCTACTGGCCCCCACACATTAACACTCATCAGTGTGTTGTCATTAAGCTAACAAACTTTGACTTCAATTTGGTAGATTGGCGTGTGGGGTGGTGAGGGACAGCAGCAGCAGAGGTGGGATTGTTGGTCTGTTGTTGAGCTTCATGTTGTTGACCTGGAATGCTTGTGGAAAGTGGGACCATCAACCAAATTCTCTCTAGAAACAAGAGCAAAGATGCACCCAGACGTCTGGTGAGTGCTGGACGAGTGTTTGAGCTGAGAAACTGCAGCAGGGACAGCGAGTGTGGGAAGTGCAATGCTGGGATATAAATCTTTCTATATATATACACATTACTGCTTTTCTGCTGAGGCAGAAATGCAGTCAAGCCTTATCTGCTGTTCCACCATCTCCCGGTTTTATCTGCGTGTTCCTGCAGCCACGGCTCTTTGTTCATGTCATCCACTGAAGCCGTGCAGAGCAAATCAACTCTCTGGCAAATCCATCATTGAGGCTTCTAAGTGCTTCATCAAACTCTCAGTCAAATTGTTCTTCCCTCTTTCTGTCTCTCCCTCCAGCAGTTCCATCTCAGTCTGGATCTCCCCTGGAATCTCTGGAGTCTCCTCTGGTGGGACTCAGGGACTCTGCACTTCCTCTCAGTTTGCTGACACAGATTGTATGTGGATAAAATTGATCACACCAAAGAATATCATAACACACCATATGAAACTCTGCGTCTTCATTTGTTGAGAATGTACTGAGATGTGAAAACCTTTGTCTCTGTTATGAATCTATCAAAAAGAAAACAGGATTTTGAAATAGTAAAGAAGGAGGATAATTGCAATGCAGTAAGATAAAGTAGCTACTGCGAACTCCAGCTAAAGGATTTTGAACCGAAAGAAATGGCCGACACGGCTCCCCGGGTCAAACTACGACAATCAGCCCATGAAACACTGACACCAATGTAAGTATAATAAACGCAGAGATTCAGGTCAGCAGCGAACTCTCCAGTCACTCGTTGAAGGTCAGCAAGTCCCTCTCTGTCCCTTAATACTCCGGCTCAGCTGCCACCCCCCCCCTGCTGTGACACTGGCAACTGTGTCCCTCAGCCTTTCCTGTACTTCCTGCTGGCGTGGGTCTGTGTGTCGTCTGGCCCTCAGCTCAGGTGGGCCACCAGCCGCTCTGCCATCAGCTGCTCTCTCTGTCCTCTGAATGTCTGTGGACGTACAGGTGTGATCATGTCTGGACCTGTTCACCTGGTGGCTGTAGCGTTGCTGTATGACACCACATATGGATGTGTAGTCACTGTGCCACAACGTCCAAATGTTATACAACTGACACTCTTGTTCAAAGTTTGCATTTCTTAATTATTTTTTTAAATATGATTTGGGACATTAGGTGAGGTGCACGGCTCTGTCATGGTCCCGTCTGGACCACATGGATTCTTAGTTTTGACGACTAAACCTCTGCTATTGCCTATAAATGAGGGAAGGGACAGAGACAGATGAAGGTGGGGACAGGGGACAGAACAGAGGCGGATGGGGGACGGGACAGGGACAGTTGGGGGGGGGGGCAGAAGGGGACAGGGGTTAGAAATAGAGAACATTGTCACCTCCAGGGACCCAGAGTGCCACAGGTTTTGGCTTGATTTTGACTCTGCCAGGACGTGTCCCACCATCAGTACTACAGACGTAACCCACAACCTCAAACCCGTAACCTCAGTGAGCCTGTTCAAAAGTAAAGACTTTTTCACTGGTTTTTTTCCTGTTGTTAGTGTTTTTCCCAGTCGTACTGCAGTACTACAGTACTACTGTACTACATACCACCAGCCAGTTGCAGCCTCATCCTTACTTAGCTGATGTCATCACTGCATGTTAATCAGAGATGGATCAAGGTAGACACTTCACTAGAGAGACAGGGTATGTAGTAAATTAGTACTACTGTACTGTAGTACTACTGTCCACTCCAGGTCCTGCCTCAGGTGGAGGAGTTTAAGTATCTTGGGTCTTGTTCACGAGTGAGGGTAGGATGGAGCGGGAGATTGACAGGTGGATTTGGGCGGTGCCCTCAGTGATGGTGCTAAACCAGTCCGTTGTGGTGAAGAGGGAGCTTAGCCAAATGGAGAGGCTCTTGATTTACCTGTCAATCTACGTTCCAACCCTCACCTGTGGTCATGAGCTCTGGGTAATGACTGAAAGAACAAGATCCTGAATAAAGCGGCTGAAATGAGTTTCCTCCTCAGGGAGGCTGGGCTCTCCCTTAGAGACAGGGTGAGAAGCTCAGTCCTTCAGGAGGGACTCAGAGTAGAGCTGCTGCTCCTCCATGTAGAGGAGTCAGTGGAGGTGGTTCAGGCATCTGGTGAGGACACCTCCTGGACGCCCCCTTCGGAAGGTGTTCCAGGCATGTCGGACCGGGAGGAGGCCTCGAGGCGACCCAGGACACACTGGAGGGATTATATCTCTGGGCTGGCCTGGGAACGCCTCAGGATTCCCCTGGAAGAGCTGGTGGAAGTGGCTGGGAGAGGATAGTCTGGGCTTCCTTTCTAAGGATGCGGCACCTGCAAACCTGACCCAACAATGACAGTTCCGCCAAAGAAGAAAAACTGGTAGCTCACATTTTTTCTTTTTCCCACACTCATTCTGAGACACACCCTACTCTGCTTCTGATTGGCAGGTATCTGCTGCCTTTCAGGCATCTTGTTATTGGATTTTCTGCCTGTGCTTGTTGCCCAGGTGACTGTCAAGAGTGTTGCTATGTGCTGCACCTCAGACAATCTTTGTTTCCAGGGGACTATAAAGTTAGTCTTGATCTGGACTCAAACATGGTGCATCTATGTGAGGAAACATAATCTTCAGCAGAAGAAGGTGGTGGTGATAGATAGAACATCCCAAGAGACAGCAGCACCAGAAGTAGGAACACCTGGAGCTGGAGGAGATGTGGGGGGTGAAGGCAGCAGTGGTGCTACTTGGGGCTGGGACCCCCAAACTAAGAGGGCGACTTCAGCAGGCTCCAGGTCCAACACCTGAGGCCTCAGTCCAAAAGAGCTCAATCCTGAGAGGCATGCGTCTGCTGACATGAAGGCTGCATTTGAAGACAGCGCCACCTGGTGTGTCAGATCATTGAGCTGCACTGTGCTGCGTAATGGGTCTACTTTGATGGCCTAAAATGTCACTACAAATATTCATCTGTTAGCTGATGATTCCAGTTTGCTGTTAGAGAATTTCTTAACCTGTTGAGGAAACTAAGTCAATACTGACAGATAATGTCAGCATGTGGAATTAAATACTCTTGACCAATGAGTGATATGGCTCGCAGTACCACATGGTGCTGTGAAACACAGTAAACATACAGCAATTTAACTTTATGCAAAAACTGTATCATACAGTTTGCAATAAAATCTGCTTCATCAAAATGTTATAACAGAAATGAAGTGGGCGAGGGTTCCAAGATCCAGCGGTAGGATCGTCTCTGAAATCAGCTCCCCTCAACGATAAAGGTACTTCATTTTTCTCCACACTTCATTCTTTCGTTCTGTTTGAACACAAAATACTAAATATAAAGTACAGACAGTACTGAGGATAAATCAGATGATGTTGCTGAAGACGATAATTGACATACATTTACAATAAATAACCAAACATGTTTCTTGGCCTTTGCAACAAACTCAGACAAGGTTTCTCTCTGTTCACAATCTGCGAGGAACTCAACATCAGCCAGATATTACCAGTTAAGACTGAACCGGCCTGAAGAACTGGGTGGCCCAAACACCCACATGTTGCTAATGACAGTGGCAGAACTGAACAATGGAACCATGTTCCTCCCACAGAAGCGATGACAGTACACTCCTCAGCCAGACAGGAGAACCCTGCTAGTGAGCTTCTGTCAGAGGAGTGCTCCGGTGAGCTGGTCTCAGACTCAGTGCTCCGGTGAGCTGGTCTCAATAATACTAAAATAACACAGATGCTGTCTGCAGGAGACCGAGCTGGAGCGGACAAGTGTCTGTGGATGGAAGACATCCAGCGAGGGCCTTCACAACTTTGCCTGAGTGAGTGCCACTCATGAGCTTACGCTTCTCTGACATCTGCACAGTTCAGAAGTTGTGAAACATGGAATGCTGAATATCATAAATTATCTTCAGCTTCAGTTTCTTGTCTTTTGTTAACTCAAGAAATGCAAGTATACATCCCTCGGAGGGCTGACGAAGGTCACTGAGGCCGTAATGCTGCTCTCCAAGGAGATAAAGTCAGACCATCATGACCAGAGACACAGCAGGAGCATGAAACTGCGGATGCTAATATCACTGCTTCATGGGTGTCATGCTAAGTCTTTTCAACTGTGTTCCCTCTCATTCCTGGATGTTCTGTGTTCTTGTGTTCTCTGTATTGGTTCAGTAATATTAGTCTCGCTGGAAGCAGCAGAAAACAGACCATGGTTCAGCTACAGATGGGTTACATGTAGTTGGAAGAACAAACTTGTCTCTCATATATTTTGGACGTCTTATTTTTGTATTAAATGTTGTGTTCCAGGTTTTCGTTTTGTTAGTGTTATGTTTATTGATCTAGTGTTTTTGTTTTCTTGCAGTCCTGAGGCTGGTAGGAGGCGGGGCCAGGTGACACAGAGTTCACACCTGATTTGCATTTGGCTCATTCGGCCTGCCTATATCTATTGGCGCTGCCTGTGGTTCAGTGCCGGATGATTCCTTCTCTTGACTACACGTATTGCCTTGTGCTTTCGGCTCCAGTCCTCCTACCAGTGCCTACCACTTGCTGTGTGCTTGCCGGTAGTTGTTTTGGATTTAGTTCTTTGCTTCATCTTATCCCTCAGAGGAATTTTCGGTTTTGTCTTTTTCCCTCACCTTTTTGTGAGGCGCTTTGTGTTAACCTTTTTTCCAGGCGAAGTCCTCCGCTCTTATTTTGATACTTGTCCCACGTGACTATTTTGTTTTGCACTTTCTGAATAAACTTTGTTACTCCTGTCTCTACCTACCGGGTTCTGGCCTTTGTCTCCAAAGCAGAATGTAACATTAAAGTTGGGTTCTAAAAATGTTCCTTCGAAGCAGCGAGCCTGTAAAAGACCCTGTTGACTGTAGGAGGCTGAGAGAGGACACGCACACCACTGGACCAGAACATAAGCTCCCCCTGATTTGATCACTGACAATATTAATGTAGAACCACCTCAGGATCAGGTGAGTGACAACAGAGCAGTACATGCTGTGAAATGCCGGGACGACAACCCCCAGCCACCGGGTTGGTTGAGGTGGTCTGAACTGGGAAGCGGTGGCTTGCTCACTTCTCACTAATTCCCCACCTCACTATCTACAGGAGACCTCAGGTCTCTCCTCCTCAGACTAGAAACAGCTTCCCTACCTTTCAGTCTGCACTGTCAGTGACAGTAACAGTCTGAAGAGTCCAGCAGATGTAAAAGAAAACTCTTTCTCACAATTTGGAGCCACTTTAGTGAGAAGAAACTGTGATTGAAAAAAACCTCCTCTTCTGGTGTGCTGTATCGTCCCCTGTGTATGTGGGAGACTCGAGTCTGGATTCTTTGCAGGCTAACTTGTCCACACACTCAGTCAGTCAGTCAGTCAGGAACCACAGTCGTAGGGCCTCAAGCCCCTCAAGCTAAATGGCCAGTTACACTGATTCTATTGTGACCTCCCGCGAAAGCCTCTTGTTCACTGTAATATACACAGATAACGTTAGCTAACATTTGGTTGGCTGCTGAATAAAACTGAATAAAAATGCTGGCAGCTAGCAAATTGGGTTAAAAAAAGTGTGGTATACAAATGGGAAGAAATACTGGAATATTTGGTTGATATTTCACTGTATCACTGTGCTATGACTTTGAGTGAAAGAGAGCGTGCATGATTGTGGCTAAGCTATTGTTGTGCAAATGTTCCCCTTCACCTGGATGGTAAAAATGCCATACGTCCTTGACATATCACAACATGAAGTGGAACAATTGACTTAGAAAGGCTGCAGCTATTGTTTTGTTTTTAACCTGGATTGTGACTCAATAATCCAACTGTGATAACCTTGGCATCGAAATGTAGGTTTCTGAGTAGTCAAAGTTCAATTCTGCATTAAAAAAGTAAACGTTTAAATTGTAAAGACAGAAACCAACAATTGGCCGCACGGTGGTGCAGTGGTTAGCACTGTGGCCTCACAGCAAGAAGGTTCTGGGTTCGAGTCCCGGCTCAGGCGCGGGATCTTTCTGGGTGAGTCTCCATGTTCTCCCTGTGCCTGCATAGGTTCTCTCTGGTACTCCAGCTTCCTCCCACAGTCCAAAGACATCAATTTGGGGACTAGGCTGATTGGATTCTCTAAATTTGACTGTAGGTATGAATGTGAGTGTGAATGGTTGTTCGTCTCTGTATGTTGGCCCTGTGATGGACTGGCGACCTGTCCAGGGTGAACCCCACCTCTTGCCTGTAGATGCTGGGATAGGCTCCAGCCCCCCCGCGACCCTTACTAGGAAGGAATAAGCGGAAGACGACGATGGATGGATGGATGGAAACCAATAATTGCAAAAACTGTGTCTTTTTTATCAAATGGATCAAGTCTCCATCAGCGCTGGTACCGACTTCTGAGACACTCTGTTAGATCTGCACACCTTGCTGGTGTAGTATTTGCTCTTTCCCCTAGATGGCGCCAACCTCAGGGGATGCCAGCCTGTGCCTCCACACCTGCTTCTCATCACCGCTGTCACACCTGCTCTCCATCACGATCAACAACCTTTAAAAAGATGGCATCGTACCTCCCCTGGCTGTCAGATTGTTGGCCTTCATACCCAGATTTTGGATCCTTGCGTGCTCATCATTTCTCGTATAGTGGTGTTTTGCCTGTTCGGTTTTTTGGACTTTGTCAGGACGGTTATTTAAATACTAACCTTCATTTCTGTTTTTCCCCCGAGGCTTCCCGTCCGTCATTCGTTGATGCGCCCACTGTTCGCCAGCCAGCCATGGAGTTTTCCGGCCTTATAGTCTTTGTTCTTGGTTCCTCCCAGTGGAGAGTTTTTTGTTGTTTTATCCTTTTCATGAGCGCTTTTTGTTATTCCTGTTTTGCCTAATAAATCCTGCGTGACACTTTCCATTGTCTGTCCGCGTTTGGGTTCTCCAACACATTACATAACACATGAGGGGGCCGTGAATGTGATGACAAATGCTCACCATGCCACTCAGGCCATTGCCCTGGCAACTGTTTGATTGGCTGGTTTGCAGTTATGACAGACACCTGATCTGGATTCAGGTGTGCAACAACATCTCTTACATCGTCCATGATTTTTTTTTTTCTCTATGGCACCTGTATGGCCATCAACGCAAGAACGAGGCAAAAGTGAGATACTGACTTTAAATTCTAACAGTCTGTTTTCCACACAACTTTTGATTGATTAGAAATTTCCTCTTTGTCTTTGTCGTCCTCTGCTTATCCGGGTTTGGGTAGGCAGCCTCGACAAGGAAACCCTCCTTTCCTCAGCCATTTCCAACAGCTCTGGGGAAATCCCGAGGCGTTCCCAGGCCAGCCAAGAGATATAATCCCTCCAGCGTGCCCTGGGTCAGCCCGAAGGCCTCCTCCTGGTTGGACGTGCCTGGAAAACCTCCCGAGGGAGGCGTCCTCACCAAATGCCCCAACGTAGATCAACCGGTAGATCAGAAGCTTTGCCTTCTGGCAAAGCTCCCTCTTCACCACAACGGACCGGTTTAGTGCCCACATCACTGCAGATGCCGCCTCACTCTCCCTGTCAATTTCCCGCCCCATCCTACCTTCACTTGTGAACAAGATCCCAAGATACTTAAACTCCTGGAGTGAGCAGACCACCCTTCTCCGGCTGAGGACCATGGCCTCAGACTTGGAGGTGCCGATTCTCATCCCAGCCACTTCACATTCAGCTGCGAACTGTCCCAGCTGGAGGTCGTGGCCTGATGGAGCTAAGAGGACCACATCATCCACTAAAAGCAGAGACGACATCCTCCCGCCACCAAACTCGACCCCCTCCACCACCTGGCTGCACCTAGAAATTCTGTCCACAAAAGTATTGAACAGAACCGGTGACAAAGGGCAGCCTTGGTGGAGTCCAGTGAAAACTATATCTTACAATTTAGAGCCACTTTGAAATTTCATCTCTGAACAAATAATGTCTGAAATCGATGAATTTCAGTCAAACAGCGGCTCCTATACCAGTCAAGCCAATTTTATTTGTATTTTGCCAAACCACAACAAAAGTCCGCTCATGACACTTTACTAGTAGAGCAGGCATAGAATCACATTTTTAAATTGATTTACACTTAGCAAGTCTCCGTTCAATTGAGTTTTTCACATCAATCGACATACGTTTTAATACTGAGCTAATTTAAGAATGTCCAGGCATTCAAGTTCCACACTGAAAAATTTTTTTGGCACCATCTTGGATATTCAGGTGGCTACTTGGCTATTCTGATAAAGTAGTTCTTAGACACTATTAATGGCAAATTTACACGACCGTAACCTGGCTTGGTCCTTGCCTGGAATGAGATCCTGCGCAATGGTGTAGGCCCGGTTCACTCCTAGTATTGAGGTCCATCCAGGTGTGATCTGATTGTTACCAGACAGCGCTGCTGAGTGACTTCACACTATACCATATATCTTCTGGTGTGTCTCCAGGTGTCTTCTGGTGTTTCTCCAGATGTCTTCTGGTGTGTCTCCAGGTGTCTTCTTGTGTGTCTCCAGGTGTCTTCTGGTGTATCTCCAGGTGTCTCCAGGTGTCTTCTGGTGTGTTTCCAGATGTCTTCTGGTGTACCTCCAGGTGTTTCCATGTGTCCCCTGGTGTATCTCCAGGTGTTTCCATGTGTCTTCTGGTGTGTCTCCAGGTGTCTTCTGGTGTGTCTCCAGGTGTCTTCTGGTGTACGTCCAGGTGTTTCCATGTGTCCCCTGGTGTTTCTCCAGGTGTTTCCATGTGTCTTCTGGTGTGTCTCCAGGTTCTTCTGGTGTATCTCCAGGTGTCTTCTGGTGTGTCTCCTGGTGTCTTCTGGTGTATCTCCAGGTGTCTTCTGGTGTGTATCCAGGTGTCTCCACGTATCTTCTGGTGTGTCTCCAGGTTTCTTCTGGTGTATCTCCAGGTGTCTCCACGTGTCTTCTGGTGTGTCTCCACGTGTCTTCTGGTGTATCTCCAGGTGTCTCCACATGTCTTCTGGTGTGTCTCCACGTGTCTTCCGGTGTGTCTCCAGGTTTCTTCTGGTGTGTCTCCAGGTGTCTTCTAGTGTGTCTCCAGGTGTCTTCTAGTGTATCTCCAGGTGTCTCCAGGTGTCTTCTGGTGTGTCTCCAGGTGTCTTCTGGTGTGTCTCCAGGTGCATCTCATGGGATCAGATCTTACCTCCTTATCTGCGGTGTGTAGATAAACACCCACATTATTTCTGTTTGCAGTGATTCCAAACAGCGGCTCTACCTGCAGTAGTTTATGTTTAATACAAACGTCACAGAACCTGAGGAGATTAAACGAGGATGAGCGAGTTCACCATCATCCGCATCTGTGCTCAGGCAGGGTGGGGGTTACCCTGGAATCGGGTTGGGTTGAAACAGAAAGTATAGCTCAACGGGGAAGTGTGTGTGTCATTTATTGAATTGGGATCAAGAAATCAATTGGGATTGATGAGAAGTTGTTACATTCATTTTTATTTGAAAATTAGTTTAAAAGCCTCAGATTCAGATTAAGATGTTAAGATGATCAGCTGACTAAATCAACTCTCACCAGACTGAGTTTCTGCTGCGTCCTGGCATTTCACAAATCTTGGCGGCTGGTTCAGTGTCACTGGCTCGATATCACTGATTGTCCTGAGTATAGCTCTCAAGTATCAGTTATCAGCCTACTTGACTTCATAATCATGGGTGTTGGTCGATCCTTGGTATCTAGAAGGTCTTTCCTCCTTCAACTGATAGCAGCTGCAGGTTATTGCAGTGAATATGACAACACAAAGCAGAACACGTATGGAAAGGTGATGCTGCTCGTTTCCTGTGATGGCAGGTAGAGGAACTGGAGCAGGCCGCATCCTGTCTGTGTTTACAAGTTTAGCTGTAGAAATATAAAGGTATCCGTTCTGCAGCCCAGTTCTTTCACAGGTCCTACTCTTTATGTGCTGTAGACTATTTCAACATAGACTTCCCCTCCTGTCTTGCTGCTCATATCAGCTTCAGAACACAGCATGGTTCTAGCTGTCCTGATATTCTGTCACTGGAGGTTACAGTGATACTGATCACCAGTGTGCTTCCCCTTTGACTCTTCCATTCCCGTCAGACGGACCTCTGACATTTCTTTGATGCTTTCTAGGATTCTGCTGTGCAGCTCCTCTTCCTCTCAGCGCAACCAGAGAGAGAATGATGGCGAAGCATCACATGACAAACTGACCAGTTCACTTCCGTACAGCACTCTCCAACTGTTGGAGCCATAGAAATTATTATCATTCTTAAAATACAGTTTTTCAGAATGCTTCAATAGTAACAGAGATTCCTAAAGATGTGTATATCTATCTATCTATCTATCTATCTATCTATCTATCTATCTATCTATCTATCTATCTATCTATATATATTTAGATAGATAGATAGATGGATGGATGGATGGATGGATAGATAGATGATAGATAGATAGATAGATAGATAAAAGTATATCAAGCAAAGCATCACACAACACCAATGCACAATTGTTGTATTGTTGTATAGCAACTGGATAGTATACAGTGGTTAAGGCAACAGACTTGAACATGGAGGTCAGGGGTTCGGATCCTGGCCATGGCAAGGGGGGCATCAGTAAGGTTCCTTACGGGCGAAGTACATACACTAATCTACCTCAGAGCACATGAGAGATACTAATAGTAGAGTCATACCAGCTCTGACGCCTCCCGGGTCAACAAGGTGTGTGTCAGTTGCTAGGGAACCAGGGCAATCTGACAACAAATGGGATACTGAAACAAAACACACTTGGACGACTGAAATTAGGTACTGTAGGAATTAAATTAACAGATACTGTGGATGAGGAGTATTCGTCTCAGAAAGCATTTTGTCAATCACATGAGTTTCTGTGGCCATCTCCTGACCTCAAGGAACAAATGACAACGGTAGCAGACAGGATGAAGGGGGGAGGTGAGGAGCAGCTGATGAACAGGTGATACAGTTGTTGCTGTGATGGGGAAACCATCTGCCCTTTGTTGTTGAATGGTATAAAGGTTGAGTCATTGTACAGATCAGCAGAGAACACTCAGCAGTCTTCTCTCCATGCTGCATGCATTAAAGAGACTTGATTCATCACACCGAGTCTGTAATTCTTCAGAGAATTAGCAACTCTCAACGGTCTACAAGAAGAATTTCCCTTACAGTACCAGCCCCAAAAGATACGGACAGCCTCAGTACCAGAGCTGCTGACCTAAGAAGGAAGATTGTGAACCTGTGACGAATACCGAAGCTGAGTTGTTAAGTATGTGAATGCTGCGCTGAGTTCAACACCCACGGCAACCATCAGAGAGACCAACAAGCTGATACACAGTACTGTAGTGTACGAGCCCCCTTTTCCTTCCTCAGATTCCTCGGGATGTCTCGAGTAACCCTCCTCAGAACACTTAATTCTGAAAGAGGAGCAGAACAATACCCTCTTGACCTTTCCGATGATAATTCACCACTCAAATCAACAAGAACATTTGCTTCCCTGTTATCAGTTGTCGTCATAACTCTGAGCAACCTGATTCTCTAGGTGATGTGTCTGTGGAATGTATGAGTGCTGTCTGTTCAACCATATTAATATGCTGATATCTGAGAAGTATTGAGGACGGCAAAATGTGCTGATTGGCTAACAAACCCACACAGGTCATAGGTAACTCCTCTGAGGCGGACCAGTTTATTATAGTAGTTGCGACACCATCCGCTGATGGGACTTTCTTCAGCGTTTCTAGCCTCTTCCCTTTTTGCACGAGCTCCTAAAGCGGCTGGTCCGTCTCCCCCTCTTTTCTTTTCTATTCTACTAATTTTTGTTTCTTTGTTCTTTAAATTTCGACGGAACTTCTTGTCTTTCCTTGCAACAAATTTCCCTTTAGCAAAGTTTTTTTGGTACATGGAGTTGAATGTGCCTCTTGTTTTTGAGTTCATGAAGGCATCGTTCTGCATGGCATTTAAATTCTTGATTTCCTATTTTTTTAACTCGTCACCAATCACGGCTCACAGTTTCTATACTGTTAACCTCCCGTGAGCCTTGAATCTCCATTCTGCCAGCCAGCAGCCTGAGACCAGATGGTAGCAAATCAATGAGCTTCCCTTCTTCATTGAGTGAATCTCAGCGGGAGCTACAGTCGACGAGGCGGAGGCTTTGGAGGCGGAGGCTTTGGAGGCCGTCCTTCCACCAGTTCGTTGGAGAGGTATCTCACATATCCATGGGAGCAATTCAGCTGAGAACATTAAGCCAGTTATGTTGGTTTTTGCGCTGTGGCAGTAACAAAGATCAGTGCTGCATCTATTCAAGCCTCGACACCTCTCTCACTGCCAAACTCTGTCTGGCTTTACAGAGCTTGGTCAGCCTCCATTCAGCAATTTGTAGGTCACTATCGTTCATCCTGCACACCTTTTTACCTGCCCCTTTGCAGTCCACTTTGAAGCTCAGATAAATCTAGGTTAATTCATATCTGTTATCTATGTATGCAAGCCACTGATCTGCAAAGGACTCATTGATAAGCTACAACCTGAGACTGATCGTTTCTTGTAAGGCGAAACAAAATTGCAACAAGTGGTGTCCCGAGTAAGTTCGTAAATACATCAAAGATGCGATAATGGATTCTAATGGATAAAGCCTTGGCCTGGATGAGAGGTCGTCAGGTGGTCCCCAACCTTCTTCGAGTGTTTCGACACTTAACCACAACACTCTCCAGTTGGCGTGTCAGCAGTGATTGGCCAAATCACTGCCCCTCTCATCCAGGCTTCCAGCTTATTTCCTCTCGTTTATGCCAGAGCCAACAGGAGGCTCTCTCTGCTGCTTCTCCCAGCCTACGAATGGCTGTTTTCCTCAAGTGGCCTCTCAACCCGACCTCTGTCATCAGATTCCACACTGACTGAGCTGGGAATCCTCGACATCCCACTTCCACTGTCATCAGCCATGCTGTCCACCCTTTGTCCCGACAGTCCTGGACAAGTTGTTGGTACTTGGTTTTCTTCCTCTCAGCCACTTCCTCGCAGCCCTCCTCCCACGAGACCGTTAGTTCCACCAGGATGATTTTCTTTCCCTCTGGAGACCACATAAATTATGTCTGGTCTCAGAGTGGTGGCGAGTACCGCCTCTGGGAAGTGGAGCTTCCCCCCCAGGTCGACCTCCATCTCCCATCCCTGGGCTGACAGCAGGAGGTTTTGCTTGACTTGGCTTTGGACGACTGGTCTTTGACCCTCTTTTACAAAGGTGATGGTGCTCAGCGGTGGTCTTGTTTTGGCTGGATGTTTCTTTCTCCTCTCTTGCTCCAAGATGTCTGCAAGCAGTGCCAACACCTTGTCATGGCGCCACCTATATCTCCCCTGGGCCAATGCAATCTTGCACCCTGAAAGGATATGCGCCATAGTTCCTTTACCGCCACATAATCTGCACAGAGGGTCCTCCCTCATTCCCCACCTATGCAGGTTGACTAGGGTCAGTAGGGTGTCGTACACTGCTCGGAGCAGAAACGAGATACAGAAAGGCTCCAGCCTCCACAATTCACTCCATGTGATGTTCCTCTTGGGAAGGTTCCTCCTTGTCCAGGCACCTTGAATCGCTAGCTCGATGGATTTAGCTCTTCGATGTTCTTCCTCAAGGTTTCTTACTTTGTCCTGGATCATGGTCCTCTTCTCCCTTGGAGTGGATTTAGACCACTGCTGGAAATGTGATGTTCCTAGACCCTGTCTTCCAGTGCACGGGTTTCCGATGGTATCTTTGGTCCTGAGAGAAGCTTCTGCCTGGTTAACTGCAGTACTGGCAACCCACTTCCTGCCAGATCTTGTTCTTAGTCCTGCTTCCCTGACGAGTTGGTCTTGGGAGTCCCTATACACCAGGGAAAGTCTGCATTTAGCGACCTTAAACTCCTCCACAACTGAGGACAGGGGGAGCTGGAGCTGACCCACCCTTATGTAGATCCCCACTGATGAACAGCTTGGGGGTATTCCCAACCATCTTCGAAGGTGCTTGTTGAACTTCCTCTCCATCGCTTCAACTTCTGTCATAGGCACTTCGTTCATGGTGAGAAGCCACATAAGTCTTTGGAGCAGGCCGTGTTGGTAAATCCAGCACTTATATTTTTCAGGCAGGCCAGATATATAGCTGCATGGTGGTGCAGTGGTCAGCACTGTGGCCTCACAGCAAGAAGGTTCTGGGTTCGAGTCCCGGCTCAGGCGCGGGATCTTTCTGTGTGAGTCTCCATGTTCTCCCTGTCCCTGCGAGGGTTCTTTCTGGTACTCCGGCTTCTTCCCACCGTCCAAAGACATCATGACGACGAGGCTGATTGATACTCTAAACTGACCATCGGTATGAATGTGAGTGTGAATGGTTGTTCGTCTCTGTATGTTGGCCCTGCGATGGACTGGCGACCTGTCCAGGGTGAACCCCGCCTCTCGCCCGTACATGCTGGGATAGGCTCCACCCCCCGCGACCCTTATGAGTAAGGAATAAGCGGAAGACAATGATGGATGGATATATAGATAGAGAGATAGATAGATAGATTTATTTGATGTTACAGCGTGCAATATTTCACTCCTCAATCGTTCAGCCATGCCTACACTCAGGCACCACTGACTCACACCTCACTAAAGATTTCATCCTTAGTTTGATATTTGTGTTCAAGTAGATAATAAATAAGTTCATTTGTCTGCAGCGTTTGGATCATGTTCTGTTACATGTTATGGCTCAGGCCGGTAGCGACAGTTCATTTATGTCGAACTGTACAGTTTTGTTGCGTTTAAAGATATGATAGAACAATGGCAGCTGACTAGAAACTTCAGCTGTTCAATCATTTCTTGAGTTTTTCAGTTTTTTCTACAATTTGTAATTTCCTCTTCAGAACCAAAATGAATGACTACTGCTGCTGCTTCTACTCATATGCTCATTGTCAGTATTTTCGTGAATGTAAATACTGTGCATGTAAATCTTCACATGCCTACAAATTATACTTATGATCTGAAGTTTTAGCAGCAACCTCTTTCTGTCACAAGTCTGAATGGAGGCTTCCCAGTCGCTGTTTCACCCCCACACCAGTACAGCACGTCCTTTTCACAGTGAGATGGTCTCTCTCCAATATCAACATGCCTGTGCTAGATTAAAATGTTTATGAGGCTCGTTCACCACCATCCCCAGAGTGGAGGCGAGGCCTGCATCCATATGTAAATGCCTCTGCTCACTCTTGATGGCAGTAAACTTGATTAAAACTCTGGCGTCAACTGAAGGATCGCAGCGTTAGACATGGCAGCAGATGAGCTGCCTCGCTCATGGCTGCGGGTCTCCTGCTCCTGAAAATTCATCACACCAGCTCAATGTAGACATCTCCAGCAAAAAGAGGGAGCAGCAAGGTTACACTTGCCAGCACACTCAATCACACTGAGGGGGAAGCCCGTCTCTATTATTCTTCATCACCCAATGCAAACGAAGGGACATCAATCAAAAGAGCGACAGCTGACGTCGGCCCTTATAATCATTACCTCTCCAGCTCCACTCTTCTCATGGACCTCTGCTTGTAACCCAGCTGGTTAATGGACTCAGTGTAAGAGAGGCCGTCTAGCAACCGAAGGGTCGCTGGTTCGATCCCCACTTCCTCAGGTGACCATGTCCAAGTGTCCTTGAGCAAGATACTGAACCCCTAATTGGTCCTGATGGCCCTGTGACAGACTGGTGACCCGTCCAGGGTGAACCCTGCCTCTCACACTATGACAGCTGGGATAGGCTCCACCCCCTGTGACCCTTAACAAATAAGTAGTATAGAAAATAAATGGATGGATGGATGCATAGATGGGTGGATGGATGGATGGATGGATAGATGGATGGATGAAGGGATGGATGGATAGATGGAGGGATAGATGAATGGAGGGATGGATGGATGGAGGGAGGGAGGGATGGATGAAGGGATGGATGGATAGATGGATGGATGGGTGGAGGGATGGATGGATGGAGGGATGAATGGATAGATGGGTGCATGGATGGATGGATGAATGGATAGATGGGTGGATGGATGGATGATGGATAGATGGGTGGATGGATTGATGGATAGATGGTGGATGGATGGGTGGATGGATGGATGGATGAATGGATGAAGGGATGATGGGATGGATGGATAGATGGATGGATAGGTGGAGGGATGGATGGATGGATGGAGGGATGAATGGAGGGATGGATGGATGGATGAAGGGATGGATGGATAGATGGATGGAGGGATGAATGGATGGATGGATGATGGATGGATGGGTGGATGGATGATGGATAGATGATGGATGGAGGGATGGATGGATGGATGGATGGATGGAGGGATGAATGGAGGGATGGATGGATGGATGAAGGGATGGATGGATAGATGGATGGAGGGATGAATGGATGGATGGATGATGGATGGATGGGTGGATGGATGATGGATAGATGATGGATGGAGGGATGGATGGATGGATGGATGATGGATGGATGGGTGGATGGATGATGGATGGATGGATGATGGATGGATGGGTGGATGGATGAAGGGATGGATGGATGGATGGATAGATGGAGGGATGGATGGATGGATAGATGGAGGGATGGATGGATGGGTGGATGGATGATGATGGATGGATGGATGGATGGATGATGGATGGATGATGGGTGGATGGATGATGGATGGATGGGTGGATGATGTATGTATGGATGGATGGATGGGTGGATGGAGGGATGGATGGATGGATGGGTGGATGATGGATGGATGGGTGGATGATGGATGGATGGAGGGATGGATGGCTCATCGATCAGCACAGAGCAGATGGGTCCAGACAGGAAGTCCCCACATGAACGATGTCGTGAATCTGGGCACGTCAGCTGGAACTCTAGGAGCAGGTGATGGAGCCCCAAACCCAGAAGACAATCACCAAATCACATCCACGAGCAAAACGCGCTACGGCTGAAGCGCTGGGGGGCGAGAGAAGCCATGCAAATGTCAGATGTGATCAGCATGGTGCCGCACGGTTGAAATTCAGGGTTGGCACACGCAGTTGCAGCTGTATTTCATTGCCAGTGATGTCAAATGCTGAGTGGTGCATCAGTCAGAGGCGATGCTGAAAATCAGCAATCTGATCATGGAAACAGATGCACCTGAATGTTGAAGCAGTTCGTGTGACTCAGGCAGCTCTTAATGGTTCGTAAATGTTGAAAACAAACACCTCATGAAAATTAATGGAAACAAAACTAACTGTTAAAACAAGAAAAGAAGAGTATTGAAGTAAAATTCCTGATTTTTCTTTTTCAGATTTTGGTTCAAATGCTGTCAGCTTTGACAGTGGTTGAACTCTTCTTGGTGGTTCGGTGGAGTCAGCTTCCTTCTAGCAGTACGACAGCTGTTCCTGAGTTCCGCAACTTAAAAATTGAAGTTCACTAGACTTCATTAGCTTGATGTGCCTGTGCACTCGGATCCTATTGAACCACTTCGCTCGCTGGCTTCATCCTGTCACTTCAGAATTGGTAAGAAGTTTATTTTGCACCACAATTTATCCTTGGCTTTGTTGAAACAATATTTCCTTTTTCAAGATATGAGAATAATTCTGTCTTCATTTAATATTGGGTTTTCATTTCTGTCAGCTGTGGACCCGTGTGTGTTTCTCCCTCCTGCACTTCTTCTGTCCACATGATCGAGTCAATATCTTGAGAGTGGATTCAAGGTTTTATAGTCTCCTTTTTACGCACCCTGACGGATGCCCATCACGGTCGTTTAAATCCTGGAACCCTTCTATTATATAAAATATTCATGTGTATACAAGTACATACGTGTGTGTGTGTGTGTGTGTGTGTGTGTGTGTATACATATAAGTGCACATCTACACATTCTGACTCTTTTGTTGTCACTGAAGATCTTGTATTCATATTCTAACCTTACAATGACATCATGCGGTGCGGCGTACATGCACATGGATGTTGTACATGGATGTGTCCACCCCTCAGGCCACCCGTCATCCCTCCACATTATTAGTGATTTTACAGGGGAAATCTAGACGTTTGTGAGTTCTCTCCTTCTCTCTGGGAAATCTCTGAGGGACCAATCAGTGGCTCAGAAATGTTGGTTTCTGTCGTCTTCCAGCGTTCCCTAATTCCACCTCTCCCACCAACCATTCAGAAGCATTTAGAAGGATGGAAATCTATTGATGTTTTCTTCTCACTCCATTTCCAAGGCTTGAAATATTCAAATTGTGTCTCAGCAGAGTTCTTGATTTCAATAATACCTCTGTCCAAGGACTCCTCCAACATCTCTTTCCAAGTCATTTTGAAAAGCTTTATTCATGGGTGACAGAGACTGTGACATTTAAAAAAAAGAGGATTTCCATTCGTCACATACAAACGTAAAGTTCTTCATTAATATATTCACAAGTGTCGATTCCAGACACCATTTTTGTGTTGGATGGAAGGAAGCAGCTGAGGTGACACGACCTGGTGAAGCTGCTCACCGCTTCAGCTCTGTCAGCTTCAGTGAGAAGGAGCGAGAGGTCACGTAGTTAACAGGGTTAACAGGCCCTCGTTTAGCACACCTGCAGCTGGCGGTCCGGGACGTGGACTACTAGTCAGGCCCTTTTGAGGGACGGTTTGTCCTCATCAGCTCTGTCTCCTGTGAGGGATTTGTCCCTGTTGACTGGCTGCTGCGTGTTAGTCAGACAGTGTTAACACGTGAAAACCCTTCACATGCAGTATTTTCCTGAGGACACGTTTGTGTTATTCTTATGGAGATGGATCAGTGGACCCCCCCACACACAACAACGCACAGAGCTTCCCTCCAGTTGTTCCTGTAGTTGATCGTGTTGCTTTTTTTCTGCCCCTGATATATTGCAGCAGCTCCTGAGGGACCTGGAGTCAGTCGCAGCTGCTGCCTCTGGCGTGTCTGTCCATCCTCGTCTACAACAACAGAAAAACAAATATTTCACCGAGCTGTCGGGAGGTGTTCCCCCGTATCGCAGGAGGCAGCTGGGTTACTCCACGCCTCCCCGATGGAGGAGCAACATGTGTAGCGCTTAAATGAGCGTGGCTGAAACCTGGCATGCCAGCAGTAAGACCTGAGCCTGAACCTTGCGAAATGAATGTGAACAGCAAGTGAAGAGTACAAGCGCACAGTTGAAAGGTTCCTATCACTTCCGCTGCATTAGCGCGGCTGGCACAGCAGCCCACAATCACTCTGGGCTTCTCTGCAAAGTCTATTATCCTTTGTGGCACCGGAGTAGATGGGATGCTGCAGCTGGCCCTGCAAAATGAGATTCATCTCTTTGGAATAGAGCAAGACCACTCAGGGTGGCTTCAGGGGGAGGGTTTGGAGAACTGGCTCTCGTGGGACGGACTGAAAAAAAGTGAACAGAGGTGCACAACTAGGAAATTACTTTTTCCTAATTGTGGGTTAGACATTTGAATCCCTTCATAAACAGAGCCCCGAAGACCCAGCAAGCAGAGGACATTTTTATTGACTGAACCGTCTGATCGCTGAGTAAATTAAAGTGGACGGATCCACACAAGCTGGAGAGCCGGAGCTGATTGCTCCATACAGACGGACGGAACTGAAATAATTGGGGACACAAG